>NC_090272.1:195514620-195825334 GCF_040414725.1 Anabrus simplex
CTGGAGTATTTTAAAGGAAATTCCTTGTCACTGTGCGAAAGGAATTCGTGTCTTGGGGGAAATATGAACCCATGACCTTTGTTCCCTAAGAACATTATGCATAAATTAACAATTAAACTAAAAGTTGGATTCTTGATAGCAAGGATTTGACACGTGACGAGGGGGTGATTACCTTTGGTCCCACGCTCTGGGGTACGTGACGTCAGCCACACGTGTCGACGGCGGAAGAATCTCAAGTCATTTTTGTGAACCATTTCAAAGCGCGTGTACATGGCGTGACCCAAGCCAAGTCAAAAAAATATAGTGCCTATCAAAAGGGGTCAATCATCTCACAAATCGAACCCGTATAAATTTTAAATGTCCATGAACACTACCGCCAGAAATGTAGCAAGCATGTAGTCACTTTCAAAACTCTTGAAATTACAGTTTTTTGTTTTTTTTTGCTAGTTGCTTTACGTCGCACCGACACAGATAGGTCTTATGGCGACGATGGCATAGGAAAGGCCTAGGAGTTGGAAGGAAGCGGCCGTGGCCTTAATTAAGGTACAGCCCCAGCATTTGCCTGGTGTGAAAATGGGAAACCACGGAAAACCATCTTCAGGGCTCCCGATAGTGGGATTCGAACCTACTATCTCCCGGATGCAAGCTCACAGCCGCGCGCCTCTACGCGCACGGCCAACTCGCCCGGTGAAATTACAGTTTAGTTAAGTCAGAAAATTTATAGAAATTTTCTTGGCGGCAAAGGGAGATATCCGAAGAGAGGGGGTAACTGCTATAAATATGAAGGGACGCCATAGCGAAGTCTCCTTCTCCGGCATTTGTGATACAAAGCGGACGAAAAATTGTTGAGCTGCTCTGCGAAATCAAACAACAAAAGTAGACTGAGTTCAACTGCAGATTTTAGCCATTGTGGCTAGGTCTTGACTCCATGAGGAGAGTTTTCTTGAGTGAAATAATTGTACCAGATAGGACGGTCAAAGTACTGAATAAATTCTAATGTGATTAAGTAATTCGTGTGCGGAAATAATTATAGTCCATCGTGTGCGCTCAGCAAACAAGTGAAGGGTATTTTCTTTTTTTATGCTTTATTACAGGAAACCTGAAGAAATATAATAATGATATGGAAAGCCATGAATGTGAAAATGGCTAAATAAAATGCCAGGGTCGCAGGTGAGCCCTATGACGAACAATGCTGTGACTACATAAGGTAATGTGACTTTCCATCTTACTACCTATTATATCTTGTTTCATGATCTCTAAAAGTGTATTTGAATGGGGGATATACGACGCAGTGGTCACCCCTACTAAGTTTTGTAAATGTGAGAATACGACTAAAAGAGTCATTTGTTTTATTTTTCGCTTCGATAAATTTTTGAAGTCTTGCGAGTGCCGTATAATGTTGTAAAATTTATTGAATAGGGTTTCGAAGTGATATCACGTCCAATCTAGATCGTCATCCGTGAGAGTGTACTGCCTATATTTTGTGATGTCAAATTAAGATGTTCATTCGACGTAAAATTTTTCCTGTCTGCAATTTGACGTTAATAATGTAGGAATCCATGGTTACTCATTTTCAATTGAGTGGAAGCGCGCTGTCGGGTGAGAATCTAGGGTGATGAATTTGGTCACGGAGAGAAACGTTTTTCTAGGCCCATTTTAAACTGTGTCTGACTGACAATAAAAAGATCTAGTAGAATGTTTCAGTCATTTTTTTTCCGTAAAAATCAAGTTATTAAATACGATATCATTTATGCGAAGTTATTCATGATTAATGCATTGTGCGATATTAGACGTCGAGATTTCTAGTAAGGATTTTATTCCAGTTCTTTGTCGATGATAATTGTGGAGCGGGGAAACAGAGGTTAGTTTTGTTGATATGAGATTTGTGAATCAGGTTGGACCTGTCATTGAAGCCGGGACACGGAAGCCCGAGGAATGTTTTATATGAGTTGATATGAGATGTGCGAATCAGGTTAGAGTCCTGTCATTGAAGCCGGGACATGATAGCCCGAGGTATATTTTATAATGTTGGGAATGGAAAGAAATACGTAGAAATCCATAGCGATATTAATTTGCGACGCGTATAATTAGTGTGGGCATCTTGAAGCATAATCTGTGCATTTTTGGTGGTTAGAATATCGTATTTGTTTAATTATGTCGGCAGAGTTTAAAGGTGATCATTTTGAGAAGCCAGTCAACTGGAACAAACCAGGTGTTTCATGTTACTGCCAAGCGAACTTGGGGACGAGAGGCCTCAGCTGTGAAGGTTACACCATATGATAACGGGACAGGCGTGGAGTAGAGATTGTACTGTATTCTCGGCCGGGGAGAACGTTAAAATGCTGGATTTAGTTGAAATTCATAGCCGGTAATAATCTGAGTATTGTGAAATACTGTAATATTTGTTTAATTGGGGACGTAATGAACATTTGAAATCACGAACTTTGAGTATAAGGAACAGAGTAACCAAATTCAGGGTTGTCCAAAATATAGAGCGATGGTTGTGATGATTGGTTTGTCTGTGAGGGGTGTGCAAAATTCATAAATGGTATGACGAGATATGACATCGTAATTATATGGCGAGTTGTTTAGTTTGTACGTAGATTATTAGGATATCCAAGTGTTAATAACGGTTAGGACTAGATTAGATTTTAAAGTGTGAGATCATGAGACAAGATATATAACTGGACATGAATTATGTAACAATTCTTTTCCAGCCAGATAAATATCACAAGATTGAATTCACATCACAGCTGCGTAGGAATTTGTGAAGAAACCAGAGTCCGCGGAGATAACATTTACTGTTCTTTAACATTTCGTTAAATCATTTAAATTTATTTAATTATTAAATTCAGTGAAACCGCATTTTGAAATAACTTTAATCAAGCGAATAACTTGGAGATGCATTCTGGAAATTTTAGTTTGTTTTCTGGGGAATATTTAAATGTAAAGTAACGATTAAGGGGACATATCCGAAGGAAATGGATTTTACTGCCACAAAGTTTGTGAGCATTGCTATTGTTGTAATTATTGAACTTTGATTGATTGAGCAGTGAATGTGCTGGGGATAGTAAAGTGGAAACTTTGGTCATCAACCGATGTAACTTAATTGTGTTTAACCTTCAGCCTAGAAACTTGGATGGTCAGGGGGTCATCAACCTCAGTGACTTAGATTAGGGCCATATGCCACTGTAGCATCATTTTCCTTGCGGTCATCATCCACAATGACTTTAAAGTAACTTAGAAGTTTAGATGTCGGTCCATGACATAGACGCAGGTCACATCGATTCAATTAAGGGTCCATGCCGTAGAACCACTGTGTGGCACACACCAATTGGACTGCCTTAATTATACCCAGAGTCCAGAGTTCGTGTTTCGAGGGCTGGACCATAACGAATCACTATGATGGTACATGTGGTCTCACATGGAAGCCGAATTTAAGGATTTCCAGACTTTCCTTTCTTAAATAATGAATAATTGAGACAATGGTTTCTAGTAAGAATGCCCATCAGGCAGTTACGTTAAAGTCTCACACCAGTGTTCTGACCTTTATGTAAAAATAATTGTGGTGTCCAGTGGACACAATTGACTTCTATTGAATTCTAATCTATCTACTGGAATGAAAGGTCAGTTTAAAAGATTACCATTTATTCAGGAAAATTCTGAAGCAATCTGATATGTCAACGGTATCATAGGCAGTCCAATTGGTGTGTGCCACACAGTGGTTCTGCGGCATGGACCCTTAATTGAATCGATGTGACCTGCGTCTATGTCATGGACCGACATCTAAACTTCTAAGTTACTTTAAAGTCATTGTGGATGATGACCGCAAGGAAAATGATGCTACAGTGGCATATGGCCCTAATCTAAGTCACTGAGGTTGATGACCCCCTGACCATCCAAGTTTCTAGGCTGAAGGTTAAACACAATTAAGTTACATCGGTTGATGACCAAAGTTTCCACTTTACTATCCCCAGCACATTCACTGCTCAATCAATCAAAGTTCAATAATTACAACAATAGCAATGCTCACAAACTTTGTGGCAGTAAAATCCATTTCCTTCGGATATGTCCCCTTAATCGTTACTTTACATTTAAATATTCCCCAGAAAACAAACTAAAATTTCCAGAATGCATCTCCAAGTTATTCGCTTGATTAAAGTTATTTCAAAATGCGGTTTCACTGAATTTAATAATTAAATAAATTTAAATGATTTAACGAAATGTTAAAGAACAGTAAATGTTATCTCTGCGGACTCTGGTTTCTTCACAAATTCCTACGCAGCTGTGATGTGAATTCAATCTTGTGATATTTATCTGGCTGGAAAAGAATTGTTACATAATTCATGTCCAGTTATATATCTTGTCACATGATCTCACACTTTAAAATCTAATCTAGTCCTAACCGTTATTAACACTTGGATATCCTAATAATCTACGTACAAACTAAACAACTCGCCATATAATTACGATGTCATATCTCGTCATACCATTTATGAATTTTGCACACCCCTCACAGACAAACCAATCATCACAACCATCGCTCTATATTTTGGACAACCCTGAATTTGGTTACTCTGTTCCTTATACTCAAAGTTCGTGATTTCAAATGTTCATTACGTCCCCAATTAAACAAATATTACAGTAATTCACAATACTCAGATTATTACCGGCTATGAATTTCAACTAAATCTAGCATTTTAACGTTCTCCCCGGCCGAGAATACAGTACAATCTCAATTCCACGCCTGTCCCGTTATCATATGGCGTAACCTTCACAGCTGAGGCCTCTCGTCCCCAAGTTCGCTTGGCAGTAACATGAAACACCTGGTTTGTTCCAGTTGACTGGCTTCTCAAAATGATCACCTTTAAACTCTGCCGACATAATTAAACAAATACGATATTCTAACCACCAAAAATGCACAGATTATGCTTCAAGATGCCCACACTAATTATACGCGTCGCAAATTAATACCGCTATGGATTTCTACGTATTTCTTTCCATTCCCAACATTATAAAATATACCCCGGGCTATCTTGTCCCGGCTTCAATGACAGGACTCTAACCTGATTCGCACATCTCATATCAACTCATATAAAACATTCCTCGGGCTTCCGTGTCCCGGCTTCAATGACAGGTCCAACCTGATTCACAAATCTCATATCAACAAAACTAACCTCTGTTTCCCTGCTCCACAATTATCATCGACAAAGAACTGGAATAAAATCCTTACTAGAAATCTCGACGTCTAATATCGCACAATGCATTAATCATGAATAACTTCGCATAAATGATATCGTATTTAATAACTTGATTTTTACGGAAAAAAATGACTGAAACATTCTACTAGATCTTTTTATTGTCAGTCAGACACAGTTTAAAATGGGCCTAGAAAAACGTTTCTCTCCGTGACCAAATTCATCACCCTAGATTCTCACCCGACAGCGCGCTTCCACTCAATTGAAAATGAGTAACCATGGATTCCTACATTATTAACGTCAAATTGCAGACAGGAAAAATTTTACGTCGAATGAACATCTTAATTTGACATCACAAAATATAGGCAGTACACTCTCACGGATGACGATCTAGATTGGACGTGATATCAGTTCGAAACCCTATTCAATAACTTTTACAACATTATACGGCACTCGCAAGACTTCAAAAATTTATCCAAGCGAAAAATAAAACAAAAGACTCTTTTAGTCGTATTCTCACATTTACAAAACTTAGTAGGGGTGACCACTGCGTCGTATATCCCCATTCAAATACACTTTTAGAGATCATGAAACAAGATATAATAGGTAGTAAGATGGAAAGTCACATTACCTTATGTAGTCACACCATTGTTCGTCATAGGGCTCACCTGCGACCCTGGCATTTTATTTAGCCATTTTCACATTCATGGCTTTCCATATCATTATTATATTTCTTCAGGTTTCCTGTAATAAAGCATAAAAAAAGAAAATACCCTTCACTTGTTTGCTGAGCGCACACGATGGACTATAATTATTTCCGCACACGAATTACTTAATCACATTAGAATTTATTCAGTACTTTGACCGTCCTATCTGGTACAATTATTTCACTCAAGAAAACTATCTCCTCATGGAGTCAAGACCTAGCCACAATGGCTAAAATCTGCAGTTGAACTCAGTCTACTTTTGTTGTTTGATTTCGCAGAGCAGCTCAACAATTTTTCGTCCGCTTTGTATCACAAATGCCGGAGAAGGAGACTTCGCCATGGCGTCCCTTCATATTTATAGCAGTTACCCCCTCTCTTCGGATATCTCCCTTTGCCGCCAAGAAAATTTCTATAAATTTTCTGACTTAACTAAACTGTAATTTCAAGAGTTTTGAAAGTGACTACATGCTTGCTACATTTCTGGCGGTAGTGTTCATGGACATTTAAAATGTATACGGGTTCGATTTGTGAGATGATTGACCCCCTTTGATAGGCACTATATTTTTTTGACTTGGCTTGGGTCACGCCATGTACACGCGCTCAGAAATGGTTCACAAAAATGACTTGAGATTCTTCCGCCGTCGACACGTGTGGCTGACGTCACGTACCCCAGAGCGTGGGACCGAAGGTAATCACCCCCCTCGTCACGTGTCAAATCCATGCTATCAAGAATCCAACTTTTAGTTTAATTGTTAATTTATGCATAATGTTCTTAGGGCACAAAGGTCTTGGGTTCACTATCTATAGTCTTTCAAGGTGTTCTGTTTTTTATGAACATGAGTGTATAATTAATTCCACAGTATTTTCAACAAAATTTTACAGAAATAATTTAATTTGTTTATAAACACAAATAACCGGTAGGTAGTGCAATACGCTCACTTACAAATCACAAGTAGGTATTGTCTTCCTGCTGCCCTGTTATCATGCAATTTTGGGTATTCCATAATTTTTAAATTGAATGGTAAATTGTAAAGAAATCTCTTCCGTACAACTGACATTGTGTACGGTAAATTACCACTACCGGAACTTGCTACTGATTACAAAGTGAAATATTTTTCTTTCTACCCCTCCTTGAAGGTTACCTGTAAGGCTGCTCGTCCACTGAAAGCGGCTACGGGATTAGGCGACTACAGCCGACTTTGATTCGTACGATTATACTCGACTGGGGTCGTTGCCTGCAGGCGACTTCGCGCAACTGTCGGTTGGCGTCTGTACTCCGTACAGATCTGTGTAAGTTTCTGCAGTAGGCGTTGCCAAGTGATTAAATGCATTAAAGATTCTGTGAGATGGGTGATAAGGATTTAGTTTACTTTTTGGAGATTTGAGTTTTATTCGCCAATATCAATCTTCGTTAGGCCCTCAACTGAGGTTGGCGTCTGGAAGGGATCTAGGCATAAAACACGCCATATAAATTAATCTCATCCCCGGCCCCACGTCAAGAAAGTGGACTACGTGGTAGACATACATACCACTATCAACACCTACAATATCTGTTTCGGTGCGAGGTAAACCAAATTGTAAAATATTCTTAAATAAATAAAAAATGAAAATCCACAGCCTGTTTCCAGTCATTCGACCGGGTCAAGGATGGAATGAATGAAGCCCCCATCTAGCGGCGAGGATAGGAACTGTACCGGGTGCCGAAGCCTGTCGCACTCCCTGGGGTAATGATTAATGAATGACAGATGAAATTAAATGATATTGGAGAGTGTTACTGGAATGAAATATGCAGGGAAAACCGGAGTACCCGGAGAAAAATCTGTGCCGCCTCCGCTTTGTCCAGCACAAATCTCACAGGAAGTGACCGGGATTTGAACCACGGAACCCAGGGGTGAGAGGCCGGCGCGCTGCCGCCTGAGCCATGGAGGCTACTGCTCTTAAATAAATAAATAAATAAATAAATAAATAAATAAATAAATAAATAAATAAATACATAAATAAATAAATAAATAAATAAATAAATAAATAAATAAATAAATAAATAAATAAATAAATAAATAAATCTGCAATGTTCACTGTCGTACGTTCTGAATGGCGCGGTTTATACAAATACAGCGTTGGCTTAACCATGTTTAGCCATCGCCTAACTAAGATAGCCTACACAAAACTAATATTTGCTATCACTACGCACTGTCACTGCCTTCGTGATGTACAGGCCGTACTGTACCTCCGATGACGTCACACAAAGAGGCGAACTGCTTCCTCCGTCCGATCCGTGTACCTTTTGTAATTGTGTAATACTTATAAATGTTGTATTAATATTATAGGTGAGATCACTAAAACCTGTAATCGCATCATAACTCGTAAGTCAGGTCTATGCAATTTTGGGAGAAGTAGGTTTGAAGTGCGATCTACGCGGTCAAAGCTTCAGTGTTTTACTCGTCAATGTACCCCAATAATTATTATGCAATAATGCAAATATGGAGAAAATAAACGTGCAATAATAAACTTTACTTCCATACCTCTAGATGGCCATAAATGCAGTAGCTTCCTTTTTTTTTTTTGACACTTCTGGCACTATTCTTCAAAGACGTTCTTGATATCCTTTCTTCTATACATTTTGTGTCATTTTTTGTTTAGGAATAGCTCATGTTTTCCCAAATATTAATGCTCTGATCAGCCAGATCTATTAGTTACTTCTCACATTCACGGAAACTGACGAGGAATGGTTTTTACTCACATTAATTTTTGGGGGAAACCCAAGAAATAACCATATGTAGGTGCCATTTGTTACTGTCCACTTTTGTACTTGTTCTGTACCAACAATAAAACGCTCTGCTGTAAATCTGTGTAACAAGAAAGTCAAAAGCAGAACTCATCATCAGCTCTGAAAAATGAGTGAAACATACACCTCTATTCTTCGTAACAGGTATTTTTTCGGTTGGGATTTTCGTTTTACATTAAGGTAACCTGCCCCCATACGAAGAAAATGAAAATATTTCTGTATATTTACTTTTATAGTTGTATTTTCGCCGTGGTACGCACACGTTCTTATCATTGTGGCAAATACGAAATTTCACTCACTGTATTCAAATTTGTAGCACATTATATTTCCACAAAAAAGTGGTATACGATAACAATGAAATGCGTAAATTACACAAGAAGTATTGCGTCCCTTGAATTTATATTACTCACCATGTGAAGATAACATGCCGAACCTAAACTATGAGGTTTCATTTCATTATCTTAATAACAGCTGTTTACGTAAATCCCGATGTGATAAATTTAAAGAAAAAAACACGCAATATACTTAAATATAAATTTTTGTCTCTCAGCGGTCAAATTTATCCTAAGATTGTCCCCAGTCCGTATGGATTACATTCACAAGTACAATTTGTAACATTCGCTTAGCCCGCCTCAATTGATCAGCTGATTGGCTTGGCGCGCTTTCTACAGTACGGCCTGTATATTACGAAGGCAGTGACACTGTACTATTTAACACAGGTCAAAGCACACTCGGACTGAGCAAGTACTGTTGCGAACATATCACTGTCGCAAAATGTTACGTGCAGCAATGAAGTCCATCGGTTCTGGATGATTGCTTTAATAGATGAAAAACTTATAGGTATATATTTATTAATAGAAAGATCAACACATTGCTGGCAAATACATAGTTCAAATTAAAAGGAAAACAGTGAGCTGCTTAAAATCTTCATTTACATGGTTGTCACAATTAATCACAAGTTCTAATTTTCAACATTTCGGGGAGGGGGAATTTATCTACCCAATTGCCCCTGAACCCCACTATTGACAGTACTAAAGACTTGTGTCCATGTGAGTCTGTGTGATGCAAAACAGAGGGAAAGAAGAAAATAACACGCTCGGCAATTGAAAGCAAAGTTTATCGCCCTCACTACTATCCGCTAGGTGTGGCAGGAATTCCCCCCTCGCTCTTGTCTATCCAGTTGAAGGGGAAATCGTCAAATGCTTTCCATCAACTTGACAAACAAACCATGTAATGTTACGCTGTACTTGCACGATACTGTTAAAAGAAAAAGAAAACACATGCGTACATATCTACCAATGGGTGCCGACCATACAGTTAATTTCAAGAGTGAAATTGACAAAAGCCCTGTTTCAGACCTACTGTATAAGTTTTATTCAATATGAAAATGGGCGTAGTGTTCATGAAGACATTTTATTTTATAAACAATTCATTTCTTTCTTTTTTCTTTCTTTCTTTCTTTCTTTCTTTCTTTCTTTCTTTCTTTCTTTCTTAATCCGTTTACCCTCCAGGGTTGGCTTTTCCCTCGGACTCTGCGAGGGATCCCACCTCTACCACCTCAAGGGCAGTGTACTGGAGCTTCAGACTCTGGGTCGGGGATACAACTGGGAAGGATGACCAGTGCCTCGCCCAGGCGGCCTCACCTGCTATGCTGAACAGGGGCCTTGCGTGGGGATAGGAAGACTGGAAGGGATAGACAAGGAAGAGGGAAGGAAGCGGCCGTGGTCTTAAGTTAGGTACCATCCCGGCATTTGCCTGGAGGAGAAGTGGGAAACCACGGAAAGCCACTTCCAGGCTGGCTGAAGTGGGAATCTAACCCACCTCTACTCAGTTGGCCTCCCGAGACTGAGTGGACCCCGTTCCAGCCCTCGTACCACTTTTCAAATTTCGTGGCTGAGCCGGGAATCGAACCCGGGCCTCCGGGGGTGGCAGCTAATCACACTAACTACTACACCACAGAGGCGGACATATGAGATTTAAAGTAAACAAAGTATGAGACAACATTTGGAAGTGTACCGCAAAATTTTAATACTATTCATATACAGAGTGTATCCGTGATGATGTTAACAAACTTTCAGTGATGATGGAGGACGGCAAACGGATCAATTTGAGATAAGGAACCATATTACGGAAAAGATCGAGTCAAAAGTTGAACAAAATTTTACTAATTTAATTCCGTTTACCTGCACAAGTTTCACAAGCTGCTCCATTTACAACAAATGCTCGAAATGGCGTCCCCCTGCGTCAATGCAGGCACGACATCGTCACACAAAGTTCTGTCGTACCCGTTCGAATATCCCCGGGTCGTTTGAACAGCGTCACAGGCAGCGATAATTCTTGCCTTATGTATGAGATACCTGTCAAGACTGAAGAGCAGTACAGTCGGAGGTATCAGACCGATTTTTGCTTTAACTTTTGCCTGTCGGCCGCAGTGGTGTAGTGGATACGGCGTTCGCCTACTAATCCCAATTAACGGGTTCAAACCGGACCGAAGTCGGTGGCTTTGAAGGGTGTTTAAAGGCGACAACCCCATATTGTTGGCTTCCGGCACGTTAAAGAACTACTGCGGGACGAAATTCCGACACCCCGGCGTCTATAAAGAACGGACGGACGTTAAACAACTTGGATTATTAATAACCTTTGACTCGAACGTTTCCAGACCACGGTTCCTGAAAGTTTGTAACATCATCATGAATACACTCTGTAGATAACAGAAATAAGAAAAGTTGGCTGAATAGTCAGCGTCGAACCTTTCGGTTCAGACGGTCCTGGATTCGATTCGCGGCCGGATTGGAGAAGTAAGCCTTGTTCGATTGGTTCCTTTATCTCGAAGACTGGGTGTTTTTCTTCATCCACGTCGCTTCGTTAACACACTCAATGCACCACACTTCTCACCACTACAGAAACACGCAATGGTGTAGACGAAAAGGCACTTCAGCACACATCATCTCTGCAGTTGACACTTCACTGCCCCTAAGCAACACATCTTTTCTTTCAGCCGAGTGACTGCCAAACTTTAATTTAGCACCCCGCCGAGATAATAAAGCAAATAGGCTGGCACCAAGTTGGAGGTCGGTCTTCCCAACATGCTGTTCACCTTTATTCTTCGCAACGTCCCCCTTGTACTCTCTGAAGATTACCTCCTAATTGAACTTCATCCAACCGGCGCCTATTGTGTCTCAAGGCTCTACGAAGGCACTCAACCATCACCAGATATACGTGTGTATTTTCACTCTCCAGCAGACCTCTCCACCATCTACAAGACTGGAGCACGTATTCGTAGTCACCTTTATTAAGCGGGACCTACTCCACAGGAGCTCCAGCTCCAGGACGACGAACCCTCTCAGCCTGCAACAGCCGCTCTGACCGTCGCAACCACGCCATCTTCGTCCACCTCATCACCACAACCTTCGTCTTCCACTTACACCACCCCTGTCACAACCATCACTACTATCACCACCATTACGACCTCAGCCCACACCTCCCACTACCCACCCATTCCTACTACCGTCATGTCTCATCCCTTCCCTCTTATGACGTCTACTCTTCCCTTCCCTCCCAACCCTGATCTAACACATCCTCAGAACGCATCACTTCAGCCACCTGTCGAAAGAAATTCTACTACAGATACTCCTGGAAACATGGTACATCCCCCATCGACACCACCGCCTTTTGCCCATACTAACACCTAGAGCTGCGTGGTTTGCGGTGTGGAGCCTAGCATATCATCTGCAGTCATCGCCCAGGAACTCCGCCAGGCAGGACTACCCGTGCGCAGAGCTTTCCGTATTTACAACGCCGACGGTCCAACATATTTAGTCAGACTTCACCTTCCAACTTCTGAAGACGCCGCACGACTCATCGCCACCGGGATACATCTCAACGGCCACCACCGTCGGATCGAAAAATCTCGTTCACCTCCCCACACTTCGCCTCTTCCCACCACACCTCGTAGCCGTCCCCGGCCTGCCCTACCTCCCCAAACACCTAGTCCATATCTTCGCCCTTATCCACCCCCGCCTCCACCCGGTTATTTTTCACCACCACCACCGTCCTTTGACATCCTTCGCTTTCTCCTCACTTCACTTGTTAACTTTTCCTCCTTCTATCACATCTTTGCACTTCATCTATTTCCCTCTCACCTTGTTTAAACCTTCCCTTCTTAATAATAATGTTATTTGCTTTACGTCCCACTAACTACTTTTTAAGGTCTTCAGAGACGCCGAGGTGCCGGAATTTAGTCCCGCAGGAGTTCTTTTACGTGCCAGTAAATCTACCGACACGGGGCTGTCGTATTTGAGCACCTTCAAATACCACCGGACAGAGCCAGGATCGAACCTGCCAAGTGGGGGTTAGAAGGCCAGCGCCTTAACCGTCTGAGCCACTCAGCCCGGCCTTCCCTTCTTAGCATCCCTATCATATATACTCATGTCTTGTGTCACTGTTAAAATCTCAATAAAGCACTGTATAATTACCCCCATTTAGCCAAGACGCCCATTCTTCTACATCTCCACTCCGTAATTACATCACCTTCAAGGTGGGGAATGAAAACCCAAAGTAGACGAAAATTTCTCTCCACATAGTGTTGGGGAAGACTAGTATCTCAGACGGTAGAAGGGCTGGCCTCCGAGACCAAGTTCGTTGGTTTGATGCTGGCTCATTCCCGTGGTATTTGAAGGTGCTCAAATACACTAGCCTTGTGTTGGCGCTTTTGCAATGCCTCTTTCTTAGTAAGTACACAAATATAAAGCAAACACATTTATATGTACAAATGGAAAATATCCTCATATAAAGAATTCAACTCCTTCCCTACTTCTTTCCAAACCCCCTCCCCCCCTCACCACTTAAGTGGATTTCCTGAAAACAAAAATTTGTGTTCTTTTATTTTGAAAGGAGATTCCAAATACCAATTTTCATGTCTGTAAAATGTTAGGCTCTTGTGATATATTGTAGATAATCTTGCTGCTGTAAGAATACTGGAGCTGACGTTGCCATGGTTACGGCAGTTCATTTCTTTATCCGATTCCCAGAGCAGGGGTAGTGTGGTGCCAATATCTCCATAACGGTGGGTTTTAGGGCCCGGAGGGCTTACCGAGTTTTGTTCTTTGCGTCAAGGAGCTTAAATTGAGCTTTATCTCGTCCTTGTACGACAAATTCGATATTTCGCCTATATTAGCCTAGTATTTTTATATCTCCCCCCCGTGACCCCTACCCCTCGAATTGTTTTGAAAATAAAATATAGCCCATGTTACTCACTGGCAATGTAGCTTTCTATAGGTGATGTAATTTTTAAAATCGATTCAGTAGTTTTTGAGTCTATCCGTTACAAACAAATATACAAATGTTTCCTCTTTATATTATTATTATTATTATTATTATTATTATTATTATTATTATTATTATTATTATTATTATTACCTCCTAGGGTTGTCTAGTGTAGAAGACAGCGTAACATTCCCCTCCCGTGTCGAGCAATTCTTGACAATTGGACAAGAAATTTCATGGGCAAACCTGGTATTTCAGAGCAGTGTACAGGTCTTTATGATCCGTGGATTTTACATTTTTACAAATGTTGGAAGGAAGCATTGTATAATGATTTCGATGTAACAATGACCGGCAAGTTGCTTCAAAACCTAATTCGGGAAGTTGTACTAGATTCTAGGTTATGAATCGTAGCCGTAATTTGAGTTATGGCCGAGAGAAGCTCGAAATCGTTATCAACACGTGCAAAACGTTTTCCTGCATCAACAGTAGTTTAGAATGATAGGAAGGTTAGAATTTTCTGCGATATTCCTCCTTCGGAATTATTTCCTGGATGAAGACACGGAAAAGAGACTAAATGAGTCAGAAAGACAACTTATCCAAAACATCCACAGCCGTAATAAAATTTGTCTGTGTCGATGCGACGTAAAACAAATACCAAAAAATAACAAAAGACATTATTTTTGCCGGCTTTCATGGACATACTACATCGAAATGTGGTAATGTGATTAAAACATTGAGTTCTGCTATAAAATCGAAGTTTCCTACTATTTATGGCAAAATAATGTCTATTTTTGCCGTCTTTCATTGATACACTACATCGAAATGTGGTAATGTGATTAAAACATTGAGTTCTGCTGTATAATCGAAGTTTCCTAATATTTATGGCAAAATAATGTCTTTGTATTAACCGGGCGAGTTGGCCGTGCGCTTAGGGGCGCGCAACTGTGAGCTTGCATCCGGGAGATTGTAGGTTCGAACCTCACTGTCGGCAGCCCTGAAGATGGTTTTCCGTGGTTTACCATTTTCACACCAGACAAATGCTGGGACTGTACCTTGATTAAGACCACGGCCGCTTCCTTTCCACTCCTAGCCCTTTCCTATCCCATCGTCGCCAAAATTAATAATACCTCTCTGTGTCCGTGCGACGTAAAGTAAATTCTAAAAAAAAAAAAAAAAAAAGCGTTAAACATTTAAATCAAGAAGGACATCTACAAGCAGCAAAGAAATACTGTATGCCGCAGAAAAAAATCGGATTGGACTGGCTTCCCAGCCAGTTTAAATGTGCGTGTCCTGGCGGTTTACTTCAAAAAAAGTTAAACACTATTGGGGATAACGGAGATACTGCTTTCTATACGACATGCTGTAAAAAAAAGATATACTGTGAATTATCGGATTAGTATTTTATTAAATTAGAAACCTAGAAGACACTTGTGAAGGAAAGACACTCTCCCTTCGATAGAAGTATGCGTGTACGAGTGCGGTGTGTGCACGGTGACGTCACGCCAGAGCGACCAATGGTATAGCTGTCATTCCTGGACTGGTCTCAGCTGGGGGAAAGCGCTCAGTTCGAGTATGTCAGTGCAGCCGTCATGATCGTCCCGGGTTGTGCGGTGATCCTGTTGCTACTGGCGCAGGCCATCGCTGTCCAGGGAGTTATCCTCACCCCACCGTACTTCAACTTGGCCGAAGGCCGGCGTATCGAGGCTACGGCGACCTGCGGGGTGGGCACCCCAGAGCCAGAACTTTATTGTAAGCTGGTAGGAGCTAATGCAGGCAGTGATACGAACATCAATCTCATCCAGGGTCAGGTATGTGCCATTTGATTATACTGCCCCTTCGTGACTATTTAACTGCATATCCTGGTTTTCCAAATGTTTTATGCAGGTTCCTTTGCCGCTTTCCTTTCAGTGTAGCTCTAACACAAGTTGTTGCGCTGACTCGCTCCCACGGTTAGAGCGCTCGATTTCTGAGCCTAAGTTGGCGGTACTGTCACTGTCTATAGAGATTCTTGAATGGAATATCGTACTATATAAATTTGAGGGTACTCAGTTGATTGGGTACAAAAAATTACACTTTAAAAAACCTTTAGTTTGCAGTGAGAACCTAAACGATGTCTCCCGTGGACTCTGGAGGTCACATGACGTACAGGATTATCAGTTTTTTGTTGATTACCTACACGTTACAAAAAGGAAATCATAATATCTTCCGAAATCCCAGGGAAAAGGCATTGTGTTTGAGCATGAGAATATTACTCGGGGATACAGCTGGGTCGGAGGACCAGTACTTCCCCCAGATGGCCTCACCTGCTATGCTGAACGGGGGCTTTGTGGGGGATGGGAAGATTGGAAGGGATATGCCGTGGCCAGGCATTTGCCTGGAGAAAAAGTGGAAAGCCACCTCGAGGATGGCTGAGGTCGGAATCGAACCCCCCTGTACTCAGTTGACCTCCCAAGGCTGAGTAGATCCCGTTCCGTTCTAGTCCTCGTGCCACTTTTCAAATATCGTGGCGGAACCTGGAATCGACCCCGGGCCTCCGGTGGTGACAGCTTATCACTCTAACCACTACACCATAGAGACAGACATTCTAAAATTATAATAATTAATATTTAACCGCCTTTTTTTCTTTGATAATTCAAAATACATGGCGCATTGATTTACACATGACTACGACTTTTGTTTGGTTTTTTGCATTTGAAATATATTCTGCTAACATGAAATGTTTTAAAAATTAGGTCATGGGTATATTGTTCCAGTTCTCAATTGCTCAAGTATCAGCCTTCACTTTGCACTCCACAGTTGGGAACAGTCTGTTCTTTGTCAGCATGTAAATTGCTGACTGTTGTGTAATCTTCACGAACTGCAGCACACACACACACACACGTGTAGTTTCATTGGCGCCGAGCGAGTTGGCCGTGCGGTTAGGGGCGCGCAGCTGTGAGCTTGCATTAGGGAGATAGTGGGTTCGAACCCCACTGTCGGCATTCCTGAGGATGGTTTTCCGTGGTTCCCGCTTTTCACACCAGGCAAATGTTGGAGCTGTACCTTAATTAAGGCCACGGCCGCTTCCATCCCACCCCTAACCTTTTTCCTCTTCCATCGTCGCCGTAAGATCCATGTGTCGGTGCGTCGTAAAACCAAAAAAAAAGTTTCTTTGTCGCAGACAAAGTCTTTACTTCCAGAGTTGCAGTTCGATGTACATCTCGTCACACTAAAAGTAATCGGCCGCAAATAGGTAATTTCACGAGTACAAGTAGAACGAAAAAGGAGCACTTTAGTATCTATAGCAATACAATGCTCCAGAATTTATCTAGAGAGAATCCGGAGCTCAACTTGTATTTGTATGTCCAGCCCTTGTCCCCTTTCTCTACGAGGACCGGTGTGAAGTGAGATGAATCTTCGTAGCGAATGTTTACGACCGTATGCCCTTCGTTATGCCAACCTCATCAGATGAGTTTGAGATGAAATGAATGACGTGATATATGATAAATAGGAGGGAAAAGGGCCCAGTACAGGCACATAGCATACTCCTGTAGAATTGTACCAAGAAGTCCACTCAAGACTTAACGTCTCCATCCGATGGACGGATCACTATTAACAGCGCATACGCCTTCACTCCACATGAACACTTCGGGGAGGTTTGGAATAGAATCCAGGGATTTGGCACGCCATCTAGTGATTAGAAATTGTACACTACCACCTCTCCTAATCTGCCGGCCAACATTTTGATGGACACATTTTCGACCAACGGGACACGAACCTACTAACCACGGGGTCAGGCCGTATAGACTTGACAGCATAATGAGCATGGCCACCAGGTGGGCTAAATGTGTATTTAGTTTTACTAACTAACGAATAACTACAAAATTAAAAAGAATAATGAAAATGTACACCAATATAAAACATTCAAATACGTAGATAATGATAATGTATACAGAGAACAAAACTTTCAGTAGGGAAATATGTTTCATTTTTGCATATAAACTCTTTGGGTCGCAGTGAAATTGGACTAGTCAAAAGAGTCACTGAATGAGTGGCTATATTTCTAGAAAATAGATCTTAGAGAATTAGGGTAGGCGAAGCTTTATCTGTCCTTGTAATAATTAAGAGAGGGAATTCCTCAAGGTAGTATTATTGGACCTTTATGTTTTCTTATATATATCAATGATATGAGTAAAGAAGTGGAATCAGAGATAAGGCTTTTTGCAGATGATGTTATTCTGTACAGAGTAATAAATAAGTTACAAGATTGTGAGCAAGTGCAAAATGACCTCGATAATGTTGTGAGGTGGACAGTGAGAGATGATAAACGGGGTTAAAAGTCGCAAATAGGAAAAGTCCTCTCAGTTTTAATTACTGCGTTGATGGGGTAAACGTTCCTTTTGGGGATCATTGTAAGTGCCTAGGTGTTAATACAAGGAACTATTTTCTTTGGGGTAATCGCATAAATATGATTGTAAATAGAGGGTACAGATCTCTGCTAATGGTTATGAGGGCATTTAAGGGTTGTAGTAAGGAGGTAAAGGAAAGGGCATATAAGTCTCTGGTAAGACCCCAACTAGAGTAACTTATGGTTCCAGTGTATGGGACCCTTACCAGGATTACTTGATTCAAGAACTGGAAAATATCCATAGAAAAGCAGCTCGATTTGTTCTGGGTGATTACCGACAAAAGAGTAGCGTTACAAAAATTTTACAAAGTTTGGGCTGGGAAGACTAGGAAGAAAGGAGACGAGCTGCTCGACAACTGGTATGGTCCGAGCTGTCAGTGGAGAGATGGCGTGGAATGACATTGGTAGGCGAATACATTTGAGCGGTGTCTTTAAAAGGAGGAAGGATCACAATATGAAGATAAAGTTTGAATTCAAGAGGACAAATCGGGACAAATATTCGTTTATACGAAGGGGAGTTAGGGATTGGAATAACTTACCAAGGGAGATGTTCAATAAATTTCTTTGCAATCATTTAAGGAAAGGCTAGGAAAACAACAGATAGGGAATCTGTCACCTGGGTGACTGCCCTAAATGCAGATCAGCATTGATTGATTGAATGATTGGCTGACTGAACTTGCATGAAAAATTGAGTGCACATAGGTGCGATAAATGAAGGCTATAATACAAAAAACGATAACATTGTGGCGATAGACAGCTCTTGAATTGGTTGAAGTTCCCGATATTCTTGGTCATTGGAGCCATGAGTTATTCTTGGCTTGCACACTGTGCTAATAAACTGGTGCACTTCTGTGTTTTCAGAACACGTTTAAATGGATGCTCTTTGGCACCAACCAGATGCATATAGGGCTGTAAAATAATGTACTGTAAATAATTTTTTTTCTGCTTTCTGGTCGACTGAAAGGGGACATATTGCTGATTTATGACCAAAATCCACGACTGTAGGTCGTGGAAAGAGGTCGCCATCTTAATGTGGGTGAAATTACATTGATAATTCCGTGCCGGCTAAAAGTGGTCGGGAATAAAGGCGGTTGGCTTAAAGGTGTGGTCAGCTGGAGAAGTTTCACTGCGTACAATATTGCAGGGAATGGGTTTCTGTTCCAAGGGTAGTTGCACTGAAGTAACATGGCAACAACGATGTTTAAGAAACGTCAATATCTTTTGTAGAAAGAAATCCGTCTTTTGTTGTAGTCAGGTAGCGGCAGAGGGCGAATTCTTGGGTCTTGGGAGCTTTGTTCACAGGAGAAATACAGCGCAAAGAACTTAAAAGATGATATAATACACGAATGTTGGTCAGTATGCTTTCAATCTGAGCCACTCGCATCCCGGCGTGCGCTACCACTGTTCAGGGGCCATTCTAGATGATGATGATAATGATGATTATATATTAAATAGATTTACTTTGTCCAGTCCGTCTAGCCGTTCTACTGGCATTCTTATGACCACTTAAATGAAATGTCTTATGGCTTTTAGTGCCGGGATATCCCCAGGACGGGTTCGACTCGCCAGGTGCAGGTCTTTCTATTTGACTCCCGTATGTGACCTGCGCGTCTTGATGAGGATGAAATGATGATGAAAACACACACACACACACACACACACACACAGCCCCCGTGCCAATGAAATTAACCAATTAAGGTTAAAATCCCCGACCCGGCCGGGAATCGAACCCGGGACCCTCTGAACCGAAGGCCAGTACCCTGACCGTTCAGCCAACGAGTCGGACACCACTTAAATAATTGCTGGCGAAGGCTTCTCCCTAGCCCGCAATACATTCTGTCCTTAGCGGGTTGCACACCAGTAGTGGCGATTAGGGGCAAAGTAGGGTGGGAGAAAACATTACATTTTAATTCCATTTTAGCCGCCTGAAAGTAGGAATTATTAAAAACAAGCAATTTGTACAAGGCCTGTTCTCTTATCAGCTAATTATTATTATTGTTTATTTTCTTTAATTATCAAAAAAATGATTAATGGATAATAATTTATAATTTCATGTGGCTATTTCTAGCCGGGTGCGGCCCTTGTAAGAACGACCCTCCGATGAGGGTGGGCGACATCTGCCATGTGTAGGTAACTGCGTGTCAATGTGGTAGACGATAGTGTTATGCGCGATGTGTGAGTTGCTGGAATGTTGGGGACAGCACAAACACCCAGTTCCCGAGCCAAGGGAATTAACCATTTAAGGTCAAAATCTCCGACCCGGTCGGGAATCGAACTCGGGGTCCGGCTCCATGGCTAAATGATTAGCGTGCTGCCCTTTGGTCACAGGCGTCCCGGGTTCGATTCCCGGCAGGGTCGGGAATTTTAACCAACATTGGTTAATTTCGCTGACACAGGGGCTGGGTATATGTGTCGTCTTCATCATCATTTCATCCTCATCACGGCACACAGGTCGCCTACGGACGTCAGATCAAAAGACCTGCACCTGGCGAACCGAACATATCCTCGGACACTCCCGGCACTGAAAGCCATACGCCAGTTTATTTTTTTCATCGAACCGGGGACTCTCTGGACCAAAGACCAGCACGCTAACCATTTAGCCACGAAGCCAGATATTGTTAGTGGAAATACGCACAAAATGTCGTTCATTGTGGCAAACCGATTTGTATAGCGCCACAGCAAGTAGTGGAGACTTTGCATGTGCTGTGAGGAAGGGTAGCAGGGGTATACAGTATTTTTTTCGCCAAGGACATGGACATTGAGGTATGATTCACCCGCTTGCTGCGCGCATTCATTGGTCTGCCAGTCTCTTTAATGTCTGTTAACTTAATTGTATAATGACGCCGTACTTCTATTTAATTGTAACGCATGTGTAATATTGTATCAACGGTGCAAGTTGCATTGTATAGTCTGTCTGTCTGTCTGTCTGTCTGTCTGTCTGTCTGTCTGTTAGGTCATCAGCCCAGAGGCTGGTTGGATCCTCAGATAGCACCACCAAAGGTTATGCGGTTATAAGGAAACCCCAAAAACCAATGGCAGCACTAAAATAAGGCGTACTGGGCAAGATGAGGAGTGAGATAGTTTGCCATTGCTTTCCTCACTGGGTCAGAAAGTACTATTGCAGCACGACTGACCCTATGAGCAGCACCTTTCATAACAATCAAATGCACTAGTCAAGCTCTGAATGCCATTACTCAGCACTACCCATACTCCAGCAACTTGCATATTGTCACAGCCATGGATGTTGACTGGGACTTCGGTGGAAGCTACACTTTACTCTGGCCTGTGCCAAGAGATGGATGCAAAAGTACTGTATCCATCAAGAAATGACAGCAGGCAGCATTGTATAGTATTGAATCAAAATCTCAACAAACTATTGTTGATGAACTGTCAACCATAACTCTCTGTCTAAATTCCCTGAGAGAGCATAAAATACTGACATTTTTTTTTAGCTTTTTTGATTTTTGATGTAAATACCCCCCCCCCACACACACACACCCCTGGTGTTGTCTGTACATTTTTCTTCCCCCACTTGCCCAGTCGCCGCTACTGTTGCACACAGTAGCCTAGTGGACGTAAAGATGGAATCTAAAGGAATAAAAATGGCAGGTGACTATAGGCAAACCTGCAATTTCAACAAAGCTTGATACACATATATGATTTAATACTATCTGGAGAGAAATACTGCGGCGGGGGAGTGTGTGTGTGTGTGTGTGTGTGTAAGACACGCCTAGCACCCCTAGGGGTGGAGTGGGGAGGGGGAGGAGGTAGTGACATGTAGAAATAATTAAAAAAACGACCCTATTAATGTTGAATACACAGTTTTTGGGGTTGTTAACATGAATACTGACACTCCGCATGAGACTGAAGCCCAAGTACCGCCACCATCGGCATGGGGAGTGAGGAGGGGTGAAAAAGAAAATGTCCAAAATAAGAGGTTATGGATGTAACTATGTGGTTATGTGAGTATGTTCCAGCATAGTTCTCAACCAGACTTGGTACACATATTAGGCTACTTACAATGCGGAAAAAATACTGTGGGGATAGGACATCCCTAACACTCCTACGTTTGGGGGTTGGTAGAGAGTGACATTAAAAAATAATCAAAAAAATCAATATTAGTATCGAATCCATACTTTGCGGGGCCGCTGAGACTCCAGGTGATGTTTAAGTCTTTTTTTTTTTTTTTTTGCTATTGGCTTTACGTCGCACCGACACAGGTAGGTCTTATGGCGACGATGGGACAGGAAAGGACTAGGACTGGGAAGGAAGCGGCCGTGGCCTTAATTAAGGTACAGCCCCAGCATTTCCTGGTGTGAAAATGGGAAATCACGGAAAACCGTCTTCAGGGCTGCTGACAGTGGGGTTCGAACCTACTATCTCCCAAATACTGGATACTGGCCGCACTTAAGCGACTGCAGCTATCGAGCTCGGCCGTTTAAGTCTTCATCGGCATTGGGGTGAAAAGGGGTGTAAAAGAAAATGTCCAAAATGAACGAGATTATGGATGGATGTGTGTGTTTCAGCCTAGCTCTCAAGCAAACACAGTGCATATACGAGTTACTATCTGGGGCAAGACACTCCTAGCTCGATCCTGGCTCAGGCCGGTGATATTTCAAGGTGCTCAAATACGACAGCCTCTTGTCGGTAGATTCACTGGCACGTAAATTGAACTCCTGCGGGACTAAATTTCGCCACCTCGGCGTCTCCGAAAACCGTACAAGTAGTTAGTGGGACGTAAAAAAAATGTATGTATGCATGTTTAGTCCTCAGCCCGAAGGCTGGTTGGATCCTCAACAGCTCCGCCATCAGCTGTCATAAAAGGCCTAGGCATCACTGAAGAGGCGTACTAGGGAAATGAGGAGTGATGTAGTTTCCCGTTGCTTTCCTCACCGAGCCAGAAGTTGCTATTACATATCAGTCTGCCAAGCCCACTGAAATGCATGCACCAACTGACTCTATGAGCAACATTTTCACACCATTCATAGCAGGGACTGGCTGCATAAGGAATGGCATTACTAGCATCACTCATACCTCAGTCACTTTCATCTTGTCAAAGCCAACGATAAAGCTGAGACAGATCAATGAAAGTAACAATATTGCTCTAGTCCATACCAGAAGACATAGTGCACCGTAAACACTACGTCCTGCCAGCAAAGGCATGTAAAAACAGTAACATTATTATTATTACACCCCTAGCACTCCTACGGTTGGGGATTGGGAGGTATTGACTTGAAAGTATAATTGAAAACGACCAATATTAGTGTCAGATCCATACTTGTCGGGGTCGCTGAGATGAATTGTTACATTCTGGACCGAATAAAATGCACGGTAAGCAGAACAGAACATTGGCATTATTACAGCAACAAATCCATTTATTTTCATGATATATATTTAAACGCCTCGTGTACTCTTTGTCTCTTCTGGAACATAATTTGTAATACAGTGGAACCTTGGATTGCGAGCATAATTCGTTCCGGCAACATGCTTGTAAGCCAAAGCGCTCGTATATCAAAGCAAGTTTTCCCATAAGAAACAATTGAAACGCGGATGATTCGTCCACAACACAAAAATATTTATTCGCATACCATTTCTAAAACAAAATACAACGTAAAACAAATTAAAGTGCACTTTTCCTTACAATAGAATCATTGTTCGTGTGAGGGAGACGAGAGATGACATGAGAAGAGTTACTGTGTAGCCCGAATTTCACTAACGGAATCACTGCTATCTGTTGGCTCACTGAAGTTGTTTTCTTTTCATTCAACTTTAACGAGGAAACTCTCCAATGACTGTCGCTTTTGCCTCTTTGACGATTTCACGAAAATGTGACATTGCATTGTCATTGAACTGATTCGTCGCTCGCACTGTTACAGCCTCATTCGGGTGGTGTTTTTCTACAAAATTTTGCGCCATTTCCCACATTTTGCACTTCTTCCGAATCTCAGTTGAAGTGAGAGATTCTATTGACTTTTCCTCCTCCTCTTCCCCGGACGAGGTCTCCATAACCTCCTCCTGTTGTTCGCGATGCAGGTCCATCAAATCGTTGGTGGTCAGTTCCTAGCTATGCTCTTCCACCAGCTCTTGAATGTCCTTGTCATTCACCCCCAGCCCCATAGTCTTCCCTAAGGACACAGTTTCATCGGCAATCGGCGGCTCATTGTCACCAACAATCCCCTCAAAGTCACGTCTAAGAACACACTTACAGTAGGCCCCAGCTTTCCTCAAGTGGAAGTGAGAGTTCTCTTGGTGACTCCATCTCAGGCTTTATCGATGATCTTCACGCAGTTCACGATGGGGAAATGATTTCTCCCAAACTCTCGGACGGTAATGTTTGTTTCTTCGGTCACTTCGAAGCATCGCTGAAATAGTGCTTTGGTGTTTAGCTTCATGAAGTTCTAAATGACTTGCTGATCCATAGGTTGGAGTGGTGGAGTAGTGTTGGGAGGAAGGAACTTAACTCTTAGACGCTCGTACTGCGGAAGCTCACTCGCTTATCAAGTTACAATGATTTATTTAAAATATTTGCTCGTCTTACAAAACACTCGTAGACCAAGTTACTCGCATTCCGAGGTTTCACTGTAATTCTGTTATTAAAGGCGCAAAAGACCTCCTTTTTTCTTTAATTAGGAGTCTTTCCTCATAAGATAATGCAGAAAATGGCTTCAGCAACAAGTTCTTCACTACGTCAATATTTTTTAAAATTTGTTTTACGTCGCACCGATACAGATAGGTCTTATAGCGACGATGGGATAGGAAAGGGCTAGGAATGGGAAAGAAGCGGCCGTGGCCTTAATTAAGGTACAGGCCCAGCATTTGCCTGGTGTGAAAATGGGAAACCACGGGTAACCATCTTCAGGGCTGTCGACAGTGGGGCTCGAACCCACTATCTCCCAGATGCAAACTCACAGTTGCGCGCCCCTAACCGCACGGCCAACTCTCTCGGTACACCAATTTTGAAAACATTAAGTGCTAATCAAATCTATCTATCACTACTGATCTGCATTTAGGGCAGTCGCCCAGGTGGCAGATTCCCTGTCTGTTGTTTTCCTAGCCTTTTCTTAAATGATTGCAAAGAAATTTGAAATTTATTGAACATCTCCATTGGTAAGTTATTCCAATCCCTAACTCCCCTTCCTATAAATGAATATTTGTCCCAATTTGTCCTCTTGAATTCCAACTTTATCTTCATATTGTGATCTTTCCTACTTTTAAAGACACCATCCAAACTTATTCGTCTACTGATGTTCTCCCACGCCATTTCTCCACTAACAGCTTGGAACATACCACTTAGTCGAGCAGCTCGTCTCCCTTCTCCCAAGTCTTCCCAGCCCAAACTTTGCAACATTTTTGTAACGCTACTCTTTTGTCGGAAATCGCCCAGAACAAATCGAGCTGCTTTTCTTTGGAGTTTTTCCAGTTCCTGAATCAAGTAATCCTGGTAAGGGTCCCATACACTGGAACCATACTCTAGTTGGGGTCTTACCAGAGACAAATATGCTCTCTCCTTTACATCCTTACGACAACCCCTAAATACTCTCATAACCATGTGCAGAGATCTGTACCCTTTATTTACAATCATATTTATGTGATTTCCCCAATGAAGATCTTTCCTTATATTTATACCTAGGTATTTACAATGATCCCCAAAGGGAACTTTCACCCCATCAACGCAAATTAAAACTGAGGACTTTTCCTATTTGTGAAACTCACAACCTGACTTTTATGCCCGTTTATCATCATACCATTGCCTACTGTCCATCTCACAACATTATCGAGGTCATTTTGCAGTTGCTCACAATCTTGTAACTTATTTATTACTCTATACAGAATAACATCATCTGCGAAAAGCCTTATCTATGAATCCACTTCTTTACACATATTATTGATATATATAAGAAAATATAAAGGTCCAATAATACTGCCTTGAGGAATTCCCCTCTTAATTTTTACAGGGACAGATAAAGCTTCACCTACTCTAATTCTCTGAATTCTGTTTTCTAGAAACAGAGCCACCCATTTAGTCACTCTTTTGTCAAGTCCAATTGCACTCATTTTTGCCAGTAGTCTTCCATGATCTACCCTATCAAATGCCTTAGATAAGTCAATCGCAATACAGTCCAATTGACCTCCTGAATACAGGATATCTGCTATATCTTGCTGGAATCCTATAAGTTGGGCTGCAGTGGAATAACCTTCCCCAAACCCAAACTGCCTTCTGTCAAACCATTTATTAATTTTACAACGTTTTAATATGAAGTAAGGCTGTGATAGCCATGGGCCGTAGTCACTGGCTTCTGATCAAAATGGCCACGGCTCGAATTCCGCCAATGCATGGGAGACTTTTGAAATTGTCACGACCCTTGTTTGGATACCACGCAAACCCATAGATCCCGTGAATAGTTGCGCAGACTGCAAGTTTACTTTTTGTTTTTTAATGCGCATACAAATGTACATATGTGTGAAGTTTTCCTGTCATTATCTCTCCTCTACCAGGTGTCCGGCTCCGTGGCTAAATGGTTAGCGTGCTGGCCTTTAGTCACAAGGGTCCCGGCTTCGATTCCCGGCAGGGTCGGGAATTTTAACCATCATTGGTTAATTTCGCCGGCACGGGGATTGGGTGTATGCCATCTTCATCATCATTTCATCCTCATCACTACGTGCAGGTCGCCTACGGGAGTCAAATTAAAAGACCTGCACCTGCCGAGCCGAACATGCCCTCGGATACTCCTGGCACTAAAAAACCATACTCCATTTCATTTCACCAGGAAATTAATAAGTCCATAGTTTTCAGCCATCTACTTGCACTTCTGCGATTCTGAATGTTGAAATGCCTTCGAGAAGATGTTGCTTTAGGGAGTTCGACTGCAAGAGTGCGTACATCCCTGACTAACCCACACATATGGTTTCCATCGAGACTGCCAGCGTTGCCCTTCCAAGCGGCCAGACCCTCAGTTTTTGTTGTCTAATTGGCGTGGCTGACAAACACAGCACAGCTTCTGTGCCAACAGTGATCTAACAAGAAAAAAACATATTTCCCATACAATTGAAGTCATGTGAAATATGCGGGTGTACGCTAGTGTATATCACCGAGATCCGTAGCAAAACAGCGAATTGCAAGCCGTCAGAAGAGATGGCCTGCATCCTACTTCCTTGAAATAATTGAAGAAAAGTCCCCGTAAACAACTGATAGGCGAAAGCCCTAGATGTAGATCAGTGCTGAGTGATTTGATTGATTGATTGATTGATTGATTGATTGATTGATTGATTGATTGATTGATTGATTGATTGAAAGCAATTTTACAGGCTAGGTTGAGTGTTCGGGCCCGTGGGAGAACTTCAACACGATATGTGGATCTGCTTATTATAAACAGTTGTAATTCGTCTCCAGCAGTCCATGAGAATGGCTGAGGGTATTTGTGGCACAAAATAAGGACCGATACTACAAATTATTCTATAATTTCAAATGCCCGAATCAGGACAAGTTTTTACTTGAGTTCTTTATTGTCTTCATGTAATATTAGCAGATAATTAATATTCGACGTCTTTTTCAGGCTTCAGGCTTGATTATTTATACATGCCGATATTCGTCGAGTGAGTTGGCCGCGCTGTTAGGTCGCGTAGCTGTGAGCTTACGTTCGGGAGATGGTGGGTTCGAATCCCTCTGTCGGCAACCCTGAAGATGTTTCTTCTGTGGTTTCCCATTTTCACACCAGGCAACTACTGGGGCTGTACCTTAATAAAGGCCACGGCTACTGCCTTCTCAATCATATGTCTTTCTTTCCCGTCCTTGCGTCGATGTATTAGTGCGACATTAAATCACTAACAAGTCGATATTTGGCCTATGCCATCAACATATTGCAGCACAGTAAAATATGTTGAAAGTTTTCAGTCTAATGAAATGAAATGGCATATGGCTTTTAGTGCCAAGAGTGTCCGAGAACAAGTTCGGCTCGCCAGCTGCAGGTCTTTTGATTTGACATCCATAGTCGACCTGCGCGTCGTGATCAGGATAGAATGATGATGACGACACATACACCCAGCCCCCGTGCCAGAGAAATTAACCAATTATGGTTAAAATTCTAGACCCTACCGGGAATCGAACCCTGGACTCCTGTGACCAAAGGCCAGCACGCTAACCATTTAGCCATGGAGCAGTCTAATAAAATACTATAATAGAGTGGACTGGGAAAAGTTCAAACGGATAGGAAAGTTTAAATATCTAGGTGAGTGGATTGAACGCAACATGTCTGAGAAAGAAGCTTTCATGTCACGCATGAATAAAATGGCATATCCTTTAACTAAGGATGTCTGAAACAAAAGATCAATATCCTTCACCGCCAAGCTCAGATATTGCTGCACCGGCATTCGCCAGGAGGCCCTTTAAGAAGCAGAGTGCCTTGCATTGAACAAAAGCGGGCTTATTGCAAAACTTGAGATTGAAAAGGAAGAAAGAACAAGATTTTCAGGAAAATCTCGGGCCCCATTAAAGATAACAGTGAATGGAGAATACCATATGCAAAAGATAACCGATACGATTCAGAAGATGTTCTCTATGGTCACGTAACAAGAATGAGACCTACAACGTCTCGTACTTCCAGTGTAAGAAGACAAAAGGTAGGCCTACCTGGTTCGCTGAGGTAGAAAAGGATCTACAATAAGTGGTCATCACACATGATATCCAGGAACGCAACCCACCTAAGAAGAAACTTCAGGACCACAAGGGTATCGAAGAAAAGCCGAAGCTGAAAACAAGTTAAACGTGGCAAGAAAGGAACAACACCGACAACGAATGCGCGAGTACTTGGCAAATTTTACAGCCCGAGGAAGGAGACAGTTGAAATGACGTGGTCCTTAGTTGGCCGAAACGACATGAATAATAATAATAATGATGATCTTTGGTTTTACGTTCCAACCACGTCTGGATGGGGGCTGTCCCCAACCTGTCGTAAAAGGAGACTTAAAGGGCCAGGGGTTCTTTCTTGGGATCGTGGTTTGGAAGCTATGGTTCTTAGTTCTCTACCATTGCTTCAACTTATTTGTGTCCTCACAATTTTTTCCAGTTCGACCTCCCTTGGTAACCCTTGTTCTCTACCAACCAGACGGTTTTAGGTTGCCGAGGACTAGGGTGTCTTTAATTTCCATGGTCTTCGTGGCTCTTCCCCGTCTTTTGCCAGTACCGCCAATACCTAAGGATTGGAAATCTTCCCTCTTCCCCTCTGATTGATATTAGGCCTGATAGAGGATGGCTGCCTAGTTGTTCTTCCTCCTAAATCATTGACCACCACCACTACTCTTACTTCCCGCTATCTACGTACTTTTACGATAGATCGGAATGTTGTCGCGCAGGAGTTCCTTTGTAGCAAACCTATATTATTTTCTAGAAAATATATCTCAGAGAATTAGAGTAGGCGAAGCTTTATCTGACCCTGTAATAATTAGGAGGGGGAATTCCTCAAGGCAGTATTATTGGACCTTTATGTTTTCTTATACATATAATATATCGATGATATGAGTAAAGAAGTGGAATCAGAAATGAGGCTTTTTGCGGATGATGTTATTCTGTACCGAGTGCTAAATAAGTTACAAGATTGTGATCAACTGCAAAATGACCTCGATAATGTTGTGCGATGGTTAAAAGTCAAGTTGTGAGTTCACAAATAGGAAAAGTCCTCTCAGTTTTAATTACTTTGTTGATAAATAAAATTTAAATAAAACAAAATTTACAAATCTCTTCACATGGGTTTGAGGGTATTTAGGGGTTGTAGTAAGGACATAAAGGACAGGACATAACTAGAGTACGGTTCCTGTGTATGGGACCCTCACCAGGACTACTTGATTCAAGAACTGGAAAAAATCCAAAGAAAGGCAGCTTGATTTGTTATGGGTTATTTCCGACAAAAGAGTAGCGTTACAAAAATGTTGCAAAGTTTGGGCTGGGAAGACTTGGGAGAAAGGAGACGAGCTGCTCGACTAAGCGGTATGTTCCGAGCTGTCATTGGAGAGATGGTGTGGAATGACATTAGTAGATGAATTTGAGTGGTGTCTTCAAAAGTAGGAAAGATCACAATGCGAAGATAAAGTTGGAATTCAAGAGGACAGATTGGGGCAAATATTCGTTTATAGGAAGGGGAGTTAAGGATTGGAATAATTTACCACCGAGCTCGATAGCTGCAGTCGCTTAAGTGCGGCCAGTATCCAGTAATCGGGAGATTGTGGGTTCGAACCCCACTGTCGGCAGCCCTGAAGATGGTTTTCCATGGATTCCCATTTTCACACCAGGCTGCACCTTAATTAGGGCCACGGTCGCTTCCTTCCCATTCCTAGGCCTTTCCTATCCCATCGTCGCCATAAGACATATCTTTGTCGGTGCGACGTAAAGCAAATAGCAAAGGAATAATTTACCAAGGGAGATGTTCAATAAATTTCCAATTTCTTTGAAATCATTTAAGAAAAATTTAGGAAAACAACAGATAGGGAATCTGCCACTTGGGCGACTGCCCTAAATGCAGATCAGTATTGATTTAGCGATACATGGCTTCAAATACCACCGAACAGATCAGCGCTCTACTGTAAATGTAATCTTGGAACAGGTGGATCATTTTAATTTACATGATGTGTATTCTCGCAGGGTGATAGTTTAGTGAGTGAAATAGGATCCAAATGTAGCAGATTTAAATAGCGATCAACTGTATTCCATAAGAAAGAAGTGGGTTCTCAGATGAAACTAACCTTGCATCGCTGCTGTACGGAGTGAAAGCTTTGTGGACTCGAGATATCTTATTCATAAGCTGAAAATAACGGATATGAACGCAGGAAGAATGATTGCTAGCACAAACAGGGGGAAACAAAGCAGTCGTGATGAGTATATTAAGGCTGTTAGGATCAAACTCAAAGGAGGAAACTGTGCCTACGAACCGTTTTCGTTGGTGACTGGCTAGTCGGTGGATCGCTTTTCATTATGAAAATTGGGAGAATCTTGTCTACCAAAGCTTCTTTACTCAGCAACATATTCCTATGTTATACATCCTACCTTCAAGTTTATTTCGATTAAGATACAGAGTTCAGTAAAAGTAGACATTTCATATATTGTAGTGTCTAATTTTTATTATTGCAAAATTAATGACTCTATTGACGAGGATGTGACAATACTACTTGCATTACGGTACCTCCCTGAGGCCATGTACCGTAGGTGTTTAGAGTTTTTAGATGAAGACTCTCAATAAAGGATGAAACAATATATTTAGGAGGGTAAAACGTGAGCAAAATACCAATATGTCATGGTATTATTCGTCTTCTTCTTCTTTCCGATTTTGGCCATCTAAGGACCACTTTTTTCTTGCCTCTCAATAGTTCTTCATCCTTTCAGTTTCCGTTTCGTCCTCTCTTGTGTTCTCCTCCCGTTCTCCTGGAAACCCTTGGAATGTTGTATCTAAGTTGTTCTGTCTTGTGTTATATCTTCTGTTATTCCAATGTCTGTCATATTTTGTTACCCTTTGGATCCACTGGTTTCCGTTCTTCTAAATATGGTTGAACTCTCGTTTTGTCAATGTGCTGTTATCAGTCCTCATTATGTGACCAAAAAATGCAATTCTCCTCTTTCTGGTCGTGTCTGACAACCTTTCATTTTCTTCGTCCTTGTATAGATCTTTATTCCTCCTATGTCTAAACACTCTCTCTCCGGCCCCGCGGTGTAGGGGGAACGCGTCCGCCTGCCACCCGGCGGCCTCCCGGTTCGATTCCCGGGTGGGTCAGGGGTTTTTGATTGTAAATGATTTATATCTCTGGCCTGGGGACTGAGTGTTTGTGTCGTCCTTAACGTTCCTTTCCTCGATTTCAACACTTTACACTTCCTCCATTCCAATTACACGCAGGTTCATATCACATGGTGCAAGTAGGGCCAAAAGATCTCTATAGGTCGGGGCCCCGAACAAATAGCATTAAAAACATGTTTAAACTCTTCTTTTTCTGTTTTCAATGGTCCCCGGATTTCCTATCCTTTTTTATCTCTTCTATTTCACAATTTTCTGGCATACACACTCTGGTTTCATTACTGTGTTGCAGTGTTCGATTTTAGCTTTCTTTGAGATATTCTTCATATCTTTAGTGAGTTGGTACGCTAGTTCCAGTCTTCTTTCAGTTGATCTGTTTGTCTCCTTATCGAGTCCATTAATCTGAACTATTTCACCTAGGTAATTAAATTTATTAACCTTGTTGATTTTTCCGTATTTGCACTGTGCGTGAATCTCTAATACGGGTCATGAATTTAGTCTTCTCAAAAGATATCTGCAGTCCAACTGTTTCTGCTATTTCTTTCACAAGGTTGCTTTGTTCTAAGGAGTCCGGCTGCATGGCTAAATGGTTAGCGTGCTGGCCTTTGGTCACAGGGGTCCTGGGTTCGATTCCCGGCAGTGTCGGAAATTTTAACCATCATTGGTTAATTTCGCTGGCACGGGGGCTGGGTGTATGTGTTGTTTTAATCATAATTTCATCCTCATTACGACGCGCAGGTCGCCTACGGACGTCGAATCAAGACATGCACCTGGTGAGCCATACATCAAGTTCTCGGACACTACCGGAACTAAAAGTCATACGCCATTTAATTTCATTTGTTCTAAGGCAGTCTCTATACTTCTAGAGAGAATTGCTATGCCATCAAATTATTATTATTATTATTATTATTATTATTATTATTATTATTATTATTATTATTATTATTATTATTATTATTATTATTATTATTGTTGTCCGCCTCTGTGGTGTAGTGGTTAATGTGATTAGCTGCCACCCCTGGAGGCCCGGGTTCGATTCCCAGCTCTGCCACGAAATTTGAAATGTGGTACGAGGGCTGGAATGGGGTCCACTCAGCCATCCCCGAAGTGGCTTTCCGTGGTTTCCCACTTCTCCTCCAGGCAGATGCCGGGATGGTACCTAACTTGAAGCCATGGCCGCTTCCTTCCCTCTTCCTTGTCTATCCCAATCTTCCCATCCCCCACAAGGCCCCTGTTCAGCATAGCAGGTGAGGCCGCCTGGGCGAGGTACTGGTCCTCCTCCCTCGCTGAGTCCGAGGGTAAAACCAACCCTGGAGGGTAAGCGGATTAAGAAAGAAAGAAAGAAAGAAAGAAAGAAAGAAAGAAAGAAAGAAAGAAATATTATTATTATTATTATTATTATTATTATTATTATTATTATTATTATTATTATTGTTCCGAGGTTTCTGTGGAACAGCAGAGGTGAAAGAAGGTGCAGGGGTGAATGGGTCTAACTACAAATGCCAAGAAAAGAAAAATTTTAAACTTAAACTAAAGGTTATATTTCCTTTTTTTTTTAAATTCAACTTTAGCAAATTTTATAACAATGAAACGTTAGGTAAAATGAAAAGGCTTTAACCAAAACAAGACAATCCAAAATTAAGAGACGATTTAACAATCTGGGCTTCAAGCCCCAAGTTTTTACAATCCTTGAGCTACTAGCCCAACTTTACCAAGGCACAAATTTGATCAAAGAGCAGAAATCCCTTCATTCCTGGAGCACTTGCTCCCCACTCCCAATATCAAGCCTTCAAAAGGCACTCAGTATTCTAATTTTGAAAAGAGCTAACAGGCTCTCAGTTAATCAAGCCTATTCAAGGCAACATCAAATTTTACAATTACTTGGCATCAAGGCACAACTTACAAAATTAAACGGGGGTATCTTGCACCCAACCTACTGGGCCTTAGCAGAAAGAGAACAGGTTAAGTAAATGGCCCGACACACAAAAGGAATGGAGGCGTGAATATGCACTCCTACCTGAAACTTCTTAAAACCTAAAAGGCACTAGGCCAATGAAACAGGGGCTGTTCTCCAACTATGGAGGTGACCCGTATAAGAAAGAAATATGAACATTACGGAAGAAAAATTCAGTTACCAAAACGTAGTCTAAAGTCAAAATGAAGGGGAGCTCGAGAGGGTAAGGCACTCTCTATCCCCGATTTACAGTTACAAATTTACTTAAGTTTTACATAAACTGGAAGAAATTTACATATTTATAGAGATAGGTTACATGGTAAAGGTTTCGGACCTTCCCCGCGGGTAAACTGCTGAGCTAGCAAGAAATAAAGTTGTTAAGTGGCCATTACCTTGCTGAAGGGCTGCTGCCTGATGAACGAGGCACCTCCCGCCTCCTGCTACACTTCTTTTTCTTTCTTTTTTTTTTGCTAGCGGCTTTACGTCGCGCCGACACAGATAGGTCTTATGGCGACGCTGGGATAGGAAAGGCCTAGGAGTTGGAAGGAAGCGGCCGTGGCCTTAATTAAGGTACAGTCCCAGCATTTGCCTGGTGTGAAAATCGGAAACCACGGAAAACATTTTCAGGGCTGCCGATAGTGGGATTCGAACCTACTATCTCCCGGATGCAAGCTCACAGCCACGCGCCTCTACGCGCACGGCCAACTCGCCCGGTGCTATACTTCTATACTCTAGGTTAGATGTTGATCAAGTGGCCGAATAATTAAGACACACCCACAGGCTTTTAGGCTACAGTACACAGTTACACACAAAATCGAAGAAGACATACGGGATTGGCTGAAAATTAATTACAGAAATAATTGATTGGCTAACTTCAAAACTGGCGGAAAGAAAAGATTAATATTGCCAACCCACAAATGAAAGAACGAAATTTAGTAAAGAAAAAAACTTATGAGTACAAAATTTCTTCAAGAAAGTTCCTTCACTTCGCACCAGGGTGCCTGATTATAGTTTTTAGGCAGTGACATCTATGAGATAATGTCCAAACTTCTTGATAAATAGAAAACAAAAAACAAGTCGAAATTCACACAGTGACATCTTCAGAGCAAAAGTTTAAGTAGGTCCAGTTTTAAGTTCAGTGTTTCTCCAGTAGAGGAGTACTTTAAGGCGGAAAAATTCGAATGTGCGATGTAGAGGCGTACCACCCGGTACAATTATTATTATTATTATTATTATTATTATTATTATTATTATTATTATTATTATTATTATTATTATTATTATTATTATTATTATTATTACCCCTACAGCGGTGTAGGGGTAGCGTGGCTGTTGGTTGATAGCTAGTATGACTGTGAAGAATAATCTTTGGTTGGCTTGACTCTAATTTCCTTCTATTAAGCTGTGGGGAGTTCAAGTAACGGTAACCCCTGAAGCAAGAAAGATAGTAGTATTGAGAAGAGGCCCCGGGTTCGATTCCCGGCTAGGTGACTACAATTGAGAAGCTGTCTGACGGCGAGATGGCGGCCCCGGTCTAGAAAGCCAAAATTAACGGCCGAGAGAATTCGTCGTAATCTGCAGGCCTTCGGGCTGAGCAGCGGTCGCTTGGTAGGCCATGGCCCTTCGGGGCTGTTGCGCCATGGGGTTTTGGTATTATTATTATTATTATTATTATTATTATTATTATTATTATTATTATTATTATTATTATTATTATTATTATTATTATTATTATTTGGCAGGAGGGTACTCAGAATTAGGAGTTAAGGGTCAAGTTAGAAATTAAGTCAGTGGATGACGCTGTACTTATAAATCGGCATCAGAAGTGGGGGGGGGGGGGGGTGGCGGTACCCAGTAGAAAAATTGACTCGGCTGTCGAGGGTAACAGAAACAGAGGGAGACAAGGTGGCAATGGTTAGACTCAATTTTTAATTATTTAGAGATAAGAGGTGTAGCTGCAAATTCAGTCGATACCTTTATTCTTCCAAGGATCGGACCCCTATCCCCTTCCTCTGATTCAATCAATCGATCAATACTGATCTGCATTTAGGGCAGTCGCCCAGGTGGCAGATTCCCTATCTGTTGTTTTCCAAGCCTTTTCCTAAATGATTTCAAAGAAATGGGAAATTTATTGATCATCTCCCTTGGTAAGTTATTCCAATCCCTAACTCCCCTTCCTATAAATGAATATTTGCTCAAGTTTGTCCTCTTGAATTCCAACTTTATCTTCATATTGTGATCTATCCTACTTTTATAAACGCCACTCTAACTTATTCGTCTACTGATGTCATTCCACACATCTCTCCGCTGACAGCTCGGAACATACCACTTAGTCGAGCAGCTCTTCTTCTTTCTCTCAATTCTTCCCAACCCAATTGGGACATTTCTGTAACGCTACTCTTCTATCGGAAATCACCTAGAACAAATCGAGCTGCTTTTCTTTGGATTTTTTCCAGTTCCTGAATAAGGTAATCCTGGTGAGGGTCCCATACACTGGAACCATACTCTAGTTGGGGTCTTACCAGAGACTTGTATGCTCTCTCCTTTACATCCTTACTACAACCCCTAAACACCCTCATAACTATGTGCAGAGATCTGTACCCTTTATTTACAATCCCATTTATGTGATTACCCCAATGAAGGTCTTTCCTTATATTAACACCCAGATACTTACAATGATCCCCAAAAGGAACTTTCACCCCATCAACGCAGTAATTAAAACTCAGAGGACTTTTCCTATTTGTGAAACTCACAACCTGACTTTTAACCCTGTTTATCATCATACCATTGCCTACTGTCCATCTCACAACATTATCGAGGTCACGTTGCAGTTGCTCACAATCTTGTAACTTATTTATTAGGCCTACTCGATAGAGAATAACATCATCCGCAAAAAGCCTTACCTCTGATTCCACTCCTTTACTCATATAATTTATATATATTAGTGTTGAGAGAGCTGTACTACCTTTTAAAATAAAACACCAGCGCCGCCAACCAGAGGACTGTGGAGGCGCTTAGTTCATTCACAGTGGTTTGCATTCTGAATGCTTGAAAGTATTAAGTCTATAGTGAAGATTTAGGGCTTATGAGTGATTTTTTTTTTTTTAGTTCGTTTGGGCCGCCTTAGGACCACGGTGCTTGTGCATTAGCTGTGTTGTTATTGTTGTTTTTAATTGTTGCCACTTCTGGTGTTCTGGTAGGTTTGGATGCTGGTTTCTTGTTGGTACCTTGAACTTTCTGTTGCCCCAGTAATCCTCCATTTTCTTGCTGAACTCTCATTGTGCGTTCCTCGGACCATTTACTCGTCTCATTGTGGTTATGAGTGTATTATTATTATTATTATTATTATTATTATTATTATTATTATTATTATTATTATTATTAAATTTTTTATTTCGTTGGGGCCATCTATGGACCACGCTGCTTGTGTTTTAGCTGTTTCTTGATGTCATCGTTGTTGTTTTCCACAATTGGTGTTCTTAGCGGTTGGTTTGGCAGCTGTTTTCTTGTTGGTACCTCGAGCTTTCCTGATGGCCCAGTAGTCCTTCATTTTTCGGCTAAATTCAATCTTACGTTCCTCAGACCATTTCCTGGTCTCGTCTTTTGGTCTGTGGATAACTTCTGTGATGGATGTTACAAAGGATTTCGTTTTAAGAGTTGTATGATAGTTACTCCGATCAGCTATGTCATTTTGATTTATATGGAGTTCCGATAGGTCCATCTCCACTTGCTTCATCCACACGAATCCAGTAGCTTTGCCCTTGTTAGCAGCCTTAAAGATCCTATGGGATAACCTATTTGAATCCATTCTGGATAGGTGTCCGTAAAAAGCCAGTCGCCTTCTTCTGATGGCATCTATAAGATTTTCTTGGTGTTTATATAGCTCACGATTTGGTTGATACCATCGGCTTCCATCTGGTAAAATTCTTGGTCCCACTATCCGTCTCAGGAACTTTCTTTCTTGTACCTCGAGGGTTCTTAGTGGGGTCTTCTTAGTTAAATATAGACACTCTGCTGCATAGAGGACTGAAGGTCTGATTACTGCATTGTAGTGTCTTAGTTTGACATTCACCGACAGATTTTTTGAAGCATATAGTTTTCTACAGGCATGGTAAGCCTTATCTAGTTGGGTCTCCTGTGTTCAAGAGCCATTGTTTCTCTGAGGTCCTCTGAGAACCATTCCCCAAGGTACTTTACACTTTTGACTCTCTTGATGTAGATATTATCACTGACTCTCATCTTTCCAGGGGCATCTTTGATGTTAGTAACAAACTCGGTCTTTCCTATGTTGATCAAAAGACCCGTTTTAGCCGCTATTGAATGCAGTGTTTGGAGCTGAGTAGTAGCCTCCTGTATGTCATTTGCCAATAAAGTCAGATCGTCTGCAAAGGCAAGGCATGGTATCCTTAGGTTGTCGGCTTAAATACCCATCCGTAATCCAGTGTTCTCTGGAAAGAATCTCATCCACTCTCTAATTACCTTTTCCAGAACGCAATTAAATAATATACATGAGATGCCATCTCCTTGTCTCACCCCTGTTTTAATGGCGAAACTCTCCGAGAGTTGTCCTCTAAACTTTACTCTGGCTGTGGTATTGTGCAAGGTGGCTTGCACCAACCTATTGATCTTGTCGTTAAGTCCTAGTTCTCTTATTATTATTATTATTATTATTATTATTATTATTATTATTATTATTATTATTATTATTATTATTATATTCAGGCGACATAGGCGGTAGGGCATAGAGATAACTGCTCAAACATGCTTTGAATCCAGCCTTTACCTTCCACTACTCCAAGGATTTCCATGACGATGCCATGGCTTAGCATATCTACATTGTCATTATAGACCGTCATGCCTTCCAGCGTTCAGTCTGCAAGCCTCTGTGAATTTACTAAACGTCGCCACAATCCTCTATTTGCAACTAGTGCTGTGGTCTCATTTCGTTCTATACCTCTTATCTTTAAATCGTTAGAAACTGAGTCAAACCATCGTCGTCTTGGTCTACCTCTACTTCTCTTACCTTTTATAACAGAGTCCATTATTCTTCCAGGTATCTTATCCTCCTCCATTCGCCTCACATGAGCCCACCACCGAAGCCGGTTTATGCGCACAGCTTCATCCATCGAGTTCATTCCTAACTTAGCCTTTATCTCCTCATTCCGAGTACGGTACTCTCCTGCCATTGTTCCCACCCGTTTGTAACAGCAATCATTCTCGCCACTTTCATGTCTGTTACTTCTAACTTATGAATAAGATATCCTGAGTCCACCCAGCTTTCGCTCCCGTAAAGCAAAGTTGGTCTGAAAACAGACCGATGTAAAGATAGTTTCGTCTGGGAGCTGACTTCCTTCTTACAGAATACTGTTGATCGGAACTGCGAGGTCACTGCATTAACTTTATGACACCTTGATTCAATCTCACTTACTATATTACCATCCTGGGAGAAAACACAACCTAAATACTCGAAATTATCTACCTGTTCCAGCTTTGTATCACCATTCTGACATTCACTTCTGTTGAATTTCTTACCTACTGACATCACTTTAGTCTTCGAAAGGCTCATTTTCATACCATTCTCATTGCACCTATTTTCAAATTCCAAGATATTAGAGTGCAGGCTTTCGGCACAATCTGCCATCAAGACCAAGTCGTCAGCATAGGCCAAACTGCTTATAACATTTCCACCTGACTGAATCCCTCCCTGTCACTTTATACATTACAGCAGTCCATGTAAACTACGAACAGCAAATGTGAAAGATTACAACCTTGTCTAACCCCTGTAAGTACCCTGAACCAAGAACTCATTCTACCATCAATTCTCACTGAAGCCCAATTGTCAACACAAATGCCTTTGATTGATTTTAATAATCTACCTTTAATTCCATAGTACCCCAGTATGGCGAACATCTTTTCCCTCGGTACCCTGTCATATGCTTTCTCTAGATTTACGAAACATAAACACAGTTGTCTATTCCTCTCGTAGCATTTTTCAATTACCTGGCGCATACTGAAAATCTGATCCTGGCAGCCACTGTGTGGTCTGAAACCACACTGGTTTTCATCTTACTTCCTCTCAACCACTGAACGCACCCTCCCTTCCAAGATGCCAGTGAATACTTTGCCTGGTGTACTAATCAATGAGATACCTCGATAGATGTTGCAATCCTTCCTATTCTCTTGCTTATAGATAGGTGCAATTACTGTTTTTGTTCAATCTGAAGGTACCTTACCAACACTCCATGCTAATCTTACTACTCTATGAAGCCATTTCATCCCTGCCTTCCCACTATACTTCACCATTTCAGGTCTAATTTAATCTATTCCTGCTGCTTTATGACAATGGAGTTTATATTCACCATCCTTTCCACTTCCTCATCACCAACATCATTTTTCTTCCTCCCCATGAGCTTGGTTGTTCGCAATGTCACCATCCTTTTACGTTGAGAAAATCTTCAAAATTCTCCCTCCACCTCTCCAGTGATTCCCTGGGATCTATTATGATTTCACCTGAATTACCCAAAACACTATTCATTTCCTTTTTTTTCCCTCCCTTCCGAAGATTCTTTATTACTGTCCAGAAAGGTTTCCCTGCTGCTTGACCTAGCCTTTCCACGTTATTACCAAAATCTTCCCACGACTCCTTTTTGGATTCAACAACTATTTGTTTCGCTCTGTTTCTTTCATCTACATGTCTGCCTCGGTCCTTATTTGGAGCCATTTCTGATAAGCCTTCTTTTTACGTTTACAAGCTGCTCTCGCTTCATCATTCCACCGAGATGTTTGTTTTTTCCCATCTTTACACACAGTTGTTCCTAGGCATTCCTTTGATGTTTCTACTACAGCCTCCCTGTATGCCACCCATTCCCTTTCTATATCCTGAACCTACTTGCTGTCTACCGTTCGAAACTTCTCACTTATCACATCCATGTACTTCTGTCTAATTTCGTCGTCCTGGAGATTTTCTACCCTTATTTCACTTTCTCTATCCTAGGCCTAGAGATACCCCCCCCCCCCCTATGGCACTGCAGCCCTTGAAGGGCCTTGGTCTACCAAGCGACCGTTGCTCCGCCCGAAGACGTGTAGTCAGCACGACGAATCCTCTCGGCCGTTATTCTTGGCTTTCTAGACTGGGACCGCTATATCACCGTCAGATAGCTCCTCAATTCTAATTTGAGTGGACCTCGAACCAGCCCTCAGGTCCAGGTAAAAATCCCTGACCTGGCCGGGAATCGAACCCGGGGCCTAAGGGTAAGAGGCAGGCACGCTACCCCTACACTACGGGGCCGGCCTAGAGATACTTAGTTCACTACAAATGAGATAGTGGTCTGTATCGTGTAAAAATCCCCGGAAAACTCGTACATTCCTAACAGATTTCCTGAATTCGAAGTCGGTTAAGATATAGTCTATTATGGATCTGATACCCCTAGCCTCCCATGTGTAGCGGCGAATAGGCTTAGACTTGAAGAATGTATTCGTAACTGCTAAACCCATACTAGCATAGAAGTCCAGAAAACGCTTCCCATTCCCATTAGCTTCCATATTTTCCCCACATTTACCAATCACCCTTTCGTATCCTTCAGTTCTATTTCCAACTCTCGCATTGAAATCGCCCATTAGCGTGCTTTACGTCGCACTGACAGAGACAAGTCTTATGGCGACGATGGGATAGAGAAGACCTAGGAGTGGGAATGAAGCGGCCATGGCCTTAATTAAGGTATGGACCTAGGATGTGCCTGGTGTGAACATAGGAAACAACGGAAAACCGCCTTTAGGGCTGCCGACAGTGGGGTTCGAACCCACTATCTCCCGGATGCAAGCTAACACCTGCGCGCCCCTAACCGCACGGCTAACTCGTCCGGCCTTTACATTCTTACTACAACCCCTAAATATCCTCATAATCATATGAAGAGATCTGTAACCTTTATTTACAACCTCGTTGAGCAGTGTATTTTTGTTCATTCTTTTGGCTCATATAATGTACAACGTAGGTTAGGTGCAGTGTATCTGAATTCTGATAACCTGTTTCTACTATTATTCATATCACCATGGATGAGAATGGAATAGGGCAGTACTTAATTTCTAACATTTTAGTTGCCGGAATGCATACCCACACATTCCCTTCCCTTTCAACCATACGCCTCCCCAACTCCCATAAAAGTCACAAATTTCTATATTTGAAGACTTGGGATAAAACTTACAGTGAGAAATCATGCACGTGTAGGGTACTGTTTTAAATCTCCTGTGTGGACTACGTTCCAAAAATTTTTATTGAGCAATCCCCTTAAAAACACTGTAAAAAAAAATGCCTGGGAAGTGCCGGAACGCCGAAATTAAGCACTGGAACAGGGGAAGGTAAACTCTACACGTGAAATATGGTATAATGTCGGAAACGGATATCCTACTCAGTCGGAACACAACGGGCTGTGTTCTTTGTAGACTGCTCTGAGATCTTCTGAAGACATGCACCGTACTCATTTAGATTAGGAAGTAAATTAGAGTGGGCGCGACTCTGTTGTTTGGGTCTGCGATAAGCAGGACAAAGTCTACACTAACCAGGGCTGTCCTGACTCCTAGCGATATGTGATTTCAGTGTATAAATAATTAGAAGTCTGACATCTCGAGCAGCTAAACATATGTATGTATGTTTAGTCCTCAGCCCGAAGGCTGGTTGGATCCTCAACAGTTCCGCCATAAGCTGTCATAGATGGCCTAGGCATCACTGAAGAGGCGTACTAGGGAAATAAGGAGTGAGGTAGTTTCCCGTTGCTTTCCTCACCGAGTCAGAAGTTGCTAGTACATATCAGTCTGCCAAGCCCACTGAAATGCAAGCACCAACTGACCCTATGAGCAATATTTTCACACCATTCATAGCAGGGACTGGCTGCAGAAGGAATGGCATTACTAGCATCACTCATACCTCAGTCACTTTCATATTGTCAAAGCCAAGGATAAAGCTGAGACAGATCAATGAAAGTAACAAAATTGCTCTAGCCCATACCAGAAGATATAGTGCACTGCAAGCACTAGGTCCTGCCAGCAAAGGCACGCTAAACATATATTCATGAGCATACTACAAAGTATATTTTTGTTTTATTATGGCCTTCGCCCTTAGGACATTTGACCATCAACAATGTACAACAGTCTACATAAAAGAGAATAAACAATTGGACAACAAGGTAAAATACATATAGAATGACAAAAAAAGAGCGTAGAACAGAGCAGAAAAAACCAACACAGTTATTTCTTTAGATATTTACACCAGTTTTCGTCAAGTAATTTCTAATTGCAGTGTACATACGTACAGGTACACTGATGGAGATAAGCGTTCACGCGGCAGTAGATACATTTGACATATGCACATATTGGCAATAGTAATTGCTTTCTTATGATACATATCTAAAAGAAATATGTTTCGTTTATAACTGTATATTTTGTTACAGAATGCACATTCTTATAAGAAAATTTTCTTTCTTAATCTGTTTACCCTCCAGGGTTGGTATTTCCCTCGGACTCAGCGAGGGATTCCACCTCTACCGCCTCAAGGCAGTGTGTCGGGGCGTGAGACTTTTCGGTCAGGGGATGAAACTGGGGAGGAAGATCAGTACCTCGCCCAGACGGCCTCACCTGCTATGCTGAACAGGGGCCTGCTGGGGGGAATGGGAAGATTAGAAGGGATAGACAAGGAAGGGGAAAGGAACCGGATGTGGCCTTAAGTTAGGCACCATCCCGGCATTTGCCTGAGAGTAGTGGGAAACCACGGAAAAGCACTTCGAGGATGGCTGAGGGGGGAATCGAACCCTCCTCTACTCAGTTGACCTCCCGAGGCTGAGTGGACCCCGTTCCAGCCCTCGTACCACTTTTCAAATTTTGTGGCAGAGCCGGGAATCGAACTCGGGCCTCTGGGGGGTGGCAGCTAAAACTACTACACCACAGAGACGGACACTTAAAAGAACTGCTTTGCTAAAAAAAATAAAGGTAGTCTTCTAGTCTTTTCATGGGTGGACATAAATGTTCCCACAACAACTTAAGCTACATGTTTGTCACCATTTGTGTACGGTTTAACTTCTTAAAAGTGTTGGGCGTTGAACCTACTAATTTTCTTGTGACTTCTTCAGCAATAGTATTCCATTCTTGCCGAAGCAATTCTTTCAGCTGGTTTTTGCTGGATATATGGTGCTTTCTGAGTCGTCGTTCGAGTTCATCGCATACATGTTCAATGGGATTAAGGCCGGGGGACTGGGGAGGGGTTTTCAATATATTATAAGTAATCCAATAACGAACATTATTAGCAGTACGGTTCAGATAGTTGTCCTGCCCGAAAGTAGTAATCAGCCTGTAGACCCAATTTGTGGGTACCATGTCGTAAATGTTTTTCAAAATACCAAATAAACATACTGGTCCATGGTTCCATCTACAGTATAAACACTAGGTTCGCAGCACCTGAAGCCGTCATGCTCCTCCACACCGCAGAACCTCCACCACCGTGTTTAACTGTATCCCGGAGGTTGGCTGTTTCAAACGCTGTATTCATTTTCCTCCACACCGACATTCTTCCATCATGGCGGAAAATGTTAAGTCTGTTTCATCTGAAAAAAAGAACTTATTTCCAGAAGTCGTCATCCTTCATGATGTACTCTTGAGCAAATGCCAATCTCTTTTTTTCTTTACTGGACTGATAAATGGCTTCCTCGTGGGACTTCGGGCATGATACCCAGTACAGTACTTTTGTATCCATCTCTTGGCACAGGCCAGAGTAAAGTGTAGCTTCCACCGAAGTCCCAGTCAGCATCCATGGCTGTGACAATATGGAAGCTGCTGGGGTATGGGTGGTGCTAAGTAATGACATTCAGAGCACGACTGTGCATCTGAGTGTTATGAAAGGTGTTGCTCATAGGGTCAGTCGTGCTGCAATAGCACTTTCTGACCCAGTGAGGAAAGCAATGGCAAACTACCTCACTCCTCGTCTTGCCTAGTACGCCTCATTTTGGTGCTGCCATTGGTTTTTGCGGTTTCCATATAACCGCATAACCTTTGGTGGTGCTATTTGAGGATCCAAACAGCCTCTGGGCTGATGACCTAACAGACACTCCTGAAGTTCTGCTGCAATTACAGAAGATGATATTTTCGGAGGCCTTTGCATGGTCCTAATTACCATCTTCTCTTAATCACTAGTAGCCAATCCACTTCTAATGTAAACAATGTTCAAGTCAGGGGCCTGTTCCACGAACGAACTTTGCAACTTTGCAACTTTGCACTTTTCACTTTGCAAGCTAAATCTGAAAAGTGATGGCGGAACAAAATCTGAACTGAAAAGTGCAAAGTGAAAAGTTCCAAAGTTCGTTCGTGGAACAGGCCCCAGAACTAATGCGTACTACTCTGTATTGTTGATAGCTTTCATCGCTGTGTGTATAGACTTGTCTAGGCATACCACCACTCCTCGGCCTTATTTTCTTCATCTCTTCATGAATGATCAAGATTTTACTGTACGTATTTTAGCGTGTGTATATTTTATGTATCGTTTCATTTCATGATGGATCGAACAATGTACGCCGTTTCTACCCTGACTGTTTTGTACTGACTAATGAGTCAATGGGTCCGTCTCTGTAGGTCTCCGGTTGCCAGTAAGAGGTGGATGTGTGTTGGAAAGAGATTCTGAAGGTACACGAGGGTTTCGAGCAATTCTGTACGATTGGATATACAGTAGTACTTCTACTGCACACGAAGATGATGTGGTTCAGATCTCCTCTGTGCTGATTGAAGGACTCCAATCCTGTTGAGGTGTATGGGGAATGGTTGAATCCCATCCGGATGATGGTGTTTACTTTGTCTCTGGCCCATCTGACGTCTTGATACCATGGCTTGTGTGGGCTGAATGTTGACTAGTCCTGTTCCACAGAGCTGTCCATTCAACGTAAATTTTCCTTCTGCTATTTACATAAATCAATCAATCAATCAATCAATCAATCAATCAATACTGATCTGCATTTAGGGCAATCGCCCAGGTGGCAGATTCCCTATATTTTCCTAAATGATTTCAAAGAAATTGGAAATTTATTGAACATCTCCCTTGGTAAGTTATTCCAATCTCTAACTCCCCTTCCTATAAATGAACATTTGCCGCAGTTTGTCCTCTTGAATTCCAACTTTATCTTCATATTGTGATCTTTCCTACTTTTATAAACGCCACTCAAACTTATTCGTCTACTAATGTCATTCCACACATCTCTCCGCTGACAGCTCGGAACATACCACTTAGTCGAGCAGCTCTCCTTCTTTCTCTCAGTTCTTCCCAACCCAAACTTTGCAACATTGTTGTAACGCTACTCTTTTGTCGCAAATCACCCAGAACAAATCGAGTTGCTTTTCTTTGGATTTTTTCCAATTCTTGAATCAGGTAATCCTGGTGAGGGTCCCATACACTGGAACCATACTCTAGTTGGGGTCTTATCAGAGACTTATATGCTCTCTCCTTTACATCCTTACTACAACCCCTCAACACCCTCATAACTATGTGCAGAGATCTGTACCCTTTATTTACAATCCCATTTATGTGATTACCCCAATGAAGATCTTTCCTTATATTAACACCTAGATACTTACAATGATCCCCAAAAGGAACTTTCACTCCATCAACGCAGTAATTAAAACTGAGAGGACTTTTCCTATTTGTGAAACTCACAACCTGACTTTTAACCCCGTTTATCAATATACCGTTGCCTGCTGTCCATCTCACAACATTATCGGGGTCACGTTGCAGTTGCTCACAATCTTGTAACTTATTTATTACTCTGTACAGAATAACATCATCCGCAAAAAGCCTTACCTGTGATTCCACTCCTTTACTCAAATAATTTATGTATATATAAGAAAACATAAAGGTCCGATAATACTGACTTGAGGAATTCCCCTCTTAATTATTACAGGGTCAGATAAAGCTTCACCTACTCTAATTCTCTGAGATCTATTTTCTAGAAATATAGCAACCCATTCAGTAACTCTTTTGTCTAGTCCAATTGCACTCATTTTTGCCAGTAGTCTCCCATGATCCACCCTATCAAATGCTTTAGACAGGTCAATCGCGATACAGTCAATTTGACCTCCTGAATCAAAGATATCTGCTATATCTTGCTGGAATCCTACAAGTTGAGCTTCAGTGGAATAACCTTTCCTAAAACCGAACTGCCTTCTATATGCACATCAGTGCAGGGGAGGCGTAGTGAAGAAGGCGAAATTGAGCGTTCGATTTTGGCTCACAAACCTCCTGTGGGTGGATGAGATAGAATACATTCACGTTATTCCCTGCCTGTCGTAAAAGGCGGCTAAAAGGAGACCCAAGGGCTTTTGTGTTGGGAGCTTGGGTGGGCGACCACTGGTCCCCTAGCTGAGTATGGCATTGATTCCACTTACTTGTATCAGGGTCAACTTTTGTATTCGACCTCCCTTGGTCAACTCTTGTTCTTTTCCGAGTCCCGACAGTTTGCGAGGCCTAGAGAGTCTTTCATTTTTAACGCCGATACCTTCATTCTTCGAAGTGTCGGACCTCTTCTGGTTAGTGTTAACAGAGGATGGTTGTCTAGTTGTATTTCTCTTAAAACCACAACCACCGGGCGAGTTGGTCGTGCTGTGAGCTTGCGTCCGGGAGATAGTGAGTTCGAACCCAACTGTCGGCAGCGCTGAAGATGGTTTTCCGTGGTTTCCGACTGTCGGCAGCCCTGAAGATGGTTTTCCGTGGTTTCCCATTTTCACACCAGGCAAATGTTGGGGCTGTACCTTAAGGCCACGGCCGCTACCTTCCCAATCTAGCCTTTTCCCTTCGTTGCGTCGCCGAAAACCTTCGATGTGATAGTGTGACTTTAAACCACTATAAAAAATCAAAGAAAGAAAGGAGGAAGAGGAGTTAGAACGGGAGTTGAAATGGTTATATCTTCAAAACGATCAGCTGTATTCAGAATAATGGTTGAAACACAACGACATTTAATTTTTAATGTTTTATGTTATGCCAGCGTTTTTGACAGATCCAAACTTGATTTATGTAATAGCGAATGACCTTGGAAGTTGTACCACTGTGCATTTTGAAATTACACTCTTGGGATCCAGAGACAGACACTACCTCCAATATTTGGAGGGCGATTGGCCTTCTGACTCCAACTTGGCAAGTTCGATCCTGGTTCAGTCCGGTGGTATTTGAAGGTGCTCAAATACCTCAGCCCCGTGTCGGTAGATTTACTAGCATGTAAAAGAACTCCTTAATATTTATTTGTCGTAAGTCTGTACAGAGTTCTCCTCCACATTCAACAAACACTATGCATGAATTGAATAAATGAATGATTGCAAGAATGAAGGAATGATTGCGTGACTGAATTGTATTCATGTGTGCATCAATGAATAAACACTTCCTCCCAGTCACGGCTAACCACCGATTGAGGAGAGAGCATTCCTAATGAAGGAGTCGATGGATAAATGCATGGATGAATTTATGAATGAATGCATGAATGGATTAATTAAATGCACTCGGCCTATAGCTACGAAGCACCCGCAGCTACGGAGAGACTATCCCATTCAGAATAATGAATGAATGAATGAATGAATGAATGAATATAATTCATGCATGCATGAAGAGCAAAGGTATATCTTCACTCCCAGTAACGGATAACCAGTAAGTGCGGAGGGAGCCCTCATTATTGAACGAATGAGTGAATGAGTGAATTAATGTTCTCATCCTACATCTACGGAACCCCAGCACCTGAGGAAGAAACATTCCATCTGTTGGTTCCAGACCCATTACATGAAATTTAATAATTAATTACAATATGGAGTGCTAACAACAACGATAATACAATAATATTGATACGAATACTCACTATACTAACTACCACTATTCACAGATTCTTAACTAACCGATTCATAACTCAAACATCTATCCGTAGTCTGTTCTACCCGCATTACAGGATCTTGCAACTTTCTTCTATATAAATGTCTAATAATAATTAATAACCTAATGAGATTACTAGGATTAAACCACTCTTTGCTTATCATCCTAATAATTCTATAGCCGTAAAAAAACTCCTGCGGGACAAAATTCTGGCACCGCAGCGTCTTCTAAAACCGTCAAAAGTAGTTAGTGGGACGTAAAAACATTATTATTACTATTATTATTATTATTATTATTATTATTATTAATTAGTTCTATATATCTTATCATGCAGTAATTAAAAACTATGTAAATCATCGTCACCTAGGTATCCCTTTGCTTCTCCAACCATCTATACTTGAGTTCTTTATTCTTCTATCTAATCTGTCCTTCTCCTCCTGACATAACCCAATCACTTACACAAGTGCTTACGCACGGTTTCGTCCATCAATTTATTTTCTAATTTAGTCTTTAACACCTTATTGCAAATACCCTATAACCATTGTACCAGCAATCATTCTCGATATTATCATATTCCTTACTTTTAGCTTATGTATAAGATATGACGTAAAGTCGGTCTGAAAACTTATCGCTGTAAGCGTAATGTCGTCCGAGTTCACTTCTTTCTTACAGAATATCACTGATTGCAGCAGCTTTACTACACCTTCATTCAGTTTCACCTAGTACACCTTCTGGTGTGGGCTAGAACAATTTTGTTACTTTCATTGATTTGTCTCTGACTTATCCTTTGTTTAACAATATGGAAGTAACTGAGGTATGAGCGATGCTAGTAATGCCATTCCTAATCCAGCCAGTCCCTGCTATGAATGGTGTGAAAATGTTGCTCATAGGGTCGATTGGTGCATGTATTTCAGTGGGCTTGGCAGACTGGTAAGTAATAGCAACTTCTGGCTCAGTGAGGAAAGTAACGGGAAACTACCTCACTCCTCATTTCCATAGTACGCCTCTTCAGTGATGCCTAGGCCATATGTGACAGCCAATGGGGGAGCTGTTGAGGATCCAACCAGTCTTCGGGCTGAGGACTAAGCATACCAACATATTGAGAGAACAAACTACATGAAGGGCCGTGGCCTACCAAGCGACTGCTGCTCAGCCCGAAGGCCTTCAGATTACAAGATGAGGCATTGTCAGTGCATCGGGAGATAGTGGGTTCGAGCCCCACTGTCGGCAGCCCTGAATATGGTTTTTTTGTGTTTTCCCATTTTCACACCACAAATGCCGGGGCTGTGCCTTAATTAAGGCCACGACCGCTTCCTTCCAATTCCTAGGCCTTTCCTATCCCATCGTCGCCGCAAGACATATCGGTGTCGGTGCGACGTAAAGCAAATAGCATTGTCAGTGCGACGAATCCTCTCGCTCGTTATTCTTGGCTTTCTAGACCGAGGTCGCCATCTCACCATCAGAGGCCCCGGGGGCTCTTAACTTATTGAGATGAAAATCCATGGCCTGACCGAGAATTGAACCCGGGGCCTCCGGATGAGAAGCAGGTACGCTATCCCTAGACTGCGGGACCGGCAGTTGAGATAATATACATCCTAAACACTTGTACTGTAAGTATTCATCGGATACGGTTTTGAATTCCTGACCTGACAGCCTTCTTCTCTATAGGCGTCATTTTTTTTTTTTTTTTTTTGCTAGGGGCTTTACGTCGCATCGACACAGATAGGTCTTATGGCGACGATGGGACAGGCAAGGCCTAGGAGTTGGAAGGAAGTGGCCGTGGCCTTAATTAAGGTACAGCCCCAGCATTTGCCTGGTGTGAAAATGGGAAACCACGGAAAACCATCTTCAGGGCTACCGATAGTGGGATTCGAACCTACTATCTCCCGGATGCAAGCTCACAGCCGCGCGCATCTACGCGCACGCCCAACTCGCCCGGTAGGCGTCATTTTAGACATGGAAAAGCTAATTTTCATATTATATAAACTTCACAGAAAAAACATAAAAGTGCAAAAAATACGATTAGAATAAAAGAAAAAATGAAAACAGTATTGAGAAATGAGATATGATTAATTCCCCGCGGTATTTGTTGGTGTCAACTAAAAATCTACATCAAATAAAATTAATTAAACCACGTTCATCCCCTTCCGCAGCCCGTGCGAAGATCGAATACTTAAGCAATTTCATAAGAAGCTATCCCTTGCTGGATTTTGTTTCCCCGAAGCGATGTGTAAGGATTTCTAGCTGTGCGAATGCTCTTCTGCAAATGAAATAAGCGAAACTTTACTCCCCGCTACCCTCCATCCTCTGGAGCGAGCTCACTATCCGCCTGCACACACATCCGCTTTCTTAAAGACCCCGCTCCAGGGGTGTCCACGGTAACGTAGTGCACTTGTCCGTCGAACTGAAATGGCTTGGAAATGCAATATTCCCTTGAGTGTACTGTGCCATTATGATACAATATTTCTCCTCAGATGACTGTTCGTACTCCGAGCTCACTGCATCCTGCCATCCTGATAAAAATACACATCACCGGGCGAGTTTGTCGTGCGGTTAGGGGAGCGCAGCTGTGAGTTTGCATCCGGGAGATAGTGGGTTCGAACCCCACTGTCGGCAGCCGTGAAGATGGCTTTCCGTGGTTTCCCATTTTCACACCAGGCAAATGCTGGGGCTGTACCTTAATTAAGGCCACGGCTGCTTCCTTCCTACTCCTAGGCCTTTCCTATCCCATCGTTGTCATAAGACCTATCTGTGTCGGTGTGACGTAAAGCCACAGTTGCCCCCCTCCCCCCACCTGTGGACGGGAGTGATAGAGTACACCACGGTATATCCTGCTTATCTTCAGGGGTTCTCAACTCGGGAGCGTGGGTCGACCATCACGGGCCCCCGAGCTGAGTATGGCATTGCTTTCACTTGTTTCAGCCTCCTTGCTTTCATCCTTCCCAATTCTTTTCTGTTCCGTCCCCGACGGTATTAGGTTTGCGAAGCCTAGAGTGTCTTTTACCGAGCGAGTGGCGTCAAACAATGAATGATTTATCAGTATCGTTTTTCTTTATTTATCCTTTCACATAAATGATTCACGAATTAAACTTTTTATGAATAACTTTAGGAAATGATTAATGCGAAATTAAAGCGGTGGAGTCAGCTCCATTTCGCGAAATAACGCGAAAATTTGTTTGCTCTTCGCGAAATCCAACATAATTTAATGCGAAAAAATCATGCCCCTAACTATTATTATAGTATACTCGAACGAAGTTCAATTCCCCCAATGGAGCAGACGTGCTGGCAAAATGCCTGAATGTGAGGAGTGAACTAGGAAGGGCCGATGTACATCTGGCGGTGACGTGTTTAAGGTGGGGTTAAGTGTGCGAGTCCTCCCCCGTTTATTCCACAATGACATCAACATAAGACTATTATGTCGCTAACTGGTGGGCATCGTACACGTTATTTATAGACTGCGACAGTTATGTCCACAAAACTGAAGGAGAATGGTGCGTTTGCATCTGGAGCGAATATCAGTGGAGAGCAATGGGAAGGGAAGGGAGTGTCTGCTACTAGTGTTCTAATCTCTGATTAACTAAGAATTGCGGAACAGGTTAGCTCTGTACTCGGGAGGCATATGGGTTCGAATCATCCGTCGGCCATCCTTGCAGTTTTTGTTGTTGTTGGTGGTGGTTTCCCATTTTCATTTCCAGGCAAATGCCCGAATAGTACTTTTCTCAAGGCCGCACCTACTTCATTCCCAGTATCCAGTGTTCGGGAGATAGTGGGTTCGTACCCCACTGCCGGCAGCCCAGAAGATGGTTTTCCGTGGTTTCCCATTTTCACACCAGGCAAATGCTGGGGCTGTACCTTAAGGCCACGGACGCTTCCTTCCCACTCCTAGCCCTCTCCTGTCCCATCGTCGCCGTAAGACCTATCTGTGTAGGTGCGACGTAAAAAAAAAAAAAAAAAAAAAAAAAACTTCACTCCCATCCCTAACTAACCTAACCCCGTGGCACTACAGCCGTTGAAGGACCTTGGCCTACCAAGCAACCGCTGTTCAGCCCGAAGGCCTGCTGGTTACGAGGTGTCGTGTGGTGAGCACGACGAATCCTCTGGGCCGTTATTTTTGGCTTTCTAGACCGGGGCAGCTATCTTACCATCAGATAGCTCCTCAATTCTAATCACGTAGGCTGAGTGGACCTCGAACCAGCCCTCAGATCCAGATAAAATTCCCTGACCTGGCCGGGGATCGAACCCGGAGCCTCCGGGTAAGAGGCAGGCAGGCTACTCCTACACCACGTCATTCCCATCCCTAGACTGTAAAATTACACCTACACCCGCGGACAACACTAACAGCGGTACACATATTTCAACCCCATGTGTGGTGATGATTATTGTCTGAATAGTAATTATTTCTTTCTTTCTTAATGAATTAATAAATAATTAATCTGTTTACCCTCCACGGTTGGTTTTCGAACTCAGCGAGGGATCTCACTTCTACCGCCTCAAGGGCAGTGTTCTGCAGTGTGAGAGTTTGGGTCGGGGATATAACTGGGGAGGAGGAACAGTACCTCGCCCAGGTGGCCTCACCTGCTATGCTGAACAGGGTCCTTGTGGGGGGGGGGATGGGAATATTGGAAGGGATAGACAAGGAAGAGGGAAGGAAGCGGCCGTGGCCTTAATTTATGTACCATCCCATCATTTGCCTGGAGGAGAAGTTGGAAACCACGGAAAACCACTTCGAGGATGGCTGAGGTGGGATTCGAACCTACCTCTACTCAGTTGACCTCCCGAGGCTGAGTGGACCCCGTTCTAGCCCTCGTACCTCTGTTCAAATTTCGTGGCAGAGCCGGGAATCGAACCCGGGTCTCCAGGGGGTGGCAGCTAATCACGCTAACCACAACACCACAGAGGCAGTCCTGAATAATAATATTATTTATTTTACGTCCCACTAAATATAATTTTTCGGTTTTTGGAGACGCCAAGGTGCCGGAATTTTGTTCCTGAGGAGGTCTTTAACGTGCCAGTAAATCTACCGACACGAGGCTGACGTATTTGAACACCTGCAAATACACCGGGCTGAGTCTGGATCGAACCTGCCAAGTTGGGTTCAGAAATGGTTTTAAGAGGAAGTACAATTAAGCAACCGTCGGGGTCGGAAAAGGACAAGAGTTACGAAAGGAGGTCGGATAGGATCGATGGAAGTGAGGAGACTGGCGCAAGTAAGTGGAAGCAATGCCAGGACTCAGCTAAGGGCTTCGTGGTCGCCAAAACAAGTTAAGAGCCTAGTGCAGCCCTTGTAAGGCAGACCCTGCGGCGAGGATCGGTGGCGGCACTTAAAAAATTGAAGGTATCGGCCGAAGAAAGACAAGGGCCACCAACAGCGTGAAAATTAAAAACTCCGTAAACCTCCAATACGTAATACCGTCGGGGTCGGAAAATAGTAAAAGTTGGCCAAAAGAGGTCGAATAAGAGAGATGAAAGTGAGGAGTAGAGGCAATAGCAGGACTCATCGAACGGCCTCGTGGTCGCCAATCCACGCTCCTAAGTTGAGTCCTTGGAGCCCCTTTTAGTAGCAGTCATTGATGGATGATCATGACCGAGAGACATGTACGATCATTTGATTTTCGCAAAGGGAAAAGTGGCTTCTTTTTATGACTTCTTGCCAGCAAAATAACATTCACCCGGTGACAGTTGTCAGAGCAGACTGACCGTTATTGCTAACAGTAGTGCGCGTATTTGTAAGTTACTGTACTCCTAACATTGGCCGATGTTTGAATCATTGAAATGACTCGTGAACCTGCCGATGACACTGGCATCGAAGAAGGGTTTGAAGAAACTGTACCAGTGACGAACCATACCTAGGGTTAATTTATTTAATTGACCTTTGTTGGAACACCATTTGGCCATCCTCCATGTACAAGGAACACTCACAGCACACATACAAAAATATAAATTGTCAGTGCAAAGTGCATATAAGAAATGAAAACCAAATCGTCCACATTAAAGTACATAACACTACACTGAATCTCTCTTCCGGCAGAAGAGGGGGGAGAACAAACAAAACGCTGGCAACAATGCGATGAGCACAAAGTCAAATTCTTATATCCTCGGTTCTCAAAAAGTCCATCACAGCATTGCGAACTGAATTGTTTTCACCTTGGAACACCAATGCAGCGCTGGTCGGGAACGGCATCTTTAGATAGATAGAAAGCGGCTACAAGAAGCATGGTAAAGGCCACACTTAAACAATATGTGGTTGAGATCTCCATCATCCTCATACTTGACATCGACAGCGCGGTGAATCCAAAACCCCTGTGCGATGCAGATGGGAAGGGAATGATCCATGATTGAGCCTCATTCAGATTACTGAAACCGTTAGACTTCGTGACAGTTGAAACTTATAATACCATGGCTTAGAATGGATATTGGGTTGTACGAGAGCATAAGCTCTACCTTTATGCAGTTGAGATGTTACCCATTCTGTAGACCATTTGTTACAACTTTATTGTCGAATAGTGGGAATGAAGTCCATCCATGGGGGTTGCAGTGCTATAAGTAGACCTTCCGATGCACCACGTTTGACTACTAGGCTACGTCAGCCTTTTCATTGCCAAAAATTCCACTATGTCCTTTGACTCAAAGAAATGCTATGGAGCAACCTGAAGAGCAGATGTTAAAAGCTCGCTTCGCGATGTCATAGAAGTAACCATGCGTTTGGAGATTCCACTGGAGATTTTGTAATTTCACACACCTCGGGTTTGGCAGTGATGGACGCGGCGCTGCGCTACGTCGACCAGTGCTCAGAAACGAGCCTCCTGTTTTAAAATCTAAGACTCCAGACAGTTTTTTAAAAGTTTTTTGCTACTTGTTTTACGTCGCACTGATACAGGCAGATCTTATGGCGACGATTAACAAGGACTAGGATTGAAAAGGAAGTGACCGTGGCCTTATTAATGTACAGCCCCAGCCTTTGCCTGGTGTGAAAATGGGAAACCTCGGAAGACCATCTTCAGGGCTACCAACAGTGGGGTTTGAACCCACCATCACACGAATGAAAGTTCACAACTGTGTGACGCAAACCGCGTGGCCAACTAGCTCGGTCTTTACATTTCCGTTTCTTCTAAACCTGGTGATATTATCCCAAACCTAACATAAGTATGTACCGGTACTATATTGTTTAAGCTTTTGTTTGTACTCATTAAACGATTTATTCATGCCTTATCCTTTTATTTGTTCTTATTTCTATGCAATCCGAGTTTTTTGTACCAGGTAGCGCCACCCCAATTAGCTCACTGTTTGTACTCACTTTTGTGTACTGTTGCCTGATGGCGCCTTCTTTTTGTTACAGGTGTGCGATGTGTGCGACCCCAACAGCGAGGACAAGAGACATCCTCCCGAGTACGCCATTGACGGGATGGAGACCTGGTGGCAAAGCCCTCCTCTGTCCAGAGGTATGAGCTATAATGAAGTCAACCTCACCATCGACTTGGGCCAGGTAAGTCAGTGTAATTTATCTCTTCTTCTGCCAACAGGTCACAGCCAAGGAATGTCATTCACAAAGTGAAACAGTATAATCGATAAAGTATTAATTAAAAACAGTAAGCAAAGCAATCATCACCGTACAGGCCATGAAGGCCCTTGGAGAGGTGGAAGGTAAAGGCTTCCACTATCCGTAACCTCGGCACTTGATGGGGTAGAGTGGTTAGCTCTACGCCCGGCCGCCTTTGCCTCCAAGGAATGAACCTAGTACACATGTTTGGTGTAGGCTGAGTGAACCTCAGGGCCATGTGCACCTCCGGAAGTGGAAATCTCGTTTCTTGAATTTTTCGACTTCCTGACGGGGAATCGAACCCACGCCCTTCCGGGTGAACCGAGCACGCCTTTACCGCCTCGGCCAGGCAGCCCAGTGTTCTCCCTAGGACCTTTTTAATGGGCGCAACGTCCAGCCGCTTTTACAGGCAGCCCGGCTAACATAACCTAGATATCTGCTGGTTAGATAATATTAATGCATATTTCAGTCATTGGGTGATCCAAATTAAAACGTAAATATGTTAATACGGTTTATTTAAAAGGTAAATCATTTTTGTCAGCATAATTGCATCAATTATCTCTCTATTCCGCATGACGTTTCAAACCCGTATGGGGAACCCCATAGTAACCGAGTGGTAACCCTCGGTGTTACATGATTATGAACGAGATGTAGAACACTAGAAGTTCAAAATACTCTGTTATGTCTTGTTCGTGATAATAACACTAAAATATTTCAATTATACAGTTAATGCTTACTGCGTGATATTACTGTTAATGCCCAGAGGGGAATAAATTGAAATTTTATTTTTTACGTAGTTTACATAAAAATCAGTCTGCAGAGATAAGAATCGAGGGATTTGAAAAAAAAGCAGCAATCCAGAAAGGAGTGAGGCAAGGCCGCAGTTTGTCCCCCCCCCCCCCTTCCTTTTCAATGCTTACATAGAACAGGCAGTAAAGGAAATCAAAGAGGAATTTGGAAAGGGAATCACAATCCAAGGAGAGGAAATCAAAACCTTGAGGTTTGCCGATGATATTATTATTTTATCTGAGACTACAGAAGATTTCGAGAAGCTGCTGAATGGTATGGACGAAGTCTTGGGTAAGGAGTACAAGATGAAAATAAATAAGTCCAAAACAAAAGTAACGGAGTGCAGTCGAACGAAGGCATATGGTGCAGGAAATATTAAATTAGGAAATGAAGTCTTAACGGAAGCAGATGAATATTGTTACTTGGGTAGTAAAATAACTAATGATGGCAAAATTGAGGAGGACATAAAATGCAGATTAACACAAGCAAGGAAGAGCTTTCTTAAGAAAATAAATTTGCTCACTTCAAACATTGATATCGGAATTAGAAAGATGTTTTTGAAGACTTTCGTGTGGAGCGTGACATTGTATGGAAGTGAAACATGGACGATACCTAGCTCAGAAAGGAGAATAGAAGCTTTTGAAATGTGGTGTTACAGAAGAATGCTGAAGGTGAGATGGATAGACCGAGCTCGATAGCTGCAGTCGTTTAAGTGCGGCCAGTATCCAGTATTCGGGAGATAGTAGGTTCGAACCCCACTGTCGGCAGCCCTGAAAATGTTTTTCCGTGGTTTCCCATTTTCACACCAGGCAAATGCTGGGGCTGTACCTTAATTAAGGCCACGGCCGCTTCCTTCCCACTCCTGGCCCTTCCCTATCCCATCGTCGCCATAAGACCTATCTGTGTCGGTGCGACGTAAGGCAACTAGCAAAAAAAGAAAAAGAAAGAAAAAAAAAGAGATGGATAGATCGAATCATGAATGAAGATATACAGAATCGAATTGGTGAGAGGAGATCGATTTGACTAAATTTGACGAGAAGAAGAGATAGAATGATAGGACACATCTTAAGACACCCAGAACTTGTTCGGTTGGTTTTTGAAGGAAGTGTAGTTGGTAAGAACAGTAGGGGTAGACTAAGGTAATGAATATGACAAGCAGATTAGAGCAGATGTAGGATGCAGCAATTACGTAGAAATGAAAAGGTTAGCACGGGATAGGATGGCATGGAGTGCTGCGTCAGACCAGTCTATGGACTGGTGACTCAAACAACGTAGTTTACTCCGACCGGCTACTCGTTCCTGCCACCCGGCTGACGAAAATTTCTGGGGAGAACATTGCAGCCCCTAATTAAAAACAGTAATTGTATAAAAATGATCTACCCTGATAATAAACAAGAGGATGCAATGTCAATCCATACAAGGTGTCAGAGAAAGTTATACCGGAAACGCGAGGGATGTCTAGAAAATGTATTTGCTACAATATGGTAGAGCAGTCAGCTTCCTGTTACCGTCCATAAGGATAAGAGTTAATTTTCCATTTTGCTTTACGTCCCTGTGTTTGTAAACATGTACAGGGTTTCTCTTATAAACTCAGACCGAACGTACGGTGTTTGTTCTCTGGGCTACGGCAGCTGCCTCAGCCCAACTTACGTCGCGCGTGACCGCCCTCCTTTAAGCGTGTATACAATCTTTTATGAAATCTTACCTTTTAAAAGATGCTGGAAGTGTCACCCTTCATAATGAGGCTTCATAAACATAATTACTATTTTCTGCACAACAGTAGCGAGAGTTATTCACACGACCATTAAGATGAAACCAGGCCTCATCCAAAATGAACACAAGCTGTGGGTCGAATAAACGATCATTCAGTGATGCAAGATACCACTCAAAATAACTCACTCTTGTGGCTGGATCAGCGGGTTTTAAACAATGGGTCCATGTAAACCTGTACGGTTTGATGTGTAGCAGCTTTGTAGCTCTGTGTGCAGAAGAAACCAGAAAGAACTCTTCTTGGGCGCGCGTGTTTTTATTGAGCACTGCGCCAGTAGTTTCATATTTATTTACAATTTCGTGAATCTGTGCTCATGAAGGTGTCATTTCACCAGGAATTTGGTGAACAAATGCATCATATCCCCGTCGAGCCGACTCGTACTTAAAATAACTTTTACATACGAAAATACGGTATTGTAATTATAACTGTCTCACCGTGTTAACAGCTGGGATTCAGACTGGCTGTTGATGCTAGGTCGAACACGTGCACGCTTCTTGCAAGGTCGAGAAGTATGCGCGCGCCTCCCGCACAGCTGCTCAGGTCTCGCAGAGTAGAAACGCCGCCGGGCGGTCTGGGTTTAGAAGGGAGACCCTGTATGTACTCAGTTCACATGGATGATCATCAGACAGACAACCACGTCACAGGTGACTGCTACTATGACACACTGCGAGTGTTTGTAAACGTCGGGTTACAAAATCAGTTCGTGTGCTTGTTATGCTTCACTCTTTCAGCTTTGTAGCGTTTGTCACAATAGGTTTCTTTCCCTTAGAACTGGAGTGACACGTATATACAGAAGAAAGCCACTTTTTACCTGTTGTACCTTACATAAAAATATTGCTTTACAAAGTACCTTCACAATACCTACTACACTATCCCCGAGAAATAAAAAAGTTTTCACGTATGCCTTGCAAATATTCTCTGCTATCCCGTATGATGACGATGATGATGATGATCACCCCCTGTGGGTGGGGGACGCAGACGAAGAATACACCCACGATATCCCCTGCCTGTCGTAAAAAAAGTGACTAAAAGGGGTGACCAAGGGATGATGAAATTAGAACCATGAGAATACTTGCGATTAGTACCATTACGTGCGGAACACCATGGGCCGACGTTATTTGCTACTAGTACCAGCTTGCGAGGAAAACCATCGGTCTACGTTACATAGGAGCAGTACCAGTATGCAAGAAAACACTACGGGTTTGGGCGTTGTTTGTGATAATGGTCATCATGTGTATTCCACCGGTCGGTTCCACTGTGTTCAGAATGGGTCTGCGTTATCTATGAGTGGTACCACTTTATGAGAAACACCATGGGTCTACGTTGCCTGTGATTAGTGCCAAGTGAGAAACACGACCAGTTTGGCTGGCGCCCGTGATTAGTACCACTAATGGAGGAACACAATGGGTCTGCGTTGCTTGTGAGTAGTACCGTTATGTGCAAAACATCATAGGTTTGTGTTGCCTGTGAGCAGTATTGGCGATTAAGGGGGCGACCACTTTTGTGGAGAAAAAATTACATCTTTATTCCATTTTAGCCAGCTAAACTTAGGAATTATAAGAAAAGCAATTTATGAAAGTCTGCTGTCTATGACCTAAATCTTTCCTTCAATTTATTTACATATTTAAAAAATACTCAGTGGAAATACGCACAAAATGTTATTCGATGCAACTAACCGATGGAGACTCGTGTAGCAGCGTGTGGAAGCGCGATTAGTATCTGTTGGCACAAAACCTTAGTTGCGTACATGTGTAATTGTTCCTTTGGTGAACGTTTATTATATAGTATTGCATCAAAATCTCAAAAAGAATATATTATTATTGCAGTTAAGTTGGTAAACTGTCAATGTTTATACTTCTATCGAATTCACTCCGAGAGCATCAAAAACTTATTTTTTTAGCTGTTGTTTCAATTTTGTTGTATACACCTCCCTCCCAACCTCGCTATATTCCGCAGGCCCCCGTTTCTATTTTGTTTTCTATAAATTTTTGTGGAACCTCCCCCCCCCCACTTCTAATTCCCAATCGCCGCTACGGTCTGTGAATGGTGTCATTGTGTGTGTCATACCATGGGTCTACATTACCTGTGATTAGTACCACCATGCGAGAAACACCATGAGTGTGAGTTACCTGTGATTTTGGACCCCTTAAGTTAAATGAATATCATCCCAGTAATGAAGGCATTATGAATAGGATCCACTGATTGTTTTGGTTTCACGATGATTTTTTTCATCGTCATCCGTTTTAGATTCTAGCCAGTGGATACATTTTGAAATTTATCGTATTCACAAAGACGCACACATGAAATGCTATCAATTGTGTACATTGTTATATTTACAAATTATATACACCGAAGAAGAAGAAGAAGAAGAAGACTGCCACATTAGCATGTCAACCAACTATTAACACAACATGAATTCACACACTTATTAACAACTCCTTACTAACAACTCAACTCTAATATCCACGGCTGTATTTTTATATACCTTGCCTGGCCAGGCTTCTAGAAAGGTATGACACAACATGTTTTCTCATATCTTCTCGAGTCTCCAATAACCTGTGAACAAATGGATAGAACATTCTATAAAACTCAGGTGACAAAGGTGCGTTGTTCTGGACTCTTACCCTGTGTTGAACAACATTACATTGGACTTATATATCGTATTTACAGGTAATAATAAATTATATACTATTAATTACGTGTTCTTACATTAAGTAGTCTTATTAATATACATAACAGCAGAAGTATCGTGACATAACCTCACATGTTTTGTTACACAAGACAGATCATACAATACACAAATAATAAATGATACGACCATGATTTATACCAAATAAAGTCCGTGCATTACTACGTAAATAATAATAATAATAATAATAATAATAATAATAATAATAATAATAATAACACCTACTAAACGAGCTCGATATTTCCACTATTTACCCATGAGTTTAGAGAATTGTTTCCAAGTCATACTAGTCCATTACACTTGCATCAAGTTTTAATTTTCGTTTCGTTCACCTCGCAGCATTAGGGGCCGATGATCTAGCTGTTAGGCTCTTTTAAACAACAAACATCATCATCATCATCTGATCTGCATTTAAGGCTGTCACCCAGGTTCCCTATCTGTTATTGACGTAGCCTTTTCTTAAATCACATCAAAGAAGTTGGAAATTTATCGAACATCTCCGGTAAATTATTCCATTCCCTAATTCCTTTTCCTCTAAACGCATATATGCCCCAATATGTCCTCTTAAACTCCAAACAAACCCCATATTATGACCTTTCCTACTTTGAAATACTCCATTCAAGCTGCGGTACTGCCAATGATCACGGTGCAACATCCTATGTACAAACTTCGTTGTCGCCACCAAGTCTTGTTCAAGCTGTCAACCTGTGGTGAAACATAAAAAGACTAAGGACTTCGTATGGGTAAAACAGTTTGTTAGGAGTTGTTAAACTGGAATTTTTTTTTTTTTAATAAATACACACATCCACTCTCGATTGAATCAGCACTGAAATAATAATAATAATAATAATAATAATAATAATAATAATAATAATAATAATAATAATTGTCTATCCATCTGTCTATGTAAAATCTTAAAATAAGGCACTACACTACAATGGTGAAACCGGAATTCCTATATGCAAGTGAATGCCTGGTACTAAATTATAGATTAGATAAATTTGAGGTACTAGAAGGGAGAGACACGAGACAAATCTTAGGCCCTGTGGAAACAAAAGAAGTATGGAAATTGAGATCTAATGATGAATTATATAGGAACATAGAAAACATAACAGAAACTATCAGAAAAAGGAGATTGCCATTTTTTGGACATATTACAGAATGGATGATTCCAGATTAACAAAAAGGATTTTCAGGTACCTTTGGGACAAAAAAAGGCAGTAACTAGCTTGATTCAAGAAGTAGAGAAAGATTTAGAAATAAATAATATAAGAGAAGAAGAAACTACGGGAAGAGAGATTTTTAGAAAGAGGGTAGTAAGTATGGAAGGATTCCAAGGAAGATTGAACAAGAAACCTGGTGCGAAGTAGTGCGAAGACAGAAAGAAACAGCACAGTGAAAGGATGAAAGAATATTGGAAGAAACGAAAGAGAAAACAGCAAAGTGTTTAGAATTGAAATTGGCACGTGATCCTTAGCAGGCCTAATCAGAAAGAAGAATAATCGTATGCCCCCCTCCCAACTTCCAAGTTGCATGGTCGCTGTTGCTATAGCACTAAACGCTGCTTCATATTCAGCTACAGTAAAAAAACCCTCTATAACGGACACCATCGGGACCGTAAAATGTTCGTTATACAGAGGTGTCCGCTCGAGAGAGGGAATGAAAAGGATGCCATTAAAATAAGTAGGGACGCAATAACTGTTGAAAATTAGTAGTGCCTTCTGTACAGGGTACTGTAAGTATTATATTTCTGCAATGAGCTGTACTCACATGAGAAAGTTGCTTTCTGGATCTCTCTAGTCAACCGTCTGAGCGTTTGAAATCTACGATACCTAATTCTGCCGCGATTTCTAAAGCTTTTGATTATACCTTTGGTCCTGGCATAAGGACATTCGGACTTCTTATTTTACCTAATCACTCTAGCGTTGGTTAGTCAATACGAGCTCTGCTACAGCGATGAAACCGTTTCATCCGCTGTTCGTTGCCATTTAAATGACATTTTTTGTTTAGTTCCTCTTGGTTTTCCACAATTTCTGCTGCCTTTGTCTATCTTAAACACTTTGGGCAGCTCATTTTATAATAATAAACTTTTACAGTTTCCTCGGAGCCCTGTTGAAACACACTAACTTAGCAACGTAAAACTGAATACATCAAAAGCCTACGAGTCATTTTAAAACTAACCTGACTATGAAAGTATGAATTCCAACATTGTCGAGCACTGCGGATCACAGAACTGGGGGTAAGAGTATAGACAATGTGTTTTGTACGCCGCAAGTGACAGTAACTGCAAATCTTGGAAGTACCGTATGTGCAAAAAGTGTGAATAAGGTACTACACTGCTGTCATAGAAAAAACGTGTAGGCACCCGAATTAATACGTTAATAAAGTTTGTCGTTTGTCCCACATAGAAACAAGCTGCTCCAAAATGTAGCTTATTTTATTACATGGCATGTTTAATTATGTGGAGTAGAGATTTTTGTCGCATCCAGTTAAACTTTTAACGCAGGTTGAACAAAAAATGTGCCAGTAATTTTTTCAATTTCCAACGGAGCGCTCATTTAGAAAATTAATAATTTTGAAAGTATTGATCTGATCGTTACCAAACTGTAATACGACTAAAGGAATTTAATGTTGATCTGTATACCAAGTTTTAATTTCATCTGATATTTGTGAAAATGGTTCTTATAAATTTTGTGACCTCTGTGGTGTAGTGGTTAGTGTGATTAGGTGTCACCCCGGGAGGCCCAGGTTCGATTTTCGGCTCTGCCACGAAATTTGAAAATTGGTACGAGGGCTGGAACGAGGTCCACTCAGCCTCGGGAGGTCAACTGAGTAGAGGAAGGTTCGATTCCCACCTCCACCATCCTCGAAATGGTTTTCCGTGGTTTCCCACATTTCCTCCAGGCAAATATCGGGATGATACCTAACTTAAGGCCACGGTCGCTTCCTTCCCTCTTTCTTGTCTATCCCTTATCTATCTATCGCCCCACCAGACCCCTGTTCAGCATAGTAGATGAGGCCGCCTGGGCGAGGTGCTGATCATCCTCGCCAGTTGTATCCCCCATCCGTAGTCTCACGCTCCAGGACACTGTCCTTGAGGCGGTAGAGACCCCTCGTTGATACCGAGGGAAAAACCATCCCTGGAGGGTAAACGGATTAAGAGAAGAGAGAAATTTTGTGAAACAACATTTTTTCGGTGATCATAGCCGTAAAAAAATCGGCTTGCTATGAAGCTCATGAGAATGTCGGGCTAAAATTAAAATTGCTTTTTGCCTGCATGCAATTCTTTATTTTATATTGATTTATATTTAATTGGGTGGTTCTGTGAGAAGAAAGCAGCGTACACTGTGTTCATAAAAAATCGGTGCAACACGAATGTATTTTGAAAACATCTGTCCGTTTAGGAAATCCCGCCTGGTGGCCATGATCGTTAGGGCATGAAGTCTGTATGGTCTGATACCGTGGTTATCCGGTTCGAGTTCCGTTGGTTGAAACAAATTTCACCATCAGAATGTTGGCCGGCACTAGTCACTAGATTACGTGCCAAAAGCCTTGATTACATTCCAGACCTCTCCGCATTGCTCATATGGAGTGAGGGCATATGACGCTGTTGATTGTGATTCGTCCGTCGGATGGAGACTTAAAGCTTTGAGCAGACCCCTTGGTGTTATTCGATAGAAATAGGCTACGTGCCGGCACCGGGTTTCACCCTCTCCTTACCTCATTATCATCATCATCTCACAACCAGCCGCGCACGTCGTCTATGGCCGTCAAATAGAAAGACGTGCACCAGGCGAGCCGAATATGTCCTCGGACGCTCCCGGCACTACAAGCGCCAAAGGCACTGAATAAATAACATGTTTAGGAGACGTTTCTTTGGAGTTTCTAGAGGGTATGAAGTGTTCATATTGGTGATGGCATAATCGAATACTTTTAATAATCGAAAAACCTCCATCCGATTAGTTAAATAATCGAATAAAATAATCGAGTGAGTTTCAAATATCATTTAAATAATCGAATAAATATGGGATGGATAATCGATTGAAATAAGCGAATAGATGAACTCTTATGAAAAATAGAAATATGCCTTTTTCCAAACGTATCCCCAAATGTTGATACTAAATGACTGAATTTTCTTAATAACATCACTTTTCATTCGCTTATTTCGAGAATGCAGTTCCGAATGAATAATCGAAAAAATAATCGAATGGAAAAGTTCACTATTCGATTGCCTCGTTCATTCGAATGAATAATCGAAAAATAATCGAATGGGAGATATAATCGAATAAGCCATTATTTTGTATTCGATTATCCCGTCACTAGTTCATATCCTTAACAGAGGATGTGTCCGTATAAGAGTGATAAATAGGGAACATGCATGATCCGGGGTTTTAATTAAAAATATGCTAATCTGATTCAAAATTGCATGCAGAATTCAAAAATGTGATCAGAATGTACAAATAATAACTCCAAACATGATAAAAATCTACGAAAATGTCACGTCACGCAAGTACGCGATCTCATTGGCCTGACGTCATCGTACAGGTTGACTGAATTAGCAGACGGAATAACACATAGTGTGCTGTGAGAAGCACGATACACTTCGCGTATTTCTACTTTACGTTAGTGTATAGTATGGTTAAATTCGAGGTCTATACATTGGATAATAATCTGAGTGGTATATTTTAGACTTAAAATGAATCCTGCGCAGACAGTGAGACAGAAAACTTATAAATGGTGTAGAGTTCCGATGTGCAATAGCACATCGCATACCATACCAAACAAATTGTTTATAAACGTTCGAAAGACGCTAAAACTAGGGAGAAATGGATTTTGGCGAGCTGGAGAAATGCTGGTGATTTATCGGAAAAGTCTACAGTTTATTTTTTTGAAGATTTTAACGTAAGATGAATTTGTTTGAATTTTCAAATCACTTTTCCATGTCAGCTGTTCTAGTGGTAAAACTTTAAATTTTAATGTATGGTGCTTTATTTAAATGCTTCAATTACATCTTGGAATATGAAAGTAATAAACACCGGGCGAGTTGGCCGTGCGTGTAGAGGCGCACGGCTGTGAGCTTGCATCCGGGAGATAGTAGGTTCGAATCCCACTATCACCAGCCCTGAAGATGGTTTTCCGTGGTTTCCCATTTTCATGCCAGGCAAATGCTGGGGCTGTACCTTAATTAAGGCCACGGCCGCTTCCTTCCAACTCCTAGGCCTTTCCTAAACCATCGTCGCCATAAGACCTATCTGTGTCGGTGCGACGTAAAGCCCGTAGCAAAAAAAAAAAAAAAAAAGTAATAAACAGTGCATTAAATAATGCTGATTATTAAAGTATTCTCCAAACCTAACCTATGTTTTGTGTGATCCATGTCAAGATAATAAATCAAAGGGGTTATGAACCATTTTGACAGCTCTAATTCTACCAATATATCTTGGCGTGGGACAGTTATGTATGTCTTTATTGAAGAGCTTAATTGGTTAAGAAATTTAGGCTATATCTAAATAGGCTACTCTATAATGTAACAAAGAATAGGCGTGTACACCATGAAAGGAAACAACGTGAATTTAACAAATGTATAACTCTACACAAAACCAATGCTTGTCTGTTGGGGTCTTATAAGTTAACAATGCTCAATTATAATAATTATCATAATATTAATGAAATAAATAACATAATTGCACACAGGTGAAAATAGTGATGTAGGTGATTAAAATATTATCCAACTTAGCCTAAGTTTTAGGTTATACAAGCCAAGTCAATAAACCGAAGGGTAAAAATACCGCGCGAGTTGGCCGTGCGGTTAGGAGCGCGCAGCTGTGAGCTCACATCCGGGAGATAGTGGGTTTTGAACCCCACTGCCGGCAGCCCTGAAGATGGTTTTCCGTGGTTTCCCATTTTCACACCAGGCAAATGCTGAGGCTGTACCTAAGGCCACGGCCGCTTTGTTCCCATTCCTAGGCCTTTCCTGTCCCATCGTTGCCATAAGACCTATATGTGACGGTGTGACGTAAAGCAAACAGCAAAAAAAAAAGTAAAAGTCACAGCACCCAAAGTCATTCCTGTATTGAGCGACTAAAATGTCACCAGGACACTTTTCTTTCCTGATATGCTCAGCTTGTTAAAAGCCAAATGTAATTAATGTTACTGGCTTCACGCCCCGCTAACTACTTCTACGATTTTCGGAGACGCCGATGTGCAGGAATTTAGTCCTGCAGGAGTTATTTTACGTGCCAGTAAATCTACCGACACGAGGCTGACGTATTTGAGCACCTTCAACTACCACCGGACTGAACCAGGATCGAACCTGCCAAGTTGGGGTCAGAAGGCCAGCACCTCAACAGTCTGAACCACTCAGCCCGACTTGTGAAAACTAGATGAAGTCATATTTATCTTTATCATGTTTAACTTTTTCCCTCCACAAAGATATTTAATTCTCTTTCATGGGCCCCGGAAGTGGGTAGGCCAGTTGTCCCAACCATAAATAGATATTTTTTTGGGAATGATAGATTATAGCCCTATAGTACTATGATCTTTCTTTCTTTCCTTCTTTCTTTCTTTTTAATCAGTTTATCCTTCAGGGTTGGTTTTCTCTCCGACTCAGCGAGGGATTTCACCTCTACCACTTCAAGGGCAGTGTCCTGGAACGTGAGACTTTGAGTATGGTGATGAAACTGGTGAGGAGGGCCATTACCTCGCCCAGGCGGCCTCACCTGTTATGCTCAACAGGGGCCTTGTTGGAGGATGGGAGGATCGGAAGGGATAGACAAGGAAGAGGGAAGGAAACGGCCGTGGCCGTAGGTGCCTGGAGAAGAAGTAGGAAAATACGAAAAACCACTTCGAGGATGGCTGAGGTGGGATTCGAAACCCTTCTACTCAGTTGACCTCCCGAGGCTGAGTAGACCCCGTTCCAGCCCTCGTACTATTTGTTTTCAACTTTCATGGCAGAGCCAGGAATCGAAACCGGGCCTCCGGGAGTGGCACACATTAACCACTACACCACAGAAGCGGACTAGTACTATAATGCTACCTATATGTTTATGTTAGTGCTGAAATCCGATTTCTTACGTTACTAATGTTGAAAGCCCGAAAATGTAATGCTATTCTTTAATAGGGGAATCAGTCTAGAAGGAAATGTTGAAAGTGATGTGATATATATCCAGGTTCGTTGTTATCCTAATACTATGGGTTACAGTACATTAAAAGACGCCACTTACAAACTTGCTTGTTATCCGCGAATTTCTGCGGCCACAAAAGTCACTATTTTTCAAGACTGATGACATTTACACATGATAGATTGTCTGATTGTGCTGTTTTGAACCTTTCTTCTGTCATTTTGAAGTTATTCGCGATCATGAATAATAAACATTCGGCTTTTAGCAACGGCTGATGCACAACGGCTGGTAGAGCTCCATGCGGTACTGGATCGTGACGTCACAGCGCGCCGCTTACGTCAGAGGCCGTTTCACTCGCCTTGCGGAAAGGCACTATTAAATATTTTTTTAATGGTAGAAAACAAGGCAACATGCCACAATGTAATACGTTTACGTACTGTTTCATTGGTGTACTTTTCAAAAAAAATATTTTTGAAAATGATGCATGTTCCCAATTGCTTATACGCAGCATGATTTTCTCATGGACCTGGAAAATCGTCCGCTAAGGAGCGATGTCAGCGGGTGAGAGGTCTCCTTTAAGACTGGTTTTGCTGTAGTTTGCCGACCGACGCGCTAGTCCCCCTCCCCATCTTTCGAAGCACTTCAACACGGACTGATTTTCGGGAACGAAGTGTTTCTATTAGGCTGGAACTAGAAAGGTAGTGTCTGTGGCTTCAATTATGGCACTGTCCAGACATTTTTGAAAAAGGGAAACCAAATAAAACACGTTTTCCAGGGCTGCAGAATTTTGGGATTTAATCCACCATCTCCTGAATACAAGCTTACACCAGTTATGTTATGCCTCGTGTCGATAGATTTACTGGTACGTAAAAGAACTCCTGTGGGACACCATTATGGCGCCTCGGCGTCTCCAAAAACCGTCAAAAGTATTTAGTGGGACGTAAAACCAATAACATTATTTTGTTATTACAAACTCAGACACACAACCGCGGATTCAACTCGCTCGGTAGTTTTTTCCTTAAATGCTATTTGTTCGGGGTGTCAATCTTTTGCCCCTACTTGCACCATGTGATATGAACCTTCGTGTAATTGGAATGGAGGAAGTGTAGAGTGTTGAATGTGGGGAAAGGAACGTTAAGGACGACACAAACACACAGTCCCCAGACCAGGAATATTCATAATTTACAATTAAAAACCCCTGACCCAGCCAGGAATCGAACCCGGGGCCGCCGGGCGACAGGCGGACGCGTTGCCTCCTACAACCCGGAGCCGGACCGCTCGGTAGTTTAAGGAAATAGAGGAATAATGCCTGGAACTAATTTTATGCCGGATACAATTTATTTTTCGATTTATGCTTACGCATGCCGAAATGCTGGTCACGTTAGATATTTGTGGTTATACCGTGTGAAACTAGTGGGACTGTGTAAAAATAGTGACATTTCACAAAGACCTTTGCTTCGGTTATTCGGAAGAAAAGGCACTGCTGTTCAAATTACGCCGCCAAGTTTGAATTAAATGTCACATTGCCCTGTCTATGAGTAATCTACCTCCTTATTCGATTAGACGCGTTTGCAAAATTACCGACTGGTTGATAGAAGGCAGTTCGGATTTCGGGGGAAAAAAATCCAGTGAGGCTCAGCTTGTAGGGTTCTAGCAAGATATAGCAGATGATAGATTCAGGAAGTGAAATGAACTGGTCTGTTGTGGACCTATCCAAGGCTTTAGATAGGGTAGATCAAGGGAGACTGGTAACGAAAATGATTGCTAATAGACTGAACAAAATATTGGTTGAACGGGTGGCTAAATTTCTATGATATGAGTAAAGAACTGTAATTACAGATAAGGCTTTTTCTGCAGATGATTTTCTGTTGTATAGAGTAGTAAATAATTTATAGGATTTTGAGCGATTGCGAAGAGACCTCGGCCATGTTGAGATGAACAGCAGACAATGATATGATGGCAATCGGGATGAAAAGTCAGGTTGTAAATTTCACCAAGAGGAAAAGTCCTCTCAATTTTAATTACCGTGTTGATGAGGTGAAAGTATCTCATGGGGAACACTGTAAGTACCTAGGTGTTAATGTGAGGACAGTTCTTCACTGGGGTAATCACTTTAACGAGATTGAAAACAAAGGTTACAATTCTCTTCACATGGTTATTAGATGTAATTCGTTGCTCTAAGCAACCTAAACAATGGGATTACTCATAGCAGTGAATTCGCTTCTCTTTTATAATTTATTAGATAATCCTGTCACACGAGAATAGACTTCATGCACTCGTGGAAATTAGCTGAACATTCGACTCGTGATAAGTTCCTAAATTACCCTTGTGTAAAACATAAATAACTGGATAAAACATCATAGGACAGCACGAGGTTTGACACTGATTCTTCCGTATAATGGAACATACATTTCATGTATCAGGAACCATAGTTTACATCCCGACAAATGTGGGCTACTCTCGAGAATTATAGATTTACACATGCAGTGTAGTCCACTGCTAAAGATAATCCTGTGACGATTTAGATTCTTAAACATAATGCGAGTAATATCCAACATTTCATCAAGCTGAAATATTTTACAGGAGTACATAAATGAACAAGAGCTTAGTTTGCAATTGTAAATTATGAATGAGATAGACGTACTGGTTTGACCATAGAACTCCTTTGAACACGTTTGTAATTCTTTTACGATGCCAATTAAGAGAATAGATGAATAACTAATATTAAAGCGATTAGGTGATTTGGTTTGGTATATAATTTAATTTGAGTTCTTGCTTCTATATTAAAGGTACAAGAATGTATGTTGATGCGTGAATATTTTTGGGGTGTTTTAGCGCCGAATTTATGTCTATGGGCATACCATCAATATTTTTGGAGTGTTTTAGCGTAGAAGATTATCTGCTGGTTTCATGCCCTAAAGACCGAGATTCTAATCCCATTGGATCCTACGGTGGAATTTTCACCTGAAATTAAATTACATCAAGAACTACATCATTCCTTAAAACTCGTGGCCTAACCCCAAAATAAGTCAGGATTGCTTCAGAGAAAAGTATTTCTTTTTGTAATTAGATTATGTTCTGAGAGGCTCCATTAAAGGAACACCCCCCCCCCCCCCCCTGCATCTCGTATACTGTATACACATTCCGCTCCCAGATAACAATTTATTACATCATCGCAAAGATTGTTTCTTCTTACAGTCACAGGCGGACTTGACTTGCCAGCCAGATGTCGACCGATCCCTAACAGGGCTGTCCAACACAGAGAGGAAAGTAATATTGCTGGGAGCATGTCCTAGGCATTAATAACTGTGAACGGAAGTTATTGACTCCTGTCTTGAATATACCGTAATTGAATACTTCAAAGAGATGGCAAGGCGCACTATTCTAATTCTACTTTGCTATATACCATTTGCGTTGCGCATGCCGAAATGAGCATCGTTGAACCCTCGGAACGAAATCTACAAGCACATAGGAATTCTAAAAATGTGACATTTTGGTGCTAAGCTTTGAAAATTCCCAAATTGAAAATCCACAGCCTGTTCCCTGTCATTCGACCAGGACAGGAATGGAATAAATGAAGTCCCCATCTAGCGGCGAGGGAACCTGACGCACTCCTCTGGGGCAATGATAAATGACGGACAGATGAAATGAAAATAATGTTAATGGAGAGTGTTGCTGGAATGAAAGATGGCAGGGAAAACCGGAGGACCCGGAAAAAAACCTGTCCCACCTCCGCTTTATCCAGCACAAATCTCATGTGGAGTGACCGGGATTTGAACCACGGTATCCAGCAGTGAGAGGCCGACGCGCTGCCGCCTGAGCCACGGAGGCTTCCGAAAATTCCAAAATTATAGAAATATTATTATTTTAGGGGTTGTTGGGCTGTAAGGAAATGATGGTTCGTTCAGCCCACTGTAGTGCAGCGTTCAATGATGATGTTTTAATAATAATAATAATAATAATAATAATAATAATAATAATAATAATAATAATAATAATAATAATAATAATTCGGGAGATAGTGTGTTCGAACCCCACTGTCGGCAGCTCTGAAGATGGTTTTCCGTGGTTTCCCATTTTCACACCAGGCAAATGCTGGGGCTGTACCTTAAGGCCACGGCCGCTTCCTTCCCACTCCTAGGCCTTTCCTATTCCATCGTCGCCATAAGACCTTTCTGAGTCGCTGCGACGTAAAGCAACTTGCAAATAATAATAATAATAATAATAATAATAATAATAATAATAATAATAATAATAATAATAATAATAATAAACCAAACCCCATGGCAGTATAGCCCTTGAAGGGCCTTGGCCTACCAAGTGACCGCTGCTCAGCTCGAAGGCCTGCAGATTACGAGGTGTCGTGTGGTCAGCACGACGAATCTCTCACCTGTTTTTCTTGGCTTTCTATACCGGGGCCGCTATCTTACCGTCAGATAGTTCCTCAATTCTAATCATGGAGGCTAAGTGGACCTCGAACCAGCCCTCAGGTTCAGGTAAAAATCCCTGACCTGGCCGGGAATCGAACCCGGGGCCTCCGGGTAAGAGGCAGGCACGCTACCCCTACACCACGGGGCCGGCTAATAATAATAATAATAATAATAATAATAATAATAATAATAATAATAATAATAATTGTATGACCTTAAACACTGTGTTCAGGATTTTTATTTGATGCCATGTAGGCCGCCTGCGTGTCAATTTTGACATTATGTTTTACTCTACCAAATGCAGAGTAAACCGGATCTCTGCTGGACGATTTATGGCTGAGTTTTCATTAATTTTGTGGGGTAAAAACCAAATGCATCGCCAGAAATCTTTTATGAGTCAACATCGCACGACATGGAGTGTCGAATGAAATTTTCCCGTCTTTCAAAATTCCGACTACCTCTCTCAGGTTTGAACCCTTAACCTTGGAATCCGGAAGTCGACACAGTACCACTTATCCGCTGAGGAAGCTTATGATTTAAACATTAGAGGTGTAGAACTAATTTAGATCGTGGGGCTAGTTGCAAATAAGGGATTGTGGAGGCGCTTATTTAATTCACAGAGGTTTGCAGTCTGAACGCTGAGTCTATAATGAAGATGTATGTTGGGTATTCAGCCCGAAGGCTGGTTTGATCCTCCAGAGTTCCACCAACAGCTGTCATAGATAGCCGAGCCTAGGCATCACTGTAGAGGCGTACTAGGGAAATGAAGAGGGAGGTAGTTTCCCGTTGCTTTCCTCGCCGAGCCTGAAGTTGCTCTTACATATCAGTCTGTCAAGCCCACTGAAATGTATGTACCAACCGACCCTGTGAGTGATATTTTCACACCATTCATAACAGGGATTGGCTGCATAAGGAATGGTACAGGTCCTACCAAAAGTTTAACGACACCTGCGTATTTCCTGAATATGATTCCTCTCCTTCAATTTTTAGTCTCAGGAGTACGATTTTTTACAGGGAATTAGTACTTATTTAGAGGAACATTTCCTGAAATTGTCATTAAAATATTGCTCTTTATTTTGAAGTTATTGAATGTTTGGTTTATGATCATTGGAAAGAAAGTTTCTATATTTTGAAAACTTGAGATCTCGACAGTGCAATATGGGGATTACATTAAACATTTTTGTTATGGAGAAACAAGGATACCTGTAGAATATAGTTGTAATAGAGCAACAGAATATGTTCCCATTAAAAAAAAAATCCCCCCGTAATACAACCACAGAAAGAGGTCGTAAAAGAAACATTCCTTGACCCTAGCTGGACAGGAGATCCCTCAAGCTACCCAAATCGTTTGTGTGTAGCGTTATAGTGGTATATTTAAACTACAGCATAACACACAAACGATCTCGGTAGCTTGAGGGGTCTCCTGTCCAGCTAGGGTCAAGGAATGTTTGTTTTTGACCTCTTTCTGTGATTCTATTACGGGGGGATTTTTCGAAATGGGAACATATTCTGTTCCTCTATTACAACTATATTCTACAGGTATCCTTGTTTCTCCATAACAACAATTGTTAATGTAATCCCCATATTCCACTGTTGAGATCTCCTCAAGTACCGTATTCAAAATATAACAACTTTCTTTCCAATGATCATAAACCAAACATTCAGTTACTTCAAAACAAAGAGCGATATTTCAATGACAATTTCAGGAAATGTTCTTCTAAACGAGTACTAATTCCCTGTAAAAAAAATCGTACTCCTGAGACTAAAAATTTAAGGAAAGGAATCATATTCATGAAATACGCAGGTGTCCTTCAACTTTTGGTAGGACCTGTATTACTAGCATCACTCATGCCTCGGTCACTTTCATATATGTGTATTTATTACATTTGATCAACAGTGCAATAACGGACGGGGTCCTTTTTATCCCCAGCATGAGACAACTCTATTAACTTTCTTCGAGGGAACGAGACTTCATGGGTTGGCGGATGTCTTCTTGTCTGCTCCACATGTGCTAATCTAATTGTTTTGCTCCCAGCAGCTCAGTTCTCAGACACGTGACGTCACAGCCTGAAATGGTTGTCCAAGGGTCACAATCTGCAGTTTAACCCGGGAGTTCGTGGAACAATCACAGTGCAGTAAAGTAAATGATAGCAACTGGCGCGGTGCCATTGAGCGGGACTGATAGTCTTGCACTCCCCCATGAGAAAAATGTAGGACAGCAGATATTTTTGTAATTCGTTTTCATATTTTGTGCAGTGGTTGTTTATCGTTGTAAATAGTCGTGTGAATATTATACTCTTAATGCTAATAAGTAGGGCTCGGATGTTTAAGACCTAAAAATGTTAGAAATATGCAAGGATTTATGACCTAAACAAGTATGAAAATATGACAATAAATATCACTACATTTTTTGGTCACATTTTCGAAATCTTCAAAATCTTGGCACTGTTTAAATTAACATTATATTGAAAATATGCTTTTAAAATCTAGCACATTCAATAATAAATAAATGTGTTGGGTATTCAGCTCGAAGGTGGTTTGGTCCTCCACAGATCCGCCAACAGCTGTCATAGCCTAAGTGTCACTGAAGAGGCATACTAGGGAAATGAGTAGTGAGGTAGTTTCCTGTTGCTTTCCTCATCGGGCCAGAAGTTGCTATTTACATATCAGACTGCCAAGTTCACTGAAAAGCATACACCAACCAACCCTATGAGCAAAATAAGTAATACATTAGTTATTATCTATTATATTTTGAATGTATTTAATTACTCAGTCCAGAGGTAACTCTCGACTCTGCACAGAATGAAATAAATGCCACATTTTGATGGGCAATCAGAAATAATTATAATAGAAAATTATATACATTTTAAAGTTTTCAAGTAGGAACGATCTTCTGTTTTCACGCAACATTGACTTGTAGTCCGCCTCTATGGTGTAGTGGTTAGTGTGATTAGCTACCATCCCCGGAGGTTCGAGTTCGATTCCCGGCTCTGCCACGAAATTTGAAAAGTGGTACAGGGGCTGGAACGGGGTCCACTCAGCCTCGGGAGGTCAACTGAGTAGAGGTGGGTTCGATTCCCACCTGAGCGATCCTCGGAGTGGTTTTCCGTGGTTTCCCACTTCTTCAGGAAAATGCCGGGATGGTACCTAACTTAAGGCCACGGCCGCTTCCTTCCCTTTTCCTTGTCTATCCCTTCCAATCTTCCCATTCCCCACCAAGGCTGCTGTTCAGCATAGCGGGTGAGGCCGCCTGGGCGAGGTACTGATCATCCTCCCCAGTTGTATCTCCCAACCCAATGTCTCACGCAGTGTCCACTGCCCTTGAGGCGGCAGAGGTGGGATCCCTCGCAGAGTCCGAGGGAAAAACCAACCCTGGAGGGTAAGAAGAAGAAGAAGAAGAAGAAGAAGAAGAAGAAGAAGAAGAAGAAGATTGACTTGTAACGGGAAAAAGACCGCTCAACATCGGAGGATGTTGTTAGGGCATATTTGAAATACTTCAAATCATTTAGAGTTAAATTGAGGCTCACTTTTCTGTCGCTTTCTACCCATCTCTCTCATTCTATACAGCTTACGCTCCTAATTCACATACATACAGTGTATAATTGTAAGAAATATAGACAGCAATTCGGAGATGTGAAAAATCCCTCTTTGAGACGATAGCAAGCAGGTATACGAAAATGGAGTAAAAAAAATAAAAATTTGACAAAAAAAATACGAACATTCACGGAGAAATATGACCATAATATGAAAAATTACCGGAAAATGACAAAAAAACGTTAAAAAGCCAAAAATATATGACCCGTGAAAATTGCATACATTTAGTCACCGTAGATAAAATCATGCTTAACTTTTATTTTACATGGAAATAATACAAAGGAAAAGAAAGACATGTCATAAACATCCGTGCTCTACTAATAAGCAAGTGCAATAATGGCATCATTACTCTCGAGCGGAAGTAATAATAATAATAATAATAATAATAATAATAATAATAATAATAATAATAATAATAATAATAATAATAATAATAATAATAATAATAATAATAATATAGCCTCTGTGACCATGTTACAGGCACAATGATTTGACATTAAGTAGGCTGGCTGATTATTTTTTAAATCGTTATATCCAACCTATTTTTTCACACTGTTTCTTCTTTCCTTCCCAGCATCTCTTCATCCATTCGCTGAGTTTCTTCTGCGTTCTTCTATCCATACTATAACTTTTCGTTTAAGTTATTCAGCAAATTTATCTTTGTTTATTAGGATTCTAAATTTGCTGTATCTTGAATGGACTCTTCGTTAACGGCAATTTCTTGTAGGCCTTTAATATATTTCTACTAGCCAGTTGCGGTTTTTCCGGGATAGTAAGTTTAGAATTTACTATTTTCTATTTTGGGAACAGAAACATTTTAATCGCTTACAATTCTTTCTGTGATTTGATGAGTTGTCTGTGGTTTCTTTTCCATCCAAGGATCCTAGGGGTTTTTCTCCCTTCTTTTCCGATGCTTTTGTTCTGGCAAATAAACTACGATCACCTTGCGGGTGGGGGCGGTAGAATAACAGCCAGGGTATCCCCTGTCTGACGTAAGAGGCGACTAAAAGGGGCCCAGGGGCTCTAAACTTCGGAGCTTGGGTTGGCGACCACGGGGCCCCTAGCTGAATCCTGGTATTGCTTCCACTTATTCGTGCCAGACTCCTCACTTTAATGTATCCTGTCCGACCTCCCTTGGTCTAGTCTTGTTCTTTTCCAACCCAAGGGAGTCTTTCATTTTCACGCCCTTTGTGGCTCTTCTTTCTTTGACCGATTCTTGCATTTTTCGAAGCGTCAGATCCCTTTCATTTTTTCTCTCTGATTAGTATTATATTATAGGATGGTTGCATAGTTGTACTTCCTCTTAAAACAGTAATCACCACCACCACCACCACCACCACCACCACCACCACCACCAATAAACTACGATCCACATACCTCACATTTTTAAAACAAGTTTGTTTCGTTCCTGCCTTTTCCGGAAGTTTGACTATTTAAATAGTCTTTCTATTTAGAATCCCACAAATGCGGGTATAGTCTGTGTATACTTAAAAGCTCTTCCCTAATATCCAGTCAACGGACTAAAAGCTCTTCCCAAAAATCCTAGTCTACGGACATTATTTAATTATTTTGAAAGATATAGAAATTCGTATCATTTGCACGTTCGAAGTATTAACGTTTCACAACATTGATATGGACAAGGATAAGCTGATACTGATATATCAATACCGAGGTAGTAAAATATGTACAGCTCCACCAACAGCTGTCATGGATAGCCTAGGTGTCACTGAAGAGGCATACTAGGGAAATGAAGAGTGGGGTAGTTTCCCGTTGCTTTCCTCACTGAGCCAGAAGTTGCTATTACATATCAGTCTGGCGAGGCCACTGAAGTGCATGCACCAACCGACCCTAAGAGCGATATTTTCACACCATTCACAAGGTCCCATTCACAATGCAAATGTAACCGTAAACTTAACGACGTAACGTAAACGTAAAAATAACGTAAAATTTGTGGTATTCACAATGGAGGAACGTAACATTAACGTAAAGAGTACACAGCAGCCAATCAAAACACTGCCATGTTATTTAGCACGGAAGTCGGGTTTTGGGCTATCTCGCAGTTTTATATTTTAATACCTCGATGGAATCAAACAACGTGGTAGCGGAATTCAAATTACTTCAAACATCTATTGCTTTGCACCTGGGAAAAGACGTAAAGGCGATCTAAACAACAGTGGAGAAAATGGGTTCATCCCTTGAATCAAAGAAGGTTACCTCAGTGCGATTTCGGTAATCTACTGTAAGAAATTACCCTCTTCAGTTCGTTTTGTACATGCGGATGAAACCTGAACTGTTTGCCTTTCTTACGATTTACTTCCCTTTTCTAATAAAAAGGATTGTAAGGTCTCCTTTACCGACATCTATGCCCCTATCTATCACGCCCCGATAAGATGTTTGGATCTATTTGTTTGGTTGATAGCGTTTTCGTAAACTAGTAGTCCGTATAATGTTAAGAAATATACAAGGACACTGTTTTATTTATGACAGGGATTGTCTCTCGTCCGTTCGCCAGCGCTGCGAGCTTGTCTCCCGCCATTTACCGTCAGATTTCATTGCTACAGGATATTTATTTCCACCTATAATTTTTCGGTACAGCGTCTTTGTAATTCTTTCTCCAAAGATTGTTTTGAAAGAGAATTACAAGTGTTTCGTCGAAAGAACTCATTATATTGTGCACAAAATACAATGTTTACCTCTGCTCTGATTGGCTGGTTCTTAAAGTTAACGTAAAAATTAACCGCAAGAGCTTGGAGTTTGCAATCCCTTAATTTTACGGACTCGCAGTTAAGTTTACGTCGGCGCATTGTGAGTGGTTCCATTAGATAAGATGGCCGCTAACTTCTGAGTTAACGTTAATTTTAAGTTTACGTTACGTTACGTTTGCATTGTGAATGAGGCTTAACAGGGACTGCCTCCATAAGGAATGGCATTACTAACATCGCTCATACCTCGGCCACTTTCATATTGTTAAAGCCAAGGTTGAGACTGAGACGGGTAAATGAAAGTAACACATTTATTCTAGCCCATACCAAAATAAATAGTGCACTATAAACACTACATCCCGATAGCAAAGTAAAATATACATGTATCGATAAAGGTGTCATCGCGTATGACACTGTCTGGGGGAGCGGGATCGCTACGACCTTTCCGCAAGTCTTGAGCTCCTAGGAGACCGCGGTGACAAGGAGACCTTCTCAAGTCTACGTTCAATTTCAGATTGCGATATATTTTCGGAAATGTGCGTTAGGGATAAGAAGGTACATGTGAAGACACTTGTTCAATGAGAACCAAGTGAAAAGGCGTGCTTTTCTTCCGTGGACCACTTTTAGGTATGCACAGCAACAGTGGCCGGTGCGTCGTGCAGAAACAATTAGCGCTGTCATTTGAACCTTATTTGAATTCATCTCGGTTATCATGTGCTTATTACTGTGTATGTACAGTGGGCGGGTGAATGTTCACAAAAACTCGCATTACTCCTCCATTCTTCAGTAAATCAGTGGCTCGACATTTAGTATTCGACCTCTTACAGCTCATTTCTTATCTTTATTATGGACTGCTATGTCTTTCAACTTTCAGTCTGCAAGCCTCCATAATCTTCTATTTCCTACTAAATCTGTAAAGTGAAAATCCTCACCCTGTTTCCAGTCATTCGACCGGATCAGGAATGGACTGAATGAAGTCCCATCTAGCGGCGAGGATAGAAAATGTACCAGCTGCCGAAGCCTGTCGCACTCCTCTGGGGCAATGATTAACACTTTGAAGACGATGTCACCCCATGTGGGGTGACGGACCCTCATACAAAATATAGTATGTCACCCCTCATGGGGTGACACGGCAGTGTGTCCAGGCCTTTCAACTTTAGGCTGTCGCACGAAACTAGCGCTACCATTCGCTGTTGTATTGCATTGCTTGTTCACGTAAGGTGTTCATAGAGTGCAGCGCAGTGCCCATTCCTTTCTCAGCACGCTGGGCATTGCGCAACAAACAGTGGAATTTCTCTGACATTTGTCACCCCATATGGGGTGACATACGCAACCATCAGAATTCAATTATTAATGGCAAGGAAAATGATGTGGACTGGAGTCTATTATTGCTTTATTCTTACATACTGGTTGAGATTTAGCACTCAGATGAAATTGTAAACCGGGGCTACGTGTGAATAAAATAAAATGTTTCTGCAAACCTGGGAATATTCCCCAGTAATTGTCACTGGCTGATGATTTGGTTGAATCATTGCCCGATGCAGCACCGGAATCTTTGCTAGTGTCCTCACTACACAAACTACTGTTGAATTCTGACTCGGAAAAGGTGGCATCACATTGCAAATCCTAAATGTCAACATCTCTTGATTCAACACTCGAACCCTTTTTAGGTTGTTCTTCTATCTCTCTATCGGTAATCATGGCTTACTCAACACAGAAACACATAACATGAATTAATTTCTTGTCATAAAACTGTAAATTACAAGGAACTTGTTGAAAGGCGCGTAAATCAACACCTCACAGTACAGAGCACAGTGTTCCACAACAACAAAGGTAAAAAGGCCATCACCCCTGTAGGGGTGACATGCGCTTTCTCTGTTGCATAGTCAACCTAATAACCATATGTCACCCCAATGGGGGGACACAAAAATAGTAACTTTGAACATAAAATATGTCTTTGATTATCATCTACGAATGAAATTACGAACATCCGTAGCCCACAACAACCTGAAAAATGTATACGGCATTTCAGCAGTTTACCGCGGAAAAAGCAAATGTACACTTCGACGCTAAAGTGTTAATGACTGACAGATGGAATTAAATGATACTGGAGAGTGTTACTGGAATGAAAGATGACAGGAAAAACCGGAGTACCCGGAGAAAACTTGTCCCGCCTCCATTTTGTCCGGTACAAATCTCACATGGAGTGAACTGAATTTGAACCACGGAACACAGCGGTGAGATGCCGGAGAGCTGCTGTCTGAGCCACGGAGGCTCTTACTGGCTCTGAGGCCTGGCTTAATTTTGTACTGTTTATCTTTAAATTATTAAAAATAGTCTAATCATCGTCACCATGGTCTCCCTCTACTTCTCTTACCCTCAATGTTCGAGTACTTTATTCCTGAAGGTAACATATCCTCCACTCGCCTCACATGATCCCACCACTGAAGCCATATTCTACACACAGTTTTATCCACCGAGTTCATTCTAACTTACCCTTTGTCTCATCATTGCGAGTAACCTCCCCACAAAGTACGAATCTATTTGTCTCAGCAATCATTCTCGTTACTTTCACGTCTGTTGCTTTATTTATTTAATTTCTTTATTTATTTATTAGTTGAAAAAATGAGAATAATTTATGACATACTATTATTTTAACATAAATGTATATTTAATTTTCCAGTTTTGGAACGAATAAGTTATTCTGAGCCCACCCAGCTTCACTTTCGTACATCAAAGTCAGTATGAAATGAGAATTCACTTCTTTCTTACAGAACACCGGTGATCTCAACTGGGAGCTCATTGCAATTTTTTTGCTGCATCTCGATTCAGTTTCACTATCATCCTGGGGGAATGCACGTCCTTAATACTTAAAATGTCCGGCTCCATAGCTAAATGGTCAGTGCTGCTAGCCTTTGGTCATAGGGGTCCCGGGTTCTATTCTCGGCACGGTCGGGAATTTTAACCATCATTGGTTAATTTCGCTGGCAGGGGGCTGGGTGTATGTGTTGTCTTCATCATCATTTCATCCTCATCACGACGCGCAGGTCGCTTATGGGAGTCAAATCAAAAGACCTGCACCTGGTGAGCCGAACATGTCCTCGAACATTTACTGCTATGTTAGCATATATTTTGTGGAATTTTCGGTCCTATTTTGGAAACGAGTTTGAATTTCTTTCCTAAAACCGCAACGTAGAAATAATGAAAGTTAAAAACCAAAAGAATCAGACTCCGGCCATTTCTGTTGAGCTACAAACTGGCAAGTTTCCTTGAGAAGACATCCCATTGTCTGCGAGGCTCAGTGCAAGTTTGGACAACCCTACTGCTGGCTCTTAGCTCATCAGATGGAGTCATGAAACAACGCGTCTAATTCATTCCAGTTAAAGCGGGCTGGGCTGATAACAGCAGACAAAATCCACAGCTCTTGTTCGCTCTCATTTGCCGCCATTAATGCTCATAGCATTAAGACAAGACAGAAAACTGCGCAGGCAAGGGATTCAATTAATTAAAAGATGATTGAATTGCCCCATTGGTCATGGGGTAGGGTTCTAGGAAAGACCATATATTCAAAGATCAATAATTACTTTCATTATCGTCAGGGGCCAGTACTCGTTCGTAGAGTATGAAATAATATGATACGGATTCAAGACACAGATGGGTTTGATGCTGTTGGGCATTTTTGAATAGATTTTGCATCGTCTCCCATTGCAAATTAGAATCATATTTGCTTTGTACCTCTTTCTCTTCTTATAAGCAACGGTGCTTTGTTGCCAATCACCTATTTCGAAGTATGCAATAATAATAATAATAATAATAATAATAATAATAATAATAATAATAATAATAATAATAATAATAATGGATCACTGATGTGGATTTGGCTCAGTTTTATGGTGTGTTGCCCTTTCTTACGCCAATCATATATGGAGGAATGTATTCCCTATTGCGTGTCTCAGTAGTGGTGGATATTGTGATATGTTGTGTGTATGAAAAGTGGTGTGTGTACAAGAACAGAAATATCCAGTCCCCGAGCCAGATGAATTAATCACGCATGGCTAAAATCCACGGCCCGGTCGGGAATCAAGCACGGGATCCTATGAACTTAAGCCCCTACGCTGACCTTTCAGCAAAGGAGAAGAAGAACTGCAACATCTATCTTCATCTTCGCATTCAGCTGGGCTAAGAATTTCCTTCGAAGAAACCGTATACTATATGGACTCGAACAAAGCGGATCCCAGTAAGAGAATTGAAACTAAATTTGAAAAAAAAAAAAAAAAGGATATATATACTGTTCAGAAATTTAATTACCTGGGATAAATTCTTACCCCCAATGGGAATGCAAGGGGAACACTAGTGCAAAAGAAAGGATGAGGGGGATGGAAATTACTTTCAGACTGTGTCATGGAATTTAATAATGTTATTTGTTTTTCACGTTCCACTAACTACTGTTACGGTTTTCAGAGACGTCGGGGTGCCGGAACTTGGTCCCGCAGGAGTTCCTTTGCGTGCCAGTAAATCTACCGACACGAGGCTGACGTATTTGAGCACTTTCAAATATCACAGACGGAGTCAGGATCTAACCTGCCAAGTTTGGGATCAGAAGGCCAGCGCCTCAGTCGTCTGAGCCACTCAGCCCGGGTGTCAAGGAATGTACAAATTCATCACCATTCAAACTAAATTAAAGCATTACTGTGCAGTGATCAGAACGGATTGTCCCAACTCGATGGAAACTCTAACAGAAGTGACGGATGAAGTCATTGATAAAACAAAAAGAAGATTCTTTAGAAAAATGTTGGATCCAAAGTAGTCGTTTCCCACTTTAAACGAAATGAGGAGCTTTATGAGAGTCGAGAAAATAACAACTGCTATGACGAAAAGGAGACTAGCTTTTCATGGACATTTCGAAAGGATGAACCCTGCAAGAAAAATTAAAAACCCAAATTTTATGGCTAAGGGAGTTTATACACTGCCGGAAATAAATAAATAAATAAATAAATAATAAATAAATAAATAAATAAATAAATAAATAAATAAATAAATAAATAAATAAATAAATTAGTACACCTAGAAAGACGACATCGATTTTAATCCGATGGCGGCAGATGCCACCTGGGGGATCGTAGATGTACTGATAGCGTCGTCCGCCAACAGAGAGCGTAGTGACATAGCTGCCAGAGCGCCGTCTGCGTGTATCCTTTAATAAGGAATGTTTACAGCCATAAGGCTCAGTGTGATGCAAACGTGCGAAGCAAAAAGGCGCCATACCAGGGTGACGCACTCGTCCTTCCTACAGCCAACTGAGCGAGTTTGACAGGGGTCAAATTGTGACCTTCCAAGTGGCGAGATGGTCCTTGCGGAGAATTGCCACACAAGTTGGACGTGCTGCGTCGGTTGTGCAATGATGTTGGTTGTAATGGTCACGTGAACATTCTCACACCCGTAGACGAGGTTCAGGACGTCCACGCAGCACAGACGTCCGCTAGGATCGTCGTATTGTAAGGGCAGCAGTGGCAGATCGTAACAGCTACCACAGCACAGATAAGAGGGTTTGTGAGCCCAGAAGTGTCAACACGAACTGTTGCCAACCTGTTACTAGCATTGGGGCTATGGACACGCACACCTCTAGCCCGTCTTCCACTCACGCCACAGTATCGACGTGCACGGTTCGATTGGTGCCGTCAGAGGATCACTTAGAAGATGGAATGGCGGGCCGTGGTCTTCAGCGATGAAAGCAGATTCTGCCTGCACGCAAGTGATGATCGTTTGTTCGTACGAAGTAGACCTGGCGAGCGCTGTCTCGTAGAGTGCATTAATCCAAGACACACTGGCCCCACCCCAGGCCGTATGGTCTGGGGTGCGATAAGCTACAACTGTCGTTCATCTTTGGTGTTTGTGGAGGGAACGCTGGCCAACGCTCGGTACGTGCAGAATCTTGTAAGATCCGTTAATTTGCCATTCTTGCAATAGGAAGGTGATGTGTTGTTCCAACAGGATGATGCTCGCCCACACACTGCGCGTGAAACTCAACGTGCTCTGCAAGACCTGCAGCAACTTCCCTGGCCAGCACGATCTCCGGACTTGTCTCCCATCGAGCACGTTGGGACGACAACTGACACGTGCGACTCGTCAATCCACAACTCTTGCAGAATTACGTGAACAGGTCGAACAGGCGTGGAATAATGTATACCAAGACAGTATTCGCCACCTGCATGATCGAATGCTAGAATCAGCGCCTGCATTGCCGCCTATGGAGGATACACCACGTACTAATACGGCTGTTTCAGCATGGATCGACACCTGGTACCTCAATACCGCTTGAGCTATTGATCTGTAAATATAATCATTTCATGTGCTCCATATGCTCTGTTTCTACAATAAATCTTGATTGAATTGGAAAACTGTAAGAGGGTGTACTATTTTTTTTTCCGGTAATGTATTTGGAAGAAGTAGGTGTTGAAGGAGTGATAGAATCACGGCCAGTCTTTGGAAAGAAAATTGCGAGAATGAAGATGCTTCCGGGAAAACAACCTGTCAAACTACGAAACGAAACATCTCTGGAAAAACAAGGAAGGAGAAGTCAAAGATTTAAGTGGAGTTCCAGTGACCTGTCTCGATAATGCTTATTTTCTGAACTTCATGTTCTTTTCTTAACTTCATGTTCCTTCTTCTCAGAACCTACTATGTTATGAATTTTTTATTTTATTGCCATAATTTGTAGACATTCCTTACAAATTTAACGCGGTGTGACGTTAATATTTTTCTCAAAAAATCACTGTAAATATACCAACATGATGGAAAATAGAATAATAAGAAGAAGATACATACAAGATTACATGTGGTAGAAATGTAAAATTCCTGTTCTTAAAAGCTCAGAAAAATTAACACATTGGCGTAAAATTAAGTTCTGAGAATATCACACTAAAAACTTTGCTCATTGAAGGGACTTGTATGGTCAGTTCTAAGTTTTCAGATGCGCAGCGCATTGTAAAATGAGATACCGGTACAGTATTACACATGCTTCCTGGATATCTAATACGTACTATTAGTACTTGGTTGTAACGACATACAAGGGACCTGATCAGTTGTGTCGTTATAACTGAGATTTGTGCTATCAGTTGAGTAAAATGGAAAATTATATAAAACAAAGCTTAATTAGGGCAATTTTAGATTTTACATGCCGTCTCTACCTCTAAGCTGACATGAAAGTGTAAAATTGAAGCACTTACAACATACACTTACAACATAAAATCATCTTCTACCGCTTTTCCCACACCTTGTGGGTTTGCGGGTGCGACTTGTGTTGCACATATAGATTTGACCATGTTTTACGACCGGATGCCCTTCCTGACGTCAACCCTGTCTGGAGGGATGTAATCACTATTGGGTATGCTTATTGGGTATGCTATTGGGTATGCTTACAACATAAATACAGGATGTCTCAAACCTTTTGGGTCAAATTGAAACAGCCGATAGTGGGTTCACAATCGATTATATTGAGACAGGGAACCAATGGTCGGAAATGCATATTTATTGTGTTATTGGTTATACACCGCATAACAACAACGTAGCTTATACTAATTGTTCAAACTGACGACCACCAGTCTCAATGCATGCATGGAAATGGCGCAAGCAGCTCTGCCACACTCTCGCAAAGATCCCAGGTGGAACAGGCAGCGAGTGATAAACAGCATACACCCCTGACCACCAAACAGACCTGAACAACACGTACCCTCATCGTTGGATTGTCCCATGGCCAGCGCGATTGTTGGATCTCACCTCTGGACGTTTTCCTCTTGGGTTACGTCAAGTCGTTGGTGTATGATTAGGGATGGGCCCAGTTAGTTCATTTGCTCGAACTAGTTCATTAGATACCGTTCATAGTCTTGAGTCGTTCAAATGAACTAGTTGAAATGAACGAGGTAGTTCATGACGTGATATAGACCTAGAAACAGCCCTGGCGGCACTTCGTTCAAATGAACGAGTTAGTTTATTATGAGCACGAACAGAAAACAGCTACACAATGCTTCGGCCCGCCTGCCTAAGTAAAGAAGTGGTATCTAAGAGACGGAGAGACAAATAAGCTTTCTAATTTTGTATAACTCCTTCCCCCCTTTTGAGAAGTGTGAGTGATGTGCTGTCACGTGACCATTAACACGTCACGCCATTGGCCATTTTTGTGCAAGTTTATTTGTCGTTCAAATGAACGAGATAGTTCATTTGTGCTGTCTGCATGGAAACATCTCTCGCGGCACCTCGTTCAATGAACGAAGTCGTTCAAATGAACGAGGTAGTTCATTTGTGCTGTCTACATGGAAAGAACTCACGCGGCACGTCGTTCAATGAACGGAGTCGTTCAAATGAACGAGGTAGATTATTATGAGCATCTTAGTAACAGCATAGCGGCGCGAGTTAGTACGTATATTTTACGATAGCTGGTGCTTGCTTAGGTCTTAATACGAACGACAAACCATATAGCCTTCAACCGCACCGCACGTCTTTCGCTATTTAAAGCTCGGCGGTTCGAGGGTCGTATGAATCACCTGTTTGAGAGAAGAAGCGATTTACCTGTTTTATCCACGGGAAAACATTTCTCTAAGATGATAATTGTCCTCTTTAGCTGTTAAAGAACTGGGGAAGACGAATCCTGTGGAAACGTCCTGTTAATAAGGAATGTTCCTGAATAACTAACTAATATTACTATGTTAGATATAAAGTCTATACAAGTATTTACTCTATAAAACCAATGTTTTTCCTTATGCCTGACACTGCACTCATCAGAGTGGGATGTGTCAGGCCCTACCTACTGACGATAGGATGTATGCAGGTGTTTTATCAGAAGCCCGTTAACTTTTTATATGCTCTATTGGTGTGTAAAATCTAATTCCCTTAACATTTCCATTAATATTACATTATAATAAGGCGAGTAATGACTGAAATTATGAACGTCTGTAGTTTTCTGTCGATCACCACCTAATTTTAACCAGTACTACATTCAACTCATTTTAGACATCATTACACATGGGGCAGGACAATAGTAACCGAGAATAAGAATCGTCTCACAGGAAAAAGAAAAAGGGTTGAGCAGCTATTATTTTATAACAGTAATATCTGAACTGTTTTACGGCCCCCATTTATTGTTACGGTTTCCATGGAGGTCGAGGTGCCGAAATTCTATCCCGCAGGAGTTCTTTTACGTGCCACTAAATCTTCTGACAAGAGGCTGTCGTATTTGGGCACTTTGAAATTTATGAACGTTTTCTATGTGGTATGAACAATTTTAACATATGTTGTTATTTTAGTTGATTATTCTTCTACGCCAATGCACTCATCTTAAGATAACCTATGCGTACTGAATACAATACCGTAGTCTCGTGTCGGTTAGCATATGATAACATGATTTTGCTACTCCGCTCCAAGTGCGTGTGATTTCGTTGTGCCTCATGTTGTTGACATTGATTGTTTTGTGTGTAGACAAAATATTTATTTACCACTGCCTGTGTATAATTCCCTCAACTGTCGTGTATTATAGAACGCTTACAGTACGTAAGTGCCAGACTATCAACACGTTTTTATTTTTTTCGTAATGTTTTAAGAGGTAAACCAGCGATATTATCACCCCATTGTGTGTATTGTGGACCTATTTTGCGTAAAACCGGACTCGAACAAACACGAGCTCATTTATAGCTAGCAGGCAAGTACCGGTACGACATTTTGCGAACTTGGAATTTGATTGTCGTCTTTCGGAGCTCCTAGCACGAATAGCAAACAAGTACCCAATGCACAGCGCCGCCGCCAGTTGAGAACTGTGAGAGGAGATGTGCTGTCATGTGATCGTTAACATGGCACGCCATTGGCCATTTATGCGCGAGCTTACTTTGTCGTTCAAATGAACGAGGTAGTTTAAATGAACGAGGTAGCTCATTTGTGCTGTCTTCATGGAAACAGCTCTCGCGCCACTTCGTTCATTCGTTCAGATGGACGAGGCGCCAGCTGATACGTACATTTTACAATAGATGGTGCTTGCTTAGGTCTTCGTCCTCTAACATGCTGTATGCTTGCGTGAACGACCCGTTCAAATTATTTGAACGAACTCGTACTAGTTCAAATAAAAGAGTCGTTTAAATGAACTAGTTAGTTCATGTTCGATCCAACTCTATGTATGATACTCCCGTAGAAACGGTTTGCGTTGCCTGTTAATGGCGCCACAATGTGAGAAACACTATAGGTCTGCGTTACATGTGCGTATTACATTACCTGTGAGTATTACCATAATGTGTTGAATACCGCGAGTCTACGCAACTTTTGATTAGTACCGCAACATGATGGTGCTACTTTCCTAGCGATAAGTACCATTTCGAGGGGTCGATGACCTGGATTTTGGACCCCTTTAGACAACAAGCATCATCAATTCAGGATTGTGCTTTAGAAGCAGTCCCTCGGTCATAACACTATTGTTTAACGCTAGTTTCTGGGAATGTGAGGCATTGCGGGTCGGATCCACTGATTGTTTTAAATTCATATACATCCATTCGCCCTTCATCGTCGCGCTTTTAAAGTTCTGGGCACTGGATGATTTTGAACTTATAAATTGTCATTACATTTCGTCTCATTTCGTACCATTAGGGGCCGATGACCTAGATGTTAGCCCCCTTTAAACAACAAGCATCATCAATTTTAGCGACCAATGCATCCGATGAAACATCAGCACCAGAATAAGTCCTCAATCTGATTCCTCACAATCCCTGACTCTGTTTCAACATTCGATTTCCAGGTGTACAATCTCCGTGCTCATAACTTTCCTATTGACAAAATTGAAAAACCTGTCCCCGCGATCATTTCTCTTAACCAAGTCGTAATTGTCAATTATGTATTCACACACACACACACACACACACACACACACACACACACACACACACACGCACGCACGCACACACACACACACACACACACACACACACACACACACACACACACACACACTCTCTCTCTTTTTTGTTTCCAAATTTTTGGTTGTCTCCATAAAACTTTTCAATATCATCACCAGTCTCATCACATGTGGGAGTATATACTTGTATGATATTGGTGCCAAAAGGTTTTGAGTTAAACTTGATCAATGCCACTCTGTCCGATAATGGAATGACGGCTTTGACTGCGTTATATTCTTGCTTACTCAGTAGGATGCAAACTCCATTTAAATGATTTCATTCGTTGTCTTCCGAGTAATAGACCAAATGATCTTTGATTCTGCAACTTCCTGATCCTGGCTATCTTATTTGGCTTATTCCCAAGATGTTTGTTTGGAGTTTCTCCATTTCTCTGATGGTATTATAGATCTTTCCTCCTTCATACATTCTTCTTACATTCCAAGTGCATATCTTCATTACGGCCGACCCGGAGATTCTTAGAACCACCTGGCCGCTGAAGGCCTGCCGGGGACTGGGGGCCGAAGTATTTGTTTGTTCAGCCATACTGATGACATCCTGGGGAAAATTGAGGTGGTTCCCCGTTGCCTTCCACAGCGCCATTTTAGGCCATTGGTCTACTTACAGGTAATTCCTTAGCACGGACTTGACTGAATCACTCGAAATCAGCTTTGTTCACTTTTGCCACGGCTGCCACCGTCTTTTCTTAATGTCTTTATTCGCATTTTCTTCCTATACCTTTAAGTAACTGTTACGATGTGTGGATTAAAATTTTTCCGAACTTAGAATAGTTTGCTATTTCACGCTGCGATCTTTTATCACTTTCTGTTCTTCCCGTGAAAGAATATTCATTACTTTTCTTACGCACACTCGCTAGGACGACGCACTCATCCCTCCCAAGTGCAATGAGAATCGGACATTTCAAGAACAGTGTATGTAGGGATGTGTAACACTGCAGTAGCGTAGCCAGGATTTCAGTTTGGGGGGGGGGGGCCATTCATCCAGAATTTTATTTTGATAGGTGTCCAAACTTCCATAGTTTAGGTGGTGTAGAATACCGAAAAAGGAAATGAGTGTCCTTGGATCCAAGTAAGAGTGGTGGATTCGTGCGGATTCCGGAAGCTAATAGTAATTTCCTTCTTCTTCTTCCCCACTTTTCCCTCATCTGTGGGGTCGCGGGTGCGAAATGTGTCGCACATGTGGATTTGGCCCTGTTTTACGGCCGGATGTCCTTCCCGACGCAACCCTATATAGAGGGATGTAATCAGTGTTGTGTGTTTATTTGGTGGTTGGTAATGTAGTATGTTGTCTGAATATGAATATGTTGGGACAAACACCCAGTCCCAAGCCAGAAGAATTATTCAGACGTGATTAAAATCCCCGACCCAGCCGGGAATCGAACCCGGAACCGTCTGAACCGAAGGCCTCAACACTGATCATTCAGCCAATGAGTCGGACTCCGGAAGCTAATATTAATGCACATTATATATAAAATGCTCAATAAGAGAACTTTCGTTAAAACTCCTGGGGTGTCTGGACTCCTTGGACGACAGCCCCCGGTCTCGGCTACCTCTGTTACTCCCATCCCAACATAACTGCAGCATTTCATATATTCCGCGTAGAAGTGAAATGAATGCAAGAATAAACACTTTGAGTAAGGATGCAATATTCTGGTTTAGAACAAATACGGTAATGTTATAATAATAATGGTCATGTGATAAGCAATAAAGAAGTGACATTTTATACAAATAATGCGGCAAAGATACACACAAACACAGCGCGCGTCGAATACAGGTTTCTTGTCCATGGCTAGATGATGAAGGCAAGAGAATGATGGCCCACCGTGACTCGTTATTTCGACATTATAAACAAACCCTAGATGACACAGACTTCGAATCTAACCGCATCTTAAGAAATCGCACAAAGCAGTTAATCAGAAATTTAAAAAATGCATATATTTTCGGATTTCAGCTAACAACTTAAATTCTAATCGCGCATGGGACCAACTTAGAGCTCTGGGAATAGGAAAACATCAACAGAGACAGACAACTCCTGACATTCCACTTGACGAACTGAACGATTACTTTAGTAGAATAAATATTCAACCTACCCAAATTAACTGCACCGACTCACCGCCCTTCCCTCCAGCCAATCTGCCATTCACATTTCACAGTGTCACAGAAAATCAGGTTAAAAGGCTTTGTACTCGATAAAATCAAAGACTACAGGTGTATATGATATTCCTATTACTTTTATACATAACATTATGAGTAACCGTCAACAGCGTGTAACAGTAAACAACAAGGCCTCTAAATGGAAAATGAAACTTAGTGTTGCCCCACAGGGCAGTATTCTACGGCCCCCAAGTTTCTGTATTTATATCAATGACATACCATCTGTGACAGGAAATAACACACATGACCTCTGTGCTGACGACCTTTAAATAGGCTATATCTTGGCACAGGCCAGAGTAAAGTGTAGCTTCCACCGAAGTCCCACTCAACATCCATGGCTGTGACAATATGGAAGTTGCTGGAGTATGGGTAGTGCTGAGTAATGACATTCAGAGCATGACTAGTGCATCTGAGTGTTATGAAAGGTGCTGCTCATAGGGTCAGTTGTGCTGCAATAGTACTTTCTGACCCAGTGAGGAAAGCAATGGCAAACTACCTCACTCCTCATCTTGCCTAGTACGCCTCATTTTAGTGCTGCCATTGATTTTTGGGGTTTCCTCATAACCGCATAACCTTTGGTGGTGCTATTTGAGGATCCAACCAGCCTCTGGGCTGATGACCTAACAGACAGATATCGACACTGCAAGACAAGATATTAACAGGGACCTCCGACGACTCAGTGTATATGCACAACGAAGCTCTCTTATACTAAACTGCAAAAAAACTCAGACAATTATAATTGGATCACGAAAATTACTGAGCTTCTCAAACAATGTCGCAATCCCGCCTATCCTACTGAATGGTAACATTATTCCCTACAGTAAAACGGTTTAAAATCCCGGCGTAATGATGAATGTAACAGTTGATTGGTCTGATCAAACGAAAGAAATACGTAAAAAGATTTTTGGAGTACTTCACCCTCTTAAACGACAGAGGAATGTATTTCCATTTGAGCTACAGGCCAAACTAATACAGACACTCATTCTCCCTATTCTTGATTATTGTGACGTTGTTTTAGTTGACATGACGAGAGAAGAAACACTTAAACTTCAACGAGCACTGAATTCCTGCCTGCGATTTATTTACAATATCGAGTACCGTACGATTTTCATATCACCCCATACTATCAGACTGTCTCATGGCTGATGTCTGATAAACGTCGGCAGCTGCACACTTTAACGATGGTGTTTAGAGTGGTAGCTGAAAGTCAGCCACTGTATATTTCTTCTAAATTCGTCTTTTTATCATCATTTCAGAACATTAATACACGTTCTAGATCCATTCTTTCTATTTCACTGCACCGCACAAATAAAATTATTAGATCATTTGTGGTGACTGTCGCCAGATTATGGAATTCCCTGGTAGTTCAGATCAGAGAAACTAGCTTTTTTAAATCACGATTTAAGGTCACCTGCCGAGACTACCTGCTTTAGGACAGCTGACTGAATGGTTGAAATATGAATGTGTGCGTTCCTGAGGAATAGCCATGTTTAAGAGTTTTTAATATTAATTAGTTCTAATATTAATTTACATACATACATACATTATCATTATAGACTGTTATGCCTTTCAGCGTTCAGTCTGCAAGCCTCTGTGAATTTACTAAACGTCGCCACAATCCTCGATTTGCAACTAATGTTGTAGCCTCATATTGTTCTATACCTCTTATCTTTAAATCGTTAGAAACCGAGTGTAACCATCGTCGTCTTGGTCTACCTCTACTTCTTTTACCCTCCATAGCAGAGTCCATTATTCTCCTAGGTAACCTATCCTCCTCCATTCGGCTCACATGACCCCACCACCGAATATTTAGTAAGTAATTTATTTAAATTTATTTTAAGTTTTATTAATTTATGTAGTTTTAACTATTTTAAGAATCTCAGTATTTTATTTAAGATGTTGATTAGTTTGTGGTTAAGTGTACAAGAGGGCCTGGAGCCCTAACTTCGCTACTGTACTGAAGGCACTAATAAATAAATAAATAAATAAATAAATAAATAAATAAATAAATAAATAAATAAATAAATAAATAAATAATGTAAAGCGTATGGGTATAGATATTTTGTTAGTTGGTAAAGAAAAATACACGTTACAACAAATGCTATGTAGGGTTTACCTTGTCCTGTTAGTTTCCAATGCGGTTAGGGCCACGCAGCTGTGAGCTTGCATCCGGGAGATAGTGGATTCGAACCCCACTGTCGGCAGCCCTGAAAATGTTTTCCCGTGGTTTCCCATTTTCACACCAAGCAAATGCTGGGGCCGTACCTTAATTAAGGCCACGGCCGCTTCCTTCCCACTCCTAGGCTTTTCCTATCCCGACGTCGCCATAAGACCTATCTGTGTCGGTGTGACGTAAAGTAAATTGTTAATTACTTTTCCACGCAAGTCTGGGATACAGAATATAGTAGTATAAAGTTAGAGTTTCGTGACGCTAATATTCGTATCTATAATTTTTATTAACGTGCCAGAAATCAACGACACTGAGCTGTTGCCATTTCAACACCGTTTTAAGGGTTACCGATCCAATACGGGATTTGAACCTGCGAACTCAGACTCAGAAGGAGAGCGACTCAACCAACTGAGCCACATGAAAAGGAGGCGTTTGTGATTATTGTTATAAATAGACGCAGCTAGTATTTTTACAAAGGTTTTATGAGGAGCATTTAAGGCGTACGTTTTCTTACTGTCCTAAACGCACGAGGCCGGACAGAAGAACTAGCTGGAAGCTAAGGAACCTTGCAGGGGTGTCGCTTCCTTCTCTGTTCACTTTTCCAAATCAAACTCCATGACGTAACAGCCCCGAAGCGCCATCGCCTACCAAGCGACGGCTGTTCAGCCCGGAGGCCTGCAGATTACGAGGTGTTGTGTGGTCAGCACGACGAATCCTCTCCGCTGTTATTCCTGGCTTTCTAGACCGGGGCCGCCATCTCACCGTTAGATAGCTCCTCAATTATAAACACGTGGGCTGAGTGTACCTCGAACCAGCCCTCAGATCCAGGTAAAAGTCCCTGACCTGGCTGGGAATAGAACCCGGGGCCTCCGGTAAGAGGCAGGCACGCTACCCGTACACTGTGGGGCCGGCTGGTACTTTTAGGTCTCCTTATTTTCGAATTTGACTTAAGACATCCTGCATTCGATTCCCGGCACTGACAGAGTTAAGAAAGGCGTGGGATGGGGAGGATACAGCCTTGTTTTTGGGTGCAGTAGAGTTTTCCTTGAGTCTCTCGTAATCGAAATATATACGGCCTGGAAGGTAGTCACCTTCACGGGGTGTAGTACCAAAGTGGTTCTTTTTTTTTTTTTTTTTTTTTTTAAGAAGACAAATTAAATGAAGATTCTACTTCCTCACAAACGAAGAACGATATTATCAATTTTACGAACAGTTTCAATAATGCAGCCGGTTTATGTTAAAAGTACAAAAGCTATGATTGTACATGGTAACAATCAAAACCAACAATATCTACTGAAGATCCGTCACCGCACTCGGTAGGACCGGCTTTCTTTTCATATTCACCGGGCGAGTTGGCCGTGCAGTTAGGGGCGCACAGCTGTCTGCTTGCATCCGGGAGATAGTGGGTTCAAACACCTCTGTCGGCAGCCCTAAATATGGTTTTCTGTGGTTTCCCATTTTCACACTAGGCAAATGCTGGGGCTGTGCCTTAATTAGGGCCACGGCCGCTTCTTCCCACTCTCAGCCCTTTCCTTTCCCATCGTCGCCATTGAAGATCTACGGTGTGACGTAAAGCAAATTCTAAATAAAAAATAAAAAATCTTTTCACAACCCCTTCCCAGGGAAAGTTGTATCCACACTACTGGCCTGGACTTACACCCCACCCACTGAAATTATTTTGTGGGTACGCCACTGTATCCACTCACCATTTAAGGTACAAGGTAAGTCCGAAGAATGGTTGGATACTCAAAATACACCACCATAAATGATGCGGTTCTGGCTCAAAAGTATAAAGAAAGGTAAGGGACGGGATCTAGTGTTTTAAGTAGAATCCGTATCGATAGAACGTGACTACCCATTTTAAAAATGTTTCATGTATCGACTGCGATACAAGCCTGGGCCGTCCTGATGAGAAGATAGAAGCATTGGAACGGAGTTATCATGCCCGCCAATTATAAAGTATTTACCCGCACTTTTGATGGTGCCATTTGAGGTTCCAATCAGTCCCCGGGCATTTGACAAAATATATAGGCCTACCTATCGAACTTAGGCAAGCATACGCGATTGTTTTGGCACTGTAAGAATTAAAAAAAAAAAAAAAAAACTTTTTCATAACTTACCGAGGATGCACATAGTGTTGGCTTTTCAGTGACAAAACGGTCCCTCTTCAAAAAATGTTACTTATATGGCACAAAATGAGGAACTAACGTGCAGATCACAAGCCTGTCACAGTCTTCCCAACGCTGCAACTCAAACACAGCACATCTCTCAACCACGGTGCAACCCGAGGATCCCTAGGACATTGATGTTTCCTGGAACCGATCTGCAAAAGCTGACATGATGTTGTAAGCTTGCAGCTGTTTCTGGACGTGGCCCCCGTTATCTCGGTGGTCACGTTCCGGCCCCCTACTGAGTAATCCCCTGCTAATTGGCCTTTTCTTCATGTCCTGAAATTTGTCAATACACGGTTTCATTCCCAATACTGAGGCCTCTACAGGAAAATATCCTCGCGCATCACAATCCTAAGTGTCTTCCTTTCATTCAAGCAGTACAAATATGGAGAATTATGTATGTCCCTATTGAGCCCTACTAATAGATTCTTGTCGCTACGTTAATTTAACATTTCGGCGTACGTTTTTAAGTTGTTCGTACCGTACGTAAAACAACGGCTAATCCTCGCTCTAGTTTCAGGAAATATTTTGGGGGGGGCCCGGCCCCCCTGGCCCCCCCCCCTGGCTACGCCAGTGTAACACTGCACTTGTTCAGTTTTCTGTACGCCTAAAAGGGGATATATTGTTGAGTTACGACCAAAGTGCATGATGGTTCGTCGGAAAAAGAAGTGATCATCTTAAGAAGTGTGAAGATAAACACTGTTCTTTTGAGAATATCATTCCGTGCCGATAAAAATGTTTTGGGAATAGACGCTGCCATTTGGAGAAGTTTCACTGCATCTGTGTATCAGTGTACAGGGAGTTGAAACTAAAATATAACACAAGGGATGCGAACCCGGGTCACAGAATCAAGTGCTATATAAAGTGTAATCATGGAATAATGGCATAGCGTAGCTCAGAAAGGGCCAGGATGTACTTTTACCATCCCTATCTTCATCGTGGTTTACAATCTTCAAAGGCGTCGTAAAACGTAATCTGTAGGCTGCAATTTGTATGCACCCTCATTTATAATTGGGCACAGAATGACAGTGATGTCGGCCAGCCAATGATTAAACATGTAGATTAGAGAGGAGTGAGGGGCTGTCTTAATAGCTCGGTAGTGCTTCAACAGAGTTCACCAGCTGCGCCTCAAGGGTCCGTATATTGTCTCTCTGTGTTATGAATGGGACGAAAAAACATAGTTTGTTTCTCCAAACTTAGTGAATTGAAACCTCATTTGTACGTTCTTCAAGGGTTCTGGCTTTAACAGCGTATAAACAAGAAAACTTACAAGTGAAGAATGGAGCATTTTCTATTGGAACAGCATTTTCTTTAACATTATGAAACTGTTTAGGGAACAAAAATAACAATAGATTATAAATGCAGATGAAATCACCCTAACGCCAATTCTGAGATAAAGTTTTTAACATTTTGATCACCAGCATACTTTTTATAAACTTTATTTTGGTTGGCCATGTTCTTTTTTATTAAATTTATCATTTTAGATAAAAACAATTACCGTCTTTTTTCTTTAACAAAATTTATCAGAAATATTAAGAAGTCCTGCGATTGCGTGATACACTTTAATAATTTTCATTAGAATGTGTCCCGAGCGAGTTAGCCGTGCGGCTAGAGTCGCGCAGCTGTGAGCTTGCATTCGGAAGATAGTGACTTCGAACCCACTTTCGGCAGCCCTAAAGATGGTTTTTCGTAGTTTCCCATTTTTACACCAGGCGAATACCGGGGCTGTATCTTAATTAAGGCCACACCGAGCTCGATAGCTGCAGTCGCTTAATTGCGGCCAGTACCCAGTATTCGGGAGATAGTAGGTTCGAACCCCACTATCGGCAGCCCTGAAAATGGTTTTCCGTGGTTTCCCATTTTCACACCAGGCAAATGCTGGGGCTGTACCTTAATTAAGGCCACGGCCGATTCCTTCCCACTTCTAGCCCTATCCTGTCCCATCGTCGCCATAAGACCTATCTGAGTCGGTGCGACGTAAAGCAACTAGCAAAAAAAAATTAAGGCCACGGCCGCTTCCTTCCCCTTCCTAGCCCTTCCCTATCCCATCGTCGCCCATAAGACCTATCTATGTCGGTGTGACGTAAAGCAGCTTGAAAAAAAAAAAAGAACGTAAACATTATAATGTGCGAACGGAGGTTCAACCTGACCATATGAAGCACATGCATTTAGCTTTTAAGAAGATAGAATTCAGTCATAACACGATATAAATCACGAATTTTGTAACAATATTGTTATACTAGCAGTTAACCGCGTCTTCGCTCGCGTGGATTTCGTAATTTGATAAAAGTAACCGTTCCGCGGTACTGTACTAAGAAATTATCTGAAAATTCCTAAAGTATAAACAATCACCGAAAAATTGAGTTTCATTTACCCCAGAAACTCTTTGTAAACCATGTGTGTGGTATTACCTTTTGGGGCTAAGATGACCATGCATCATAGAACTGTACCTGTGAGAAACAGTATTTTTTCAGGGAGATTCCAAATACCTATTTCCACGCCTGTAACGTCTTCAGTTCTTGAGGTATAAGTATGCCCATAAAAAGAATTCAACCCCTTTATCAGTCCTTCCCCACCCCAACGTAAGTGGATTTTCCGAAAGAAAAAAAATACACTTTTCTTTATTTTTAAAGGAGATTCCAAATACCAATTTTCACGTCTATCTTTGGTTTTTGAGGTATGAGTATCCTCATACAAAGAGTTCAACTATTTTTTCAAGATATTCACCTCCTTAAGTGGATTTTCCGAAAACAAAAGAATACGTGTGTTTTTCTTTGAAAGGAGATTCCAAATATAAATGTTCATGTCTGCAACATCTTCAGTTTTTGAGATATAAGTATCCTCATAAAAAGAATTCAACTATTTTTTCAATTATTTCACCCCCTCCCCCTTAAGTGGATTTTCCCAAAAGAAAAGAATACGTATACAATGTTATTCACCCTGGGTGAAGTGGTAGTTTAGGGGAAGGCACCTAAATTTTAATTTTTAAATACCTATGTTCTTCGTCCTATGGGAAAGTACTACATAACAAAAGTTATAGAGGATACAATTTCCGATCATTTGTTTTATTCAGTTTTACCGTACCGACTAAAGTGAGAGTGGTATTTCAGAACAGGAAGACAATAATGTGAAGGCCTACAATATCGAAAGCGCATAACATTGATCAACAATAACATTACACTGGCCGTTGTTTGTTGTAATGTTCTTTGCCTCTTATGCTGACATTCAACTCCGATAGATGGGATTACTGCTGCGTACCGACTATAACAGCCTAACTGAATATCGGCGGGAAATAGCTGTGGAGTTAGATACCGTAACTTTCTTCTTTAGCATGCTATTTCTCTGGTTCATACATTTTCTGATACTGCTGGTACGTAACACACTGGTTCATCATAGTATGCCAGCTATTCGATACCTACTCTGACGCGCTGTTTTGAATGAGCAGTGTGCGCACTTAAGTCAGAGGCTCAGTTAGTAGTAGTAGGAGTAGTAGTATGAACTGGTCTAGAATTAAAATTTAGGCCTACTCCAAATTAAACTACCACAATTCACTAAATAACTCAAAATTCAACCCTGAAATGAGCCGTTTCTTAAGAAAAGCTTCTTCCTCTTCACTTTTATTAAATCTACATTAATTTTATTCCAAATTAGCAGTGAAGATATGGTTTCTTCTCTGGCTTGGAGGAAAAATTGCCTCCACGTCAGATAGTTCTTTCCCCCGCCAGTGTAGTGAATTGAGATTTTCCGACTCATCGGGTACTCCCAGGAAACAGATAAGTAAACGGGCATAGTTTTTGCCCCGGGACTATCCACTATTTGAATCCCCCGCCGAAGAAAAGACGAAGATTTTTCACGGATCTCTGCGTTTTGGTCATTCCAGCTCTGTAGCTTTGGACTGTTAGTTCGGCAGCATAGTACTGTTCGTTAAAAGTGAGAAAATGTGTGGTTTTTCATTTGATCGAGTATTTCATATGAAAGCATTGCTTTGAATCGCGCCATTCCTACTGACGTCACTGTAATGACCCATGTTCATTTCAGTTGGGAAAACCACTAAGAGAGCCTTTCTGAGAATCTATAAAGGCAGGCGGAGAGTGAGTGTCATTATAATGAAAACTCCCCAATCTGATTGTGACTGACGGTAGGCAAGCTGGCCTACCATTACAATGAAACTTCCCTAACCCAGTCTTCATATGAGAAAAGACGTTGGTGACTTCCCCGTCGTGTTTCTAGGGCAACGTTAAGAGCTATGCGTGCTGGCCTTTGGTCACAGGGGTCCCGGGTTCGATTCCCGGCGAGCCGAACATATCCTCGGACATTTTGTTGACTACACACACAGTCGTTTAATGTTATTTAATGTTTTTGCTGAAGTTGTTCTGTTGGCATTAAAGGCAATTTAAAAATCCAACAACTACTGTAGTTTATTTATTATACTATCTGACCTACGCTTGGGTTTGCTTTCATGACGAAGAATAACATATTTTTTTAAAAAAATACAGTATTGGCTGCATGGTTGCAACATAAATAATAATCAACAAAATTAAATGAATAAACATGAGGTATGTATAATAACAAAGAAACAGCAGTCATGTAATTGGCTGTTGTTTGTCTTCATTCAGAGCAGACATACCCTCCTTTGCCTTTTAGTATAAAAATTCTTCACTTGGAATCTCTTCTCCTTCAATAGAAATCCTTATGCTGTGATCCAGTGAACTATCTCCAAATCGGATTCTCAATGGAGTCATTTTCTGTTCATAGCACTAAAGGACCTTTTAGTACTGGCTGTTGATATTGGTACGATCAATATTTTTATACTTGTATTCTTCAATTCCTCAACCAATAGAAGATTGAAGAAGACTACCGGCAGTTCATTTTTGAAACCAAATGCTTCTCTGATAATCCCTGATGTTATTCACATATGTCACACATATAGACAGAGATTTGGTGGCAGTGTTTGTAGTCTCATCAGCCATGAATGCAAAATATTTTCCCTCAATTTCAGTGGCAAGTAGTTTATCAAGTACCTCCACCATACATTGTAGCATTTTACAGGCTCTTTCTATACTGCAATATGTAGCCCTTTCATTCTGTTTCTGAAGTTAGTTCCTTAAACTATCAATATGTGGTACCATCAAATTTCGAACAATGTGTCCATATTTGGTTGTGCGAGCTATCTCCTCTTTCATGAGGAAATATAAACTCCTCATTAAAATTAATAGAGACTGCCTAATTTCTTCAGTTTCTGCTTTGTACTGCTGCTGTGGGATAGAACGGATACTTATCTTTTCATGCAATATACGGAGATTTTCTTTCACAATATACTTTTTTATGATATTCAAAGAAATGAGAATGTCAGCAACAACATGAGAGGTCGGCGGAAATGTAATCATGCACATGCTAAGTCAATGATGGGTACAGCAGCTAGTCGACTACATACATTAGTACAAACGAGATAAGCAAGCCTGAAGTTGGGATGGAAGTTAAATCGTGATGAGGATTTCAATTGGAAACGATGGAGTAGTGAGAGGGGTCCGTTGGACTGCTAGACTGCTTCTGCAATAAGGATGAAGTTGAAGACTTCACGTTCCAAACACTTGCTCCGGAAGAGTGTTCAGAGTACTGTATACTATCCGGTACTATCAGTATGTGAGGAAGCAGCCTACAGGCTCCTCACTGTATCTTATCTGAGCGGAGGAAATGAGACGCGCCCCCGCTCAGAGGGCTAACCAACGCGTCTTTGACCCCGAGTCCGAGCTACATAATAGTTGTCTTCTTAGGCGTTAAATGTTTCATTCTTTTCTATTATGATGTGTTCTGCAGATGAAATTTGTTTGAGGAGCGCTAATATGAAATAGTTGTTTTAAACCAAAGACCATTACAAGTCTGCAACATAACAGTTAGGCCTAATTTCATGACCCTAATTTCTCAATAATTAGCCCTCCCACTGGTTTGAAAATGGGCCGTAAGAACACACTCCTTCGTTTCTCTAAAGCCGTAGCTTACTTACTAGTGCTTTTCTGATACAAATTTCGTAGCGATAGACTACATTTCAGTATATGCATGACTTCTTGAACTAGATCTCATATTATTTCCTACTTAATCAGCGACTTCATGTCTCATGTTCTCCTGAACCAGAGCATCCATTAGCATTAAAACTGGAATTCAAGTGGACACATAGAGGCAAATATTCATTTACAGGAAGAATAATAATTAGGGAGTGGAATGTTTTACCAAGGGAAATTTTCGATAAATTTCCAAGTTCTTTGAAATCATTTAAGAAAATGATAGGTAAATAATTGATTGGGAATCTGCTACCTCAGTGACAGGCCTAAATGTGGATCAGTAATGATTGATCATTTCCCAGGTTTGGACCGGACAGGTTTCGAGCCGAAGTTAGCATGTCCAGTCAAAGATACCGAGCGGACGGGGATGTCAGGTTTTACTAGTTTTCATTAAACTAATTCACAGAGTGGTGGTGGTGGTGGTGGTGGTAATTCTGTAAACATAAAGAATAACAAGGCAACCATCCTCTCAAATTCACGATTTTCATAAACTTTCCTAATATCGATGTTCGTAGCGGAACACGGGAAGTACATTGCTCTAACTTAATATTTACGTAGATTACTTATATAAAATACATGCTATGTATGTAAGCCTTGTACACAATAATAAACAGGCTCTATATACTTACGTAAAGTAATACTTATCAATACTGCTGTACCCCCAAGCTAGAGTGTCACTGGAATTCGGAATGACAAAAAGTGCTAACAATGTAATAAGTAAGCCAAATTTCCATAGCTTTTCAATCATACATGAATATTTAGTAATTATACAGGTGTATCGTGTTAAATTCAAGTATGACAAACCTTACTATGTTGGCTTTGCTGTACTTGAGCTAGCAAGAACACTGCTTTTAAATTCTATAATCACGCCGTACTTCTGTTTAATTGTAATACATGTGTAATTATTGTTCCTTTGGTGAAAGTTTTATTGTATAGTACTATTATTACCGCACATAAGTTGGTAGACTGTCAATCTTTATGTCTCTGTCGAAATTCGCTCAGAGAGCGTGAAAACTTACTATTTTATGACTATTTTTTCACTTTTGATATCTAACCTCCCGCCCCCGTTATATGCCCAGACCCGTGTACTTTTTGTTGTCTATAAATTTTTGTGCCCCCCCCCCCCACACTTCTTATTCCCAATCGCCGCTTCTGCTGACGGCCTCCTCTGAGGAAGGCCTGCTCGTTACCGCCTCCTCTCAGGAGCCTCGGCTACGTGTGCGGGCTTAACCTCACACGCTGGCTAAAAGTGCAGGCTTAACCTCACGCTGATCACGTGTTAACCTCACACGTTAGCGGGCATAACGTCACGCCAAATAGTATTAACCTTACATGGCTAAGAGTGCAGGCTTAACGTCACGCTGACCACGTGTTCACCTTAAATGGCTAAGAGTGCAGGCTTAACGTCACGCTGGCCACGTGTGGCTTAATACTTATGCATTCCTTATACTGGAGGTGGAGGAGTGAACTCGGGGCTTCGGAGCTGTACTTGACGTCATACTGATCACGTCTTAACCTTAAATGGCTACAAGTGCAGGGTCAATGTCACGCTGACCACGCGTGGCTTGTGGCTTATTACTTAAGCATTCCTTATACCTGGATGGTGACCTTGGTGCTTAGAGATGACTACGTGTTCAGGCTTAACCTAACTAGGCAAGAAGGTCACTATACATTGGTTATATGAGACTAACTTAAAGGAGCTAGCTTACAGGCTAGTGTGTATGGGTTTAATTCGGCGGCCTCATCCTCCTAACCGGGTGCCCTTCCCAACTGTAGTCCTTGGTGAGGTGTGTAGTAACAGTGTCATTTACTTTCTCTGTAGGCGTGAGGGTTGTGGAATACTGTTGTAAGAGGCAAGTATAAGGGCAGTTTATTTGGGGTTTAGGCTGGCGACCACCGTTCTCCTAGCTGAGTCTGTCATTATTTTAGTTGTTTAACTTTCACTGAATAGGGAAACAAGGGTTCATCTAGGTAGTAGATATTATATCGAGAACAACCGCTGGTCATTCCAGCTTTGGAACTTTGTACTGTTAGATCGGCGGCATAGTACTGTTCGTTAAAAGTGAGAAAATGTGTGGTTTTTCATTTGATCGAGTATTTCATATGATAGCATTGCTTTTAATTGGACATTCCTACTGGCATCATTGTAATGACCTATGTTGATTTAAGTTGGGAGAATCACTAAGACTGTCTTTCTGAGGATGTAGAAAAGCAGCTGGGGAGTGAGTGTCTGCCATGATAATGAGAACTCTCCAACTTGATTGTGACTGATGGTAGGCAAGAGGGCCTACCATTACAATGAAAATTCCCTAACCCAGTCTTCACATAAGCAAAGACGTTTGGTAACTTCCCTGTTGTGTTTCCAGGGTAACGTTAAGAGCTTTGCAGTTTAGTTCAATCTTACTTACAACGTGTACGCTACCTAACCTAGAATTCTGTATACAATGTAGAATTTTGTAGCGGAGCAGGGTACATCAGCTAGTTATGTTTATACTATTATGTATTCTTTTTCATGTTCCTACCTTTATGTATGTGACTTGATTTGTTACGTGTTTATTACTTCTTGTAACTCTAACAGCTTTATCTTTTTACTTGGAAAGAATACTGGTAGTACCTAATCTTCTTCTTAATTCTCAATCCTAAGATTGGTTGGCAGCAATTCGTCTTCTCCACTCTTCTCTGTAATCCGCTAATCTCTTCATTTCCACATATGAGCCTGCTCCTACGTCATCTCTGATCTGTCTTGCATATTGCAGTCTAGGTCTTCCTCTTCCTCTTCCTCTTTTACCTTGAATCATTCCTTCCATGACATTAACTATGAAATCATTGTGCCTATAGAGATGGCCAATTAATTCGCCTTTTCTCTTTCTTATTGTTGCTTTTACTCTGAGCTAATACTCTACAAATGTTGCCTACATTTCATAAAATTTGTGTACTTAAATGTGCATATTCTTACCATAAATTTTATTTTCAGGAGTTTCATGTGGCCTACGTTTTCATCAAGATGGCTAATTCTCCTCGTCCTGGTGTATGGGTTCTTGAACGGTCCCTGGACAATGGTAAATCATATCAACCATGGCAGTACTTTGCAGACACTCAGGGGTGAGTAATATATACCGATTTATTATTTTAAAAAGAAAAACCAACATCCTGTATTAGCAAGCTGCCATGAATGACAAGTAATAAGGATCATATATAATGGAGACGTTGCAAAGAAATAAACACATAAATCACATTATTTTCAAAGTTCTTATCAGTAATTACATTGTGCACTGAATATGTAGTGCCTTAGGGGCCTAATGGAACCTTGAAGAGCTGTTGTAACTATTTAATGTAGGCTTACCAAGGGTAGCTGGAAACGGTTTCATGCATCAGCAAAGTGTCAAGGTATGGTGCTGTGTGCTCCGACCATTCATCCTATTACTTCAATCTCTTGAAGATTGTATTTGGACTTGTAATAGGGGATTTTGGGTTCATAAATAACTTTTCTCCTCTACATTTACCTCTTCTGGTTGGCCTTTGTCGTGTTCGAACAGTACAGTTGGGTTTATGATGAAGCCTTTAGGACTGTGTTCTCTGAAGGCTATCATGTCGATATGATGAGAACTGCCATTCATGGCTAATCCATGAACTTCTCCGTGGCCTTCTTCCTCAGTTCTTTGGCTGTGAAGGTTACTACAGGAAAAATCACTTTACCAGAGTGTGAGGAACTTGATCTGAGAGAATGAAGCGTAAAGATATATAATGTGTAAGATGTAGTATTGGCCCAGACTGATATACGAGGGTCGAGTCATAAGTCATGGCAACTGTTTTTTTCCTCGTGAACAGGAGACAACATGGAAAATCTAAGATATGCATTTGGAAATATAGGGCATGTACTTATGCATAGTGCCTGAAGACAAATTCTGACTTCAGGAGATTCTCGTAGGAAAGTGACAGAGCACAGGTCATTGGTAAATATTTTTTTATTATGGTATAGATAGCAAATACACAAGACTATGTACAAAGTACAGGTCTCCATTGGTTACAGGCCTTCAAAATAATCACCCAAGGTTTCCACTGTGCGTTGCCAGGGGTGCTGCATGTGTATCGCTAACGTGTGACATCTCTCTCCGAAATGCTGTTACGATGTCCTCACGTCTCCACCCACCTCGCCACTGTTCTATAGGGCATGGCATGCACACCTAATGCTTCCCGCAGCTCCGCATGACATTGGCGTGCATTTCTGCTGCGGAGAACTGCTATTTTAATGTACGATCGTTGCTCCTGCTTGTTGACTTCCATTTTATGACGCTCTCACTCACACACTGAACTTGGGGCATGCTTAGACCCACACTGTTGTTTACATTCACCATCTAGTGGCATCATACGTGAGTACATACCGTACAATTCCAAATGCATATCTTAGATTTTTCGTGTTGTCTCCTGTTTGTGAGAAAAAAAATAGTTGCCATGACTTATGACTCGATCTACGTATGTTGCAGATCTGGCCAATGAGAACATTTTTGTAAGAAGTTTGGTAGGAAAGACAAGAAAAGATAGAGTAAGAAATGAGGATGCCGGGAAAAGGAAATCATAGTAGAAAAGCTTTCATATAGAAAGAGATGCATGTGTATTGTATGCAGATGATACGTGTAAAATAGATGATATCTGAAATGCCAAGCATTTCACTTTCAGATTCTAGGCATGTAGAACCATTACGCAACGCTGAAAGAAATAAAACCCCTCTACCTGGCATACCCCTCATGGGAGATGCGCAAGTACCCTTCTTTACCTTCCACTACAAATCATATTTGGAAAATAAAATTATCGCAAAAATAAAACATATTTTGCTTTGATTGGTTTCCAGACAGATGCAAAACTAGTAAATGCACATACGGTACAACCTCTCATATCTGATCCTCTGATATCCAAACCCTCTGTATCTGGCCTAGTTTCCAAAGAATTAAAAAAAAAAAAATGAATGCGACAAGTTAATATTTTTGTGCCAGGATGTAGGGAACTACATTACCGAGTTGGACTGTAGTATAAGAAGGAATGTAAGGATGAAGTGTATAAGGGATGGGGAGGTTGTGACTCACGCACTCAGCAATATCATACTCCTACTGTATTACTGTGTTAGTTGTGAGCATTTAAGTAGAATATTTATTTTTATTGTGGTAGTGATTTTCTGGCTAAAGTGAAGGTACACAGTTAATTAGCATTACAATCAAAGCATGGCCAGAGAAAGGAGAAATACTGCGGCATGATAAACAGGCTACAGTTACAACCTTCTTAAAAAAGAAAACTGATTAAGAGAAACATGAACTTAAGTTTTTATTTATTGTGAATTTCATGTTTGCTTTTCATATTTTACTTATGTTTTATACTGTATTTAAATACAGTCCTGTGTTTGATTTAATACATAGCGTGTATTGTTATTATGGGCCCAATTACAAAATAAAGCTTTCTAGAGTCTTTGTATGAATTCGGCTGTATTTTAACGATGACGACGACGATTATGATAATTGTATGGCATCAGCTACCATGTGTAATTATCTTAATTAGATGTCTTCTGGTTGCTTGCTCGTCAGTTTCAACATTCCGTTTTGCTCTAGGCCTATTGGATGGGAGAGTAAACCAAATCTTAGACTGGGGGCGCTACCTCAACGGTCATATAGTTATGGAATTATTCCCAGATAGGCTGAGTGGATCTCAAACCAACTCTCATGTCCAGGTAAAAAATACTGACCAGGCTGGGTATCGAACCTGGAGCATTGGGGTAAGAGGCAGACATGCTACCTCTAAACAACAAGGCCAGTCTTCAGAAACATGATTTTAATACTGTACACAAGAACCTCGTTTATCCGGCCCTCATTAATCCGGATCTCCGGTTTATCCGGATCGAAAATAAAACATTATTTTTACTTGTACAGTATTTCTTTTACGGCATCGAATCTTGAATGTCTTTTTCGCCAAGGATACATAAGGACAGGAACTGGAAGTAATTCGGCCATGGTCTATCAAAGGTACCGTCCCGATCTTCCCCTGGAATTGAGAATAGGAAACCGTGGAAAACCATTCCCAGGATGGCCGAGGTGGGATTTGAACTCACGCTCTTCTGAATGCATCACACTATTAATTCACCGATGGTGAACTCGAAAATGAAACCGGCGCTCCATCAGAAGAAACAATGACTCATGCAGATGCAGTAATGCAGCTGGAGAAACTGGTGGCCTATTTAGAATCCTTGACTGAAACCACACCGGCAGAACTCTGGTTAGTAAAACGTCTTTGTGATCGTGCTGCACACAAACACTATACAGATGTAAAACACAAAAAAACTCACACATTATTTTAGTGCATGTACGAAAAGTGTTCTGATATTTTTTGTACAATTGAAAACATGTATTACTGTACAACTTATGTTAATAGATTATATAACATGTACTGCACCGTATTTGTATTTTTAGTTTTTTCCAGATTATCTGGATTTTCAATAATCTGGATCAGTTCCGGTACCTCTTAATCTGGATAAATGAGGTTCCTGTGTATTAACAACTAACTGCATATACAGTACCTGTCATTGACAGGTTCGAAAGGGTAAAGTTACAGCTACTTAAAGTTGTACTACTTGATAATGGATAATACTCTCAAACTTAGCTTACTCAAGTGATCCCAGTGGTGTTGAGTGTGGTGCAGTAATTTATAGCCCTAAGGTAAAACAACCCTTTAAGTAATCCGAGCTGTTAGCGATCATTTCAATACAATAATGCAGTTGCATCTGCTGCTTAATTTGTATGATCTGTAGTCATGTGGCCTGCACGGACCAGGGCTGATGTACCATGGCTGTCTTATTCTTCTTCTTAGCATTTCTCTCAATTATTTGGGTCAGTTTTTCCGGTCACTCTCTTCCAATAGTGTCCATCATTTAACCTATTCTTGGATATATCATGTTGTTTTAGGTCTTTTGAAACACAAGCTTTCCATCTCATTTTTGGTCATCCTGTGACTGTCTAGCCGGTCGACTCGATGTGCGACATAATCTTCAGGTTGTCTTTGAAGATGCCCAATCACTTCATTAGCTTTTCCTGAAGTTTTCCCTCAATGGGAGTTGCCCTGTAAGACTGGCATATCCAGTCGGGTTACCCCACAAGCCCATCTTAACATGTGCATTTCTACAACATGGAGTTTCTGCTCATCTGTTCTTTTTTGCAGTTCGGTGCAATATAATATGGCTGGTGCACTACCTGTTTATACATTTTGCCTTTAAGATGGAGAGGCAGTTTCCTGTTGCACAGAACTCCTGTTGGTGTCTGCCACTTTGACCATTCACATTTTTTAATGTCAGGAGACTACAATTAAAATATACAGAATTTTCAGATTATTTGAATTTAAACCTGATGGTAAGTTTTGTTATCAGAAAACAAATTACATGACTTTAAACAATTACAGTTACAATTTACAATTGTGCAAACACCTTAACCTGTAGTGCATCTAGAAAAGCGATAGACTGGTGGAATTTGTTGAAGTGTTTAGCGAATTATCTGCTCTACAGTCTCATATGTCTTTGGCTACCTTGAGAATGTAGAATGAAGTTCAATCTTTTGCACATTACTTCAACATGTTAATTTATGTTTTGATGCATGAATAAGTTGATTAAAGAGAGTTAGCATCAGTTTTATAAGCTATAATTTAAATCTGTTTAGTTCAGAGATTGCAGCAAGGAATGATCACATGGTTGGTCACTGGCAGGCGAGTAAATCACTGGTGGACAGTGGTGGACAGTTGGGGAGGAGAAAGGGATTTCAAAAAAATTCATTCTATAGAAATTCTTCATATGACAAAAGTTATTGAAAATTAATTTCTAAAGTGTTTTCCTCTTAGAACATCTTTCTAAACCCAGTTTTAAGGGGTATATTATGAAATTTGTGCCCTAAACTTTGAGGCCCATCTTGGTCTAAATACCAAGTTTCAACAAAATATCTTGAACAGTTCTTGCACGCCTGATGGCCACGTCCGTTAAAGCACCAAGTCTATGTGACCCGTCACTGTTGTTAGCTGGTTTGAGTTCCATTAGTTGAAAACATTTCACTATCAGAATGTTGGCCGGCACGGTAGGAGAGGTGGTGATATACTATTTCTAATCACTAGATTGCGTGCCAAAAGCCTGTATTCAATTCCAAACCTCTCCGCAGTGTTCATATGGAGTGAGGACATTTGATCCTATTGATGGTAATTTGGCTGTCTGATGGAGATGTTAAGCCTTGAGCAGACCCCTTGGTGCTATTCGACGGGTGTAGGCTATGTGCTGGCACCTGGTTTCACCCTTTTCCTTTCTCCTATCATATATCATGTCATTCATTTCATCTCATTAACTCCTCTGATGAGGTTGATGTCGGGAAGGGCATCCAGTCATAAAAATCTGCTACAAAGATTCTTCTCACTTCATAGCCGATCCCATAGAGATACAGGACATGGGTTGGACATATGTACTGTTCTTGCGTGATGATGTAACAAAGGGACATACTGACATAAAACAAGTAGCTTTTGCCATTCAGTTTCAAAATGCCTGAAGCATTTAAAAAAATTTGCTGCAAAATGATCAAAAGGATTGACAGATGTTATTGTTTTATTTATATGGATATATCTGTGATGATGATATATATCTCTTAACATACATTCAGTTAATCCTTGAAGCTTGGAAACAGGGATGCAAAATCACTTGTAAGAACATTGACCATTATCAGCTAGAAATTAAATCAAGGTAAATTTGTATAAAGAATTAAATAATTAAGGTACCTTTGTATATAGAATTGAATATAGTACTGGAGATCTGACACTACTCCTTGTGTAAGAATGTAATGAACTTGAATAATTTCAGGGATTGTGAAGCCTACTTTGGACGAGAGAGCTTGCAGCCCATCCTACGAGATGACTCTGTGATATGTGAAACACAATACTCCAAAGTTGTACCCCTGGAAGGAGGAGAGGTAAGCTAAGACAGTTACATTTAAAAAAAACATTTAAAAAACTATACATAATATCTTCCTCATCAAACAATGAGATATTTCCCTTGATAATTTATTCCAATCCCTTACTCCTTGTCCTATAAATTAATGTTTGCCCCAATCTGTCCTCTTTAATTCCAACTTTATCATAATGTTATGATCTTTCCTACTTTTAAAAGCTCTACTCAATCTTATTCTCCTACTTATGTCATTCCACGGCAACTCACCACTGACAGCTCGAAACATACCGCATAATACCAATATAGTAGGTCTGTTATTGGACATTATAAATTTTCCAGCTAACTCATTCCTTGTTGCCAGCGTTTTGCCCCAGTGTTTTGCCTCCATGGTATGCACTAGCCATGCGTCTTGGTAGGTGTGCTATTTACCAACTGATGAACCCAATGTAGCACACTGGAGCAAAATGCTGGCAACCAGGAATGAGTTAGCTGGAAAATTTATAATGTCCAATAACAGACCTACTATATTGGTATTATAAATTTACTCATTCGGGACAAATATTTCAGGTTCCCTATGGGAATCAACATCTATAACATACCGCATATACCGGGCGAGTTGGCCGTGCGCGTAGAGGCGCGCGGCTGTGAGCTTGCATCCGGGAGATAGTAGGTTCGAATCCCACTATCGGCAGCCCTGAAGATGGTTTTCCGTGGTTTCCCATTTTCACACCAGGCAAATGCTGGGGCTGTACCTTAATTAAGGCCACGGCCGCTTCCTTCCAATTCCTAGGCCTTTCCTATCCCATCGTCGCCATAAGACCTATCTGTGTCGGTGCGACGTAAAGCCCCTAGAAAAAAAAAAAAAACATACCGCATAGTCGAGCATCTCATCTCCTTACTCCCTTACTCTCAAATCTTCCCAACCCAAAGTTTGCAAAATTTTAGTAACACTACTCCTTTGTCAGAAATCACACAGAACAAATCGTGCTGCTTTCCCTTGAATTTTTTCTACTTCTAGTATCAAGTAGTCCTGGTGAGTTTCCCATGCACTAGAGCCTTACTCTAACTGCAGTCCTTCCAGAGGCTTATATGCCCTCTCCTTTACATCCTTACTACAACCCCTGAAAACTCTCATAACCATGTGAAGAGATCTGTCATCTTTCTTAGCTACCTTGTTAATATGCTTATCCCAATTATGATCATTCCTTATATTAACACCTGTGTACTTACAGTGTTCCCCATGAGATACTATCTTCCCATTAACACAATAATTAAAACTGAGAGGGCTTTTACTCTTGGTGAAACTTACAGCTTGACTTTTCATCCCATTTACATTCATACCATTGTCTGCTGTCCATCTCACTACATTGTTTAAGTCTCCTTGCAGTCGCTCACAATCCTGCAACTCATTCACTACTATACAATACAACATCATCCGCAAATATCCTTATCTGTGATTCCAGATCTTTACTCATTTATATATATAAGAAAACACAGAAGTCCAATAACACTGCCCTGCACAACTCCCCTCTTAATCATTACAGGATCAGACAACACTTCACCTACCCTAATTCTCCGAGTTCTATTTTCTAGAAATGTAGCCACTCTTTTGTCTAGTCCAACAGCCCTCATTTGTGTCAGAAATCTCCCATGATCTACTCTATCAAAAGACTTCGATAGGTCAATAGAGATACAGTCCATTTGACCTCCTCAGTCTAAAATATTTGCTATATCATACTGAAATCCTACGAGTTGAGCTTCAGTGGAATAACCTTTCCTAAACCCGAACTGCCTTCTATCAAACCAGTTTATAATTTTGTAAATGTGTCTAATAAAGATAATAGATGTATTAGTTAAGTAAAACAAAACTTAAGTGGACATTATTGTATATATAAAATAGACAACTTAGTACGTGATTGACAAAATGAGTGAAATGTCTGTGAAATTTGTAGTATATATTGTATATAACCCACAATTTTTGTTACAGATGCTTATCAGTAATATTGCTTTATTATTATATTTACATGTCTTTATGTAATTGTTTTTTCCTACTAACACAATTTTATTCTACTGAGGGAATCTCGCAGAAGACATCCTAATTATACGTGACACCATTGAAGGTCTTCACAAACTGCTTGGTAGAATTCATCTCAGTGGATTAATATAGGGTCTAAACACTAAAACCAAGTTTGTGGTATTTAGCTGAAGCAAGGCGTCTCCATTTCATACATCATCATCATCATCATCATCATCATCATCATCATCATCATCATCATCATCATCATCATCATCATCATCATCATTTTACAGTTCCAGTTTCCTAGGTACTGTTGGCGAGCCTCTTCCACTCTGTCTTATTGAGATACATTTTGTTGTTAATGACGTCCTCCAGTGTCCTTCCCCGATCTGCAATGTCCATCTTTAAGATGTCCATCCAGTGGGTTCTTGGTCTTCCCATCATCCGTTTTCCTGCCACATGTCTCTCCAAGTTAACATAAGCTCTCCTTGTTGGCTCCGTCCTCATTACATGCCCAAACCACCTCAATCTGGACATGTTGACCCGATCTGACAAGTATGTCTCAATCCCAGCTTCCTCTCAACCATGTCATTCCTTAACTCATCCACTTTTGCTTTTTGAATTTTGGACTTCAGGAACTTCTCAGAACTGCAACCTCGATGAGCCGTCCTTAGTGAAGGTGCAGATTTCAATACCATAGGTTAAGATTGGTATGAAGTACTAGCTTTCCAGAAAACCAAAAACACATACAATAAGAAAGCCCTGTCTCGGAACACAAAAATAAGGCATTATAACACAGTAATTAAGCCAGAAGCACTCTATGCAGCAGAGACACTAGTCATGGGGAGGAAAGGGCAAATGGAGAAATTGGAAATCAAGGAGAGGAAAATATTGAGGAAGATCATGGGTCCCCAATTCCAAAATAACAATTTTTTTTATAGAAACAAATCCCTTTACGTAAATTCGGAGAGACTCTCGGATACCATGAAGAAAAGGACTGATTTCTATGGACACATATTCCGAATGAAATCTGACAGATTAACTAAACAGATTTTTGACTTCTTTTACAAAAAATAATATGGCTGGGTGCACTACCTGTTTTTTACATTTTGCCTTTAAGATGGAGAGGCAGTTTCCTGTTGCACAGAACTCCTGTTGGTGCCTGCCACTTTGACCATTCACATTTTTTAATGTCAGGAGACTACAGTCGTAGATTTAATGCACTACTGTGCCTGACAACAGAGCTGGATGAAAGAGTAACAGATGTAAACAAGCAGCAGTTCCTGGCATGGCTGAGTGCAATAATAGTAAAAGCCAAATGCCACTCGCTGATCACAAGATCTTCAGGTCTAGAAGACCTAGAAAGCTGAAATTAGGAACATAGGTTCATCTTCTGCCCTGGAGGTGCACTAAAAAAGGATTTAAAAAAAATTAAGCTTCTTTTTTTTGCTATGGGCTTTACGTCGCACCGACACAGATAGGTCTTATGGCGACGATGGGATAGGAAAGGCCTAGGAGTTGGAAGGCAGCGGCCGTGGCCTTAATTAAGGTATAGCCCCAGCATTTGCCTGGTGTGAAAATGGGAAACCACGGAAAACCATTTTCAGGGCTGCCGATAGTGGGATTCGAACCTACTATCTCCCGGATGCAATTAAGCTTCTGTGCTAGATTTAGGCCCTATGCCCAATAGCATAAGCGAATATAGGCAAAAATGAAATTTGTTGTACAAGGACGAGATGAAGCTCATTTTTAGTTTTATGATGCAAGGAACAAATCTTGGTAAGTCTATGTGGGACTAAAAACCATGTTTTAAGGCCCTAAAACCAACCATTCTTGAGATATTTGCACCACACTACCACTACTTTTCAGTGTAAGAGCTGGAGATCACTTTTTGTCTGACTAACAAATATACATAATGACACCAGGTACGGAAAGTGCATCTTCCAGGTGCACCTGTGTCTTTCTCTGATGATCTTTGTCTGTCAGGAATGCAAGCAAGCTGCCAGACTTGCAGTTTCAGTTGCCGAGGGAGACTCTCGACTACAGCTCTAGAAGGCTCTAGAATTTGAACGTTAGACAGTAGGAAACATTAAGACTGTAAGATCTAATACTTATGTCAAGATGTTAGGGAAGAAACTTTAAAATGTAAAAAGAAACAAAATCACATTCAGTAATTGCAGCAGAGAATTTGGCAGTCGCAACTAGTCGCACAAGGAAGTTGTGACAATGTTTGTGCAAAACTAAAATATACACACACCTTTGCTATCAAAAACATTTTCTACTTGAAAGTATCAAGAATGAGTGCGGAGAAGGGTACACAACACGGTGATTATCTCTGTTGCTTGCAAAGTTTATGAGAAGCAAAATATACACCGAGTGGCCAAATGGCACTGGAAGGGGTGTCCCATTAGAAAATGTCCCATTGCGATTAGCTGCGGTGTAGCTGAGCAGTCTGTTACAGACACCAGTGTCGTGAAGATGGCAACTGACTTTGAACGTAGGATGATCATCGGCGCACGGCGCATGGGTCATAGCATTGCAGAGGTTATGTGAGAATTCAGGTTCCCGAGGTCAATAGCATCAAGGGTGGATCTTCAATATTGCAGAGAGAATGTTACCACCCACATAAACTGGCGCACAGGAAGACCGCAGGTGTTTAACGAATGGACATCACGTTGTCTCCGCAGAACGGGCGCTCGACAGACTACTGTGAGTCAGATCACCAGTTGAATGTTGGGAGTTGGAAACCCATTTCTACCAGGACTGTAAGGAGGGAACTGCACCTCATAGGCTTCACCAGCCAATGACCAACCCGTGTCCCTTTGCTGACACCTCGACACTGAGCTCAACGACGTGCATGGGCTCACGAACATTGGCAGTGGACCATGGAACGGTGGCAGTGTGTGGTATGGTCCAATGAATCCCCGTTCCAGTTGTATCGAGTTGATGGGCGCGTGAGAGTGTGGCGTATGCCCCATGAAGCTATGGATCCTGTGTGTCAACAAGGTTGTGTCCAGGTGGGAGGTGGCTCCGTTCTGGTCTGGGCGGCATTCTCATGGTTGCAATTAGGCCCCATTGAGCGGGTGTAGGGAGTGCTGTCAGGTGCACGTTATGTGGACATTCTTTCAGACCATCTGCATCCCTTTCTGGCCCTAGAGTACCCTGATGGGGATGCCATGTTTCAACAGGACAAAATGCCATGTCACTACTCTGGTGGCACACAGGTAGTTGGAGGAGCACTCTAGTGAAATTATAGCCATTGATTGGCCATCGAGATGCCGCAATCTTAATCCAATCGAGCATTTATGGGATGCTGTCGATGCTGTGTACGCTCTATGAACCCTACACCAACTACACAAGACCAATTGTGGGTAGCAGTGCAAGATGCATGGGTCCAGATCCCTCCAGAACAATTCCAACACGTTGTAGAGTCAATGCCTCACCGTACTTCTGCTGTCTTGTGGGCTCGTGGAGGAGCAACTCATTATTAACATCAAATTCAGTGTCTTCCCATGACTTTTGGCCGCTCATTATAATACACATGGTCTATAGATCGTGCAAAATTAATTAAGGGTTAAGGTAGAGGAATATGCTCTGATCAGCCTGAGCTGAATGGTTTTACTCTCTTTTCCACGGTCTAACTCCTTGCACAGAAACTGATCCAAAGGATATTAGTCAGTAGCATATAATGTGTGTTCCCACGTATGTTTTGAAAGCCTGAGAATAACACCGGGCAACATATTTTTACTGTTTATTTGTGACTCGGTTCTCCCTACATGACTGGTTCCTTCTCTCCTGAAATAAAGGAACATTGATGGTATAATGGTCCTGATTTGCTTTTAAGGTCAGGGTGTCGATTTCTTGTGCTTTTATGCTATTTTCCAAATTTTTTACCCAAAGTTTGCTCCAGATGACCAATAAAAGTTCTCTCCAGCTTAGGAGGCTTGAGGGAGACCTCTACATTAGAAAAGGCATGGTAGAACATAGAACAGTATTCGAGCAAAAAACATTTTTATAGCTTTTTGAAAAAAACCCTTTTAAAAAATGATTTCTATATTTTCAGTGAAAAGACTTTTACACTATCTTAAAATGCGAATGGATGGTAAAATTGAAAACTACTAATGTATTCTAACAACTAGGGAATATTGATAGTGTCAAGTACTGCACCGAACTAGTCTTTTTCATTACAATACAGTTTTTATTTTATTTTTAGAATTCGTATTGCATAACTGTTAAAAGCAACAAATTTGACAGCTACTAGTTTTTTTTTTTGCTAGGGGCTTTACATCGCACCGACACAGATAGGTCTTATGGCGATGATGGGATAGGAAAGGCCTAGGAGTTGGAAGGAAGCGACCGTGGCCTTAATTAAGGTACAGCCCCAGCATTTGCCTGGTGTGAAAATGGGAAACCACGGAAAACCATCTTCAGGGCTGCCGATAGTGGGATTCGAACCTACTATCTCCCGGATGCAAGCTCACAGCCGCGCGCCTCTACGCACACGGCCAACTCGCCCGGTACACCTACTTGTAAAATTCAACATACATGCACTTGTACTTGCATATACATAAAAATAAGGTAGAAAAAAAATACAGAAGAAGAAGCAATTAAGAGAAAACCATTTGGAAGACATTAAATACCGCTATGGCTTTAAAAGTAAAGAGATTTACTTGGCTTTGACTTTCATTTGTATTCCAGTGGATGGTTCATGGAGAAGTATCTTTTTCACTCCGTGACTGTTCTACCATGCCTTTTTTAGTGTAGGGGACTCCCTCAGAGCTTCTAAGCTGGAGAAAACATTTATTGGTCATCTGGAGAAAACTTTGGGTTCAAAAAATTAGAGAAAAGCATAAGAGCATAAAAATCAATGCCCTGACCGCAAAAGCAAATCACGGCTATTATACCATTGATTTTCCTTCATTTTATGATGAAAGAAACTAGTCACACATAGGGAGAACCGAGTCACAAAATTGTGTTGACTGGTGTAACGAATATTTGTCCAACAAAATGTGGTTGCATGTCAGTAAGTCACCCATCACCTTTTATAGCAGTGTGTTGCTACTCTTATGTGGAAGAAGGTATGGATTTTTCTTTTCTCCCCCCATATATCTCGCCCTGTAGCCATCCATTAGGACACATAATAGCAATGATTGTGTATTACCGTATTTCATTTCTTGGAATATAAAGATCATTGTCATTATCATCATTTGTGGATCCAGGTGGGACCTGTATGAATGATTTGCCTCCACCTTTTTCTATCTTTGTAAACTTCTTCTCTTACTTACTATCTCTCTCATTTTTTGCTACATCTTGTGTAATTTGGTCCATTGTCTCCTTCTGGGATGTCTGACTTGTCTTTGACACTATACTCTCTTCAACTACTGTCTGGGAATCTGTATCTCATGCATTTGCTTTACATGGCCAGATCATTTCAGCTGTGCAGTTCTGTCTTTCCTGCATTGTTGAGGTCACTCGCATGCCTGTTCTTATGCAATAATTCCCAGTTCTGTCCTTCCTCGTAATGTGCATAGTTGATTTTAGAAACTTGATTTCACATACTTGTAATTAACTAGTCCTCTTCTATTTAATACATACTGTCCAAGCTGCAGGTCATGATGGGCAGAAAGTATGAGAGATGAAGCTACCAGGTGTCATTTTTCCTTTTATTTTAATATTTTCTTGAAGTAATGAGTAATCTTGTAAAAATCTCTTATTTTTGTTACAGATTGTGGTCTCTCTACTGAACAACCGTCCATCTGCAAATGATTTCTTTAATTCAACAGTGCTACAAGAATGGACTCGAGCAACAAATATTCAGCTGCGCTTTCTACGGACGAAGACACTTCTTGGTCACCTCATGTCTGTTGCTCGTCAAGATCCAACAGTGACTCGAAGGGTAAATAATGTTCATAATTGTTCAATCATTCTTTTGCTAGTGACTTACCGTTGCACTACGCCATACAGATTTCTGGCGATGGTGAGCTGAGAAAGACGAGGAAAGGAAAAGTAGCAGCCTTAATACTCTGTTGATATAGAGTAAGTTGGTCATTTCATTCCACGACTGTGCCACTTGGTAACAATCCATGTGTATAAAAAGGTGTATGCCGTAGTAAACACAGAACAACTATGAACATGAACTCGTCCTGTAGCGTGCTTCCCGCTGAGTGCAGTTGACGCTATAACAGACTGGTAAGAGAAAGAGATTCAACATGATTCTACTATCTCAATGTACACAACATTCTCCTTATTTTCACTGCGTTCTGAATCAAAATACATGTATGTGATAGAAACCCTAATCCTACGATAATTCATGCTTACAGCGAAGTTCACATGTGCTTACAATTGTGATATGAAGCAGGTAAAATGTTGTACAAAAGTTATTTATGAACGCAGTACTCAAACCCCTCTGAGACTGTGTTATTATTTGATACGATGTAATCTACATCACTTGACATTTTGAGTAGCATCAGTAGCATCTTTATAGAGTAAAGAAACACATAAATTAATTCATTGGTTCCAGGTATTTGAAACCAAGGGATTTCAATAGCGTGTTAATGAAAGATATGGAGCCCATATAATTAATTTTCTCCTTCATTAAGTTCACCAATTTCTTAGCCGTTGGAAATTCTCCATTACCGTACTATCATAAGTTAGTCAAATATTATTCAGCGTAAAACATACTTTTCAAAGTTAACCAAATTCATCGCACATTTCTGAACAGTGCGATGTTTCACGGTAATTTATTTAAACATTTGTTCTGCCCTCAGAAAGAATAATGGACACCTTACGTACATTCACACTGCAATCTTGAACCATCAGCTTCTCCAACAAACCTAAATATTTCAGCACCTTGTAATCATTCTTGCTCAGTGGGAGAAATGGGTATTGAAATTATTCCTTTTGTTTGAAGGCAGATCTCCTGAATGCCTGGTTGTAGAATCTCAGGGTTTGGGCTGACAGCTTCAGAATTTTTACCGCCGTCACATGGCATCACTAAAACAATTGAATTTGTAATTACTTTAATGTGCGGGAAAAAAAAAAAAGATATTGAACATGGGCGGGCAAGCGAATCCTTCAGTAATTTCAAAACTATGAAAGCTACCAAAAATATAATAACTGACTTGAAAAGAGGAAGATCCAAAGAGTCTACACAAATAGTTTTCAAGGTCAGGTGTTGTAATGGTGAACATCTGCCATTCTGTGGTAAAATTGGAGCTTGGAAATGCTGTAAAATTAGTTCAACTCGGTAGCATGTACTGCAACATGTCATTCATTTCAACTTTCTGAGATTTATTCATACCTTTAATAATATTTATGAGAAAATATAACTGGTTGCATGAAAAATTGTGAAGTAGTTGAAAACTTTGTGAAAATGTCTGAAATGTTTCAATATCATAATTTAAAGAACGATTCCAGCCTACTGCAAATGAAAACATGTAGAAATAATGAGTCGGAGAGAATCAAACAAGCCCAAGATGTCAGAGATTGGTTATAAGAGAGCCTATAAGCTGAGGCAGCTGAACATTGTGAGCTGCGACCGAGTAGGCCTTCATTTACTACTCCACCTAGCCTCTAAAACCCTAAAACACCTAGAAGATGTAATAGAGTCAACAGATATGGGAGATGTTATTTCACAACTTTCGCAAGAGCAGATTCCAGTCAGGGAAAAAATCCTCTCCAAACCATAACTCTGTGCATTCGCTTATTTCTAACACTCACGCAATACTCAAGCAACGTATTCTGCATCCAAAAAATCTGTGTCTTTCGTTTTGACACAGCCCCTGCACATGGGAGCAGATTCAGATTCGTAATTTTCATTTTAATTGACCCGTTGGAGTAGTGCCAGGCTGTAGATCAGATCCTTTCCAACAAAACAAATATGACCTAGCTTATCACTTGTAAATAATCTTTTGTGTGTTCCGAGTTGGTCAGGAAACTTTCAGTACTAGCACTGTTGGGTGCTGGAGACATATCTTACCAAGCGAATACAAGTCACGTAGTCTTAAGTCTGGGTTTAATAACCCACTGTCAGTAGCCTTGGAGGTGGTTTCTTGTTGTTTCCCATTTTCACACCCGACAAATACAGGGGCAGTATCTTAATTTAGGCCGTAATCACTACTTTCTGGTCCTAGCACTATTAGATGCCAATGTTGCTGAAAATCTGTATCTCTTGGTGCAGTGTTACTTACTGTCAGTAAAGAAAAAAGAACATTTCTAGAAATAACAACCTTCCTTCTTTATGAGTAGTTCTCAACAGTGACACTCACATTACATTGTCATTCAAGTCAGAGTGTACTATGGTAACAAATGATTAATACTTGAGTATGTGGATATTTAATTTTCACAATTTACCCACAATGTATGGCAAACACACACTCTACAGTTGTGTTGGCAGTAGTACCAGGCCTGTAGCTTAGATGCTTTTGAACAGAACAAATATGGCCTTGGTCATCATGGCTCAATTGGTAGAGCATATGATACAAAATCAGAAAGTTGTGGGTTCGTATCCCACTGGAGTCCGGTTGACAATTTTTCTTCTACATCATTCACCACTGATATGCATGTAGGACTGTCACTCAAATGGCAGATTCCCTATCAGTTGTTTACCTTTTCTTCTTCTAATCCTCCTCTGTCTTATTCCGCTCAGGAGGGGTTGACATTTTTGGAGAGCTGCTTCCATCTTCCTCGGGCCAAAACATCATCTGCTGTCAGTTCTTCCTCCATCAAGCCCTTTTGCATGCAATGCACCCATCTTTTTTCAGCCGACTTCTTCTTCTGCTCCATTCCACACTCATTCCCTCAATTCTTTTATTAGCATATGAGGGTAATCCCAAAAATAAGGTCTCCTATCGTTTTATAAATACAAAGAACTTATCTCTATAATATTTACATCATTTAAATGTTGAACATTTATCTATTTTTCTACAATCACCATTTTGGTCAATGCATTTTTGTAGACGTTATGACAGTTTTTGTTTGCCCATGTCATACCAGCTCGCTGCCATGCTGTTGAGGTGGTGTTAAACCTCATCCGTCACCTTGTCATCAGTGTTTGAATTGTCACAGCTAGGGATGCTGCCACTCATGGATTGTTGTTCGGTCTTTGCTGCTATGCAGATGAAAAGGACAAAGATGATGTGATTTTTAATCCATAAAGTAATCCTTTGAAGACCTGAGGCACCAGCTCATCTGACAACAAGATGGCACACTAGCCCATTATGGATTAAATGTTTGCAAAATCCTAATAATCATTTCACTAAGAAGATAGGCAGACATGGTGCCACTAATTGGTCTGCAATCTCCTTGGACCTTATGCCTTATGACTTTGCCGATGGGGTGTTATGAAGGGCATAGTGTTTGTTACTAAACTAACAGACTTTGAACTTTTGATGTGCTTCATTGACAAAGAGATAAAGAACACTTTCAGTAATAACCCACAACTGTATGTTCTAATAGGATGTGCAAATCTGTGGTCAAATGTTGTTTGCAATGTATCGTGAATAATGGTGGACATTTTGAGCAATTAGACTATCCACATCAATGTTCTTAAACTGTATTTGTAAGTTACATTACATCAGAACATAAATATCATTTTCAAGGTGGCGACTTATGTAGTACTTATAAGTAGTATGTCATTAAAGAAAGATTTTTAAACCTGTGTCATAATGAATGAATTTATTGATTTTGTTGGCTTTTATTTTTTCAGTACTTCTACTCCATCAAAGATATCAGTATTGGTGGTCGTTGTGTCTGTAATGGTCATGCAGATACCTGCAATGTGGCAAGTCCTGATGATCGCTACATGTTGGTATGTCAATGTCAACATAATACCTGTGGAGACAACTGTGATTCTTGCTGTCCTGGATTTGAACAGAAAGCTTGGAGGCAGTCTAAACATTTCCGACCTTTCGTTTGTGAACGTGAGTAGAAACTTGTAAAGACTAAAATTTAAAACAATTAAAAATATCTTAGTATGCTTCAACATTACTTTGAGTTTCTTAGTCAGTGTATTTTTTAAAAGTTTAAATTATTTAGAAACTGCATATTTGCTTAAAGATGTGTGAACACAGCCTTACTCTTGTGTTCTTCTTTTCAGCCTGTAACTGCTTTGGCCACTCTAAGGAATGTGTATATGATGCTAAAGTGGATGAGCAAAGGCTATCTCTGGACATTCATGGCAACTATGAAGGTGGTGGCGTCTGTCAGAACTGTCGAGACAACACGGAAGGCATCAATTGTAACAGATGTAAACCTGGTTACTTCAGGCCCTTTGGCAAGGAATGGAATGATACTGATGTTTGTCAGTGTAAGTATACAAATTATCCATCAATTTCTTCATTTGTGCTCAATAACTGGAAAAAATTTCTTATGACATTGCAAACCCTATGGCACTACAGCCCTTGAAGGGCCTTGGCCTACCAAGTGACCGCTGCTCAGCTCAAGGCCTGCAGATTAGGAGGTGTCATGTGGTCAGCATGACAAACCCCCTCGGCTGTTATTCTTGGCTTTCTAGACAGGGGCCGCTATCTCACCGTCAGATAGCTCCTCAGTTCTAATCACGTAGGTTGAGTGGACCTCGAACCAGCCCTCATATCCAGGTAAAAATACTGACCTGCCCGGGAATCGAACCCGGGGCCTCCAGAAGAGAGGCAAGCACGCTACCCCTACACTACGGGGCCGGCACAATGAGAGATTAACCTGGCAAATTGTTCTCAAGGAGATTCATGAAGTTGCCTCAAGAACTCATTTTTACCTCCCAGTTTCATCAGGAGGGTGGGCACCGACACTTATTATGGGGCTACCTTGACAAATTTTCTATCTTGATGAGAAAGGAGATAGGAGATGAACAGAGAAGTCTATTTAGGTGGTCAAAGATTAGGAACATAGGATGTGTGAGAAATTAAGTCACATCACAGATTCCTGGAGTTCTTGTGGTGGTTGTTGTTATCATTATCAGTCCATAGACTGGTTTGATGCAGTGCTTCATGCCACCCTGTCCTGTACTTACCTTTTCATTTCAGGGTTATTATTGTATTGGTCAATTGTAGTGAATGGAGGTGGGGGATGGGGGTATATGGCGATGATGTGAGAGTAATGCTGAACTGGCCATGCGGTTAAGTCTGGAAGCTGTACCAGGGAGTAAATTATGGACCAACACTCAAAGGCCATCAGAACAACACAGATCTAATTCTCCTTGTAAATAATTGCACAGGGAAGTGAAGATAAAGAGGTCCATTAAAACACAGAGATATCAAAGTACACAAGAACCTTGTTTATCCAAATTAATTGGGACCAGAACTGATCTGGATTATCGAAAATCTGGACAATCCGGAAAAACTAAAAAAAACCCCCACAAATACAGTACATGTTATATAATCTATTAACATAAGTTGTACAGTAATACCTTTTTCTCAATAGTACAAAAAAATATAAGAACACTTTTCTTACATTTACAACTCTGTTTTATGCACTAAAATAATGTGTGAGTTTTTTCTGTTTTACATTTTGTATAGCATTTGCGCGCAACACGATCACAAAGATGTTTCACTAATATCAGTTATGCTGGTGTGGTTTCAGTCTGGGATTCTAAATAGGCCATTTGTTTGTCCAGTTGCATTGTTGCCTCTCCACGAGTCATTGTTTCTTCTGATGGAGCGCCGGTTTCATTTTCAAATTCACCATCACTGTCGTCATTACCTGCCGAGGAACAAGAGGCAATAATTTATTCATCTGTCATTATGCCGTGGCCTGAATTACAGTCTTTTTCAACCAGTCATTTACGTTGTTCACATCTACGTCTGAGCATTTAGGAATGCGTGCAAATGTGTCAAGGAAATCTGAAGATTCCACGATTTCCCATTCTCAATTCCAGGCGAATGCCGGGACGGTACTTTTGATAGACCGTGGCCGAATTACTTCCAATTCCCGTCCTTAAATATCCTTGACGGAAAAGATATTCAAGAAGAGTCGACCCCATAAAAGAAATACTGTACAACTAAACATAAATCTTAATTATTTTCAATCCGGATAAACCAGAGATCCGGATTAATGAGGGCCGGATAAACAAGGTTCTTGTGTACATGCAAGATTATAATTACCCAAAGCAGTTTTCAAATTCAGGATTAAAGGAACAATTTGAGGGAGTAGTTTTCTCCCTCAACACAAAAAATAACCACCACATTCAATAATTTTTTCTTATTTATTCATAAATTCTCATAAATAGTGAAACAGTCCTGAATAGCCCACCTGGTGTCCACGATCGTTAAGGCATCAAGTCTATATGGTCTGACACTGTGGTCAGCTGGTTCGAATTCCATTGGTCGAAAAAAAATTTGCCATCAGAATATTGGCTACCAGTATAGGAGAGGTGGTGGTATACAACTTCTAATCACTAAGTTGTGTGCCAAAAGCCTGGATTCAATTCCAAACTTCTCCTAAGCGTTCTTATGCAGTGAAGGCCTATGACGCTGTTGATGGTGATTCAGCTTTGGATAGAGACGTTAAGCACTGAGCAGACCCCTTGGTGCTATTCAAGAGGAGTAGGCTTTGTGCTATCAACATCTCATGAATAATTAGCATAATTTTTTAATCACATAGCAATAGGGCTCAACATGACCTGCAATAGAACATCATCGACAGGTGACAAATTACCTACTAAAAACGGATTTTAGAAACAACAATATTAATTGGAGCATGAAACACTATAGAGTTTAGAACAAGAGATTAATCATCACTTTTGTTGATTTCGAAAAAGCTTATGGCAGTATTCATCGTGAGTCACTACCGTACTGAAAGTCCTTAAAGAATTTGGTTTACACCAAAAACTCATCAATCTTATATTGGAATCACTCTTAAGAATCCTAAGTCGAAAGTCAACTTTAGAGGTGAATTGTCTGAGCCCTTTGAAATCCACACTGGACTTTGACAGGGAAATGGCTCTCGCTATTATTGTTTAACTGTGCCCTGGAGATAGTAATGCGAGAATGGGTAAAGAAATGTCATTCAAACATCAAGATAGGCAGAAATATGAAACTTAATTTCCTAGCATTTGATCTTGCATTACTAGCAAGTATTGTGGAAGAAGCTAAATTTCAAATTGAAGAACTTGAGAAAATTGCTGCAAAAATTGGGCTGCAAATCTCGTTTGAATAGACTGAAATGATGCAGACCTTCAGAATTAAAACACCAGCCATTCACCTCGACAATGGCAAACAAATTAAGATTGGGAATGAGTTTAAATATCTTGGGGAAATTATAATCTGGAACACAAAAGAGAAAATATTGATTGACAGCAGAACATCTAAACTGAAAACAGCACTGCGAATCACCTGGCCAACTTATTAAAATAAAAATTCTCTCCATGAATGCTAAATTTTGACATTACACTAGAGTTGTAAAACCCAAAGCATCTTATGCTAGTGAAACACTCTTCAAGTTGAACACTAAATCAACAACTGATAAATTGCAAAACGTAGATAGAAGAATCATCAGGACAATTATCAATAAGAAACACCAAGTTGATGGCCAGTGGAGATCATTACCTAATGAAGTGGTATATCGTGGAAGCAAATCAATAATAGATACAACATGGAAAAGGAGAATTGCTTTAAAAAAAAAAAAAATGTATTCAGACTGCCAGAAATCCAACTAGTGAAGCAGTTATTTAGTTACTTCTGGAAAAATAAAGCAAAGAACACTTGGTTCACAGAGATCATGAATGATTTAGAATTAAATTTATCAATGCTTCAAATTGAAGGCAGAGAAGAGAAGAGGATTCTAAGGAATAAACACTTACGATTCAAACTCATAACATTTGAATGAAGGAAGTACACCATTACTGACAACCAAAGGGCAGCCAAGTCCGACAGGATGAAGAAGTTTTGGAAGTGGAAGAAGAAGCCGAAAAGCTGACTCTAGTTAATACTATTAGATTTTAATATATATGACTGATCTATCAATGGTCTACTGCTCCTTGGTTTATGTGCTGAACATGAACTCTTTATTACTGATACTCAGTTCCGCCTGCCTAATCGCTACAAAACCACTTGGATGCATCCTCGCTCAAAGCACTGGCACATCCTTGACTACATCATCACCAGGCAATGTGATTAAAAAGATGTCCTTGTTACAAGGACTGCAAGAAACGTCGGACTGCTGGACAGATCATCAGCTCCTTTTTTACCGGTTGAGAATCTCATTCTGTCACAAACCAAAAAGATCCATCCACAGCCTGCCCAGAAAGAAACTTAATACTTCTAAACTTCAAATGGAATCCATTGCTACAGATTACAGAAATGCAATCTCAAACAAACCGGCTAGTCATCCAGTCAGCAGTGATGGTACAAATCAGGAATGGGCCATGCTTCAGTGGTGAAACTTAAAGGAAAATGTCAGGCACAAATTAGGGAAATTAAGAATAACTGGTGGCAACAAAAAGCTGAAGAACTGCAAAGACTATCTGATACTTGTGACCTGCAAAACTTTTATGCTGGCATAAAGGAGGTATATGGTCCAATTTGATCTTCATCCGGGTCATTGAAGACTGCTGACAACTCCATCATTTTAACTGATAATGGAGAAATTTTAGAGCGTTGGAAAGAACATTTCTCTGTGCTTCTAAATTATGTCTCCAATGTCGCTGAGAACTTTCTTTCTTAATGTCCCTCAGCAGCCCCAACAACCATGGATGGCAGTTTCACCCACATACAGAGACTTCACCAAAGCACTCAATCAACTAAAACCAAGAAAGGCTCCTGGTCCTGATAACATCCCTCTGGAACTGATACAAAATGGAGGTATACCCTTGAAGTTTAGACTTTTCACACTCATCCTCTTGATTTTGGAAACTCGAGAAGTACCTGACGACTTGAGGAATGCTACCATCATCACTATCTTCAAGAAAGGCGATCGTAGCGTATGTGGGAACTACCGTGGTATATCACTTTTGTCAATTGCAGGTAAAATTCTCACAAAGATTCTATTAAACCGGCTTCGAGTTATCTCAGAGAGGATTTTGCCTGATTCTCAATGTGGTTTCCGAACCTCCAGAGGTACAACAGATTTGATCTTCTCTGCTAGACAACTCCAGGAAAAATGCAGAGACCAGCAGCAGCCTCTGTATTTAGTTTTCTATGATCCGGAAAAAGCCTTTGATTCAGTACCAAGATCTGCTATGTGGAAAATATTGAGACATTTTGGATGTCCTGAATGTTATGTGGTTCATGATGAGGTTCTTCATGGTAACTCAGTATCAGATTCGTTCCTAATCACTCATGGATTGAAACAAGGCTGTGTGCTTGCTCCTACACTCTTTGCACTGTACATGACTGCCATGCTGCATGAATCATCTGCATGGAGATTAAGTTTTGTTTTGATGGAGACCTTTTCAATCTGGCAAGACTTTGCTCACAAAGACGTACTCTGGTTACCAGGGTGACAGAACTGCAGTATGCTGATGACACCACATCTCCTGCTCTAACACCTACAGAACTACAGTAGTCAGTCAACTACTATAAAACTGCATGTGATCGCTTTGGTCTTGCCATTGGTGCAAAAAAAAACAAAGGTACTTGCACAACCTGCCCCAGGATTGACTCATCCAGTTCAGTATTTCCACCGTAGACACAACGCTGGAACAGGTTGATCACTTTTCATATCTTGGTAGCATCTTGTCTAAACGGTGTACCTGCAAACAAGATGTTGACAAAAGAATCGGGGCTGCTCATGCAGCATTCGGACAGTTAATGCACAGTCTTCACGAATAATGACCTAAAACTGCATACCAAACTCATGGTGTTCAAAGCTGTTGTCATTTCCACGCTATTGTATGGCTGTGAAACTTGGCCACTCTACTGTTGTGGTATCAAAAGCTTGAGTGCTTCCACCAACAAAAAATGAGATACATCTTGAATATTAAGTGGGAGAACTCTGTGACTAACACGGCAGTTCTCGACAAAGCGCAGCTAAATAACATTGAGGCAACAGTCATCGCTCATTAACTGAGATGGTTAGGCCATGTTCACCGCATGGGTGATACCAGGCTTCCCTGCAAAATTGTTTATGGTGAACTTTGCTCCGGCGGTAGACCTCATGGAGCCCCTCTTTAGCATTTAAGGAGCAGCTGAAACACATCATGAAGACAACTGGTATAAATATACAGACATGGGAAAAATGTGCTGTGGAGCGTTCATTGTGGTTGAACACTACATTCACCGCTGTCATCTTGTTTGTAAGAGAACGCCGTAGAAATAAAGAGGACAAGCAAGAACGCTCCGTCAGTTACAACCCCGCCCTCCTGCATCTATTCATTGTGATTTGTGTGGGCGTATGTTTTGCCAAGATTGGTCTGTTTAGTCATCGCAAACACATACCAATATAAATGGTCCATTATTGGACATTAAATAAATTTTCCAGCTAACTCATTCTTAGTTGCCAGCGTTTCGCTCTTATGTGCTAGGTTAGGCTCATCAGTTGGTACCTAGCACACCTACCAAGACGCTGGCTAGCTAGCCGTGCCCACAACTTGTTTTCCTAAAGAGTTGGCTCTTACCACATGGCTGAATAATCTGTGTTTGTCACTGGATTTTGGTGGACAGGCAGGCTGATGTTTTTAGTCCTTTCAGTATACACTCATTAGTGTAATGTGCTGTCCATGGAATTCATATCCACAGTAGACTGTTCACCCTATACAAAAATAGAATAAACTGAATTAATTTTACCTGTGAAAACAAGAAAATGTATTTAACTGAATTCACATTTCACGATAGATAAAACAAAAGATTCTGAGAAAAATGTCCAATGCCTGACCTCTGCAGAACTAATGATTTCACAGTTACATGTGTTAGCAGAGTCACTGATGGCTCAGAAGTACCAAGTGTCAACTGTGGGTTTGGAATCGCTTAATAGGGAATGTTTCATTGTGGTGAAGCAGGGTAGGTGAGGCAAACTGGTCACATTTCTATAATTCTTTTCTTTCTATTTTGACGACTTACTGCTTGCAAAATCCTTTACTTTCTAACTTCATTTAACTAGAAAATATTTCTAAAGAAAGGAAATCCAAAATAACCAAATACAAACAAAATCACTTGGCACAAGTAAATATTACTGGGAGAGTGGCTAAAACTATTATAACATGACCAAAAATATGCATTTATACCATTTATTTGGTCAACTGTAACTTATTAAAATATACATTTACATGAACAATAAAAAATATTAGCGTGTTCACAATAGAATTGGTCGGAGCAAAAAGGCATTATGTTAAAATATGCCATTATTATTTTTTCCTTAATTAAAGATTTAAGATAGAGACATATTGTACGGTGGAAAAAAATTATGTGAGGTCTCTCCTTGTACTAGAAATCATTGTTTGCAACTTTGCATGCGGTGGAGAAAAGTATAATGTCATTGACAACTTACCTTTCAGTGCCATACTTCTTTTCATCTTTTTTTTTAGCGTGGCAGAACTAGTGTTTCCCGTGCTCCTCATGACTTTTCTTCTCTGAGGCCTGCACATTACACTGTAACAAAAACTAGAACTATGCTTCCTTTGTTGTTGTTCTTCTTCTGAGGACTTTCTGGAACTCCCCAGGATCTTTCAAACAGTTCAGATATTTCATTGACAAAACAGGAGTAGTAGAAGTTTCAATTTTCGTAGATTCTCCTGTGAAACATACATTCCTTTTAGGGAAACCTCAATTAACAGCCTTTTCTGCATTGCCGCAAGACAAAGCCTACAGTGGAAAAGTGCCAGTACAGACTAAAATATATAGGACATTTAAAAAACTAGTTAAATACATGGAACCCTGGGCACAGAGTTTTTATGACAAACTTTTAAAATGACCAACTACAGTGTGTTCTGAAAATGAAGACATTTAAAAAGGGCCAGGTACCCTTGCGTTACCTGTCAAACAGCCATGTTTTGAATGTTTTGTTTATTCTTGTAATCCATTTTTTTGGTAGTATTTCTTTCATTTTGTAAAGCATTACTAGTTTTTATTGTTAAGTCTCATAGGAAGCCTTAAATTTTGAAGTAATGATGGTAGGTACAATATGTGGATCTGAAAAAATTTGCACCCCTCAAAAACATTACTCTGCTGTTTGGCTAGTGAGAAATATCAGTTCCAAAATTGTATTGAATCCAAAAACTAAATAAATTTACCTTAAAAATTAGTAAATTGGTCCAATTTTAGTTTATCTTCCTTAGGAAAATTAAAGTCGAAGCTGAAAGGAATTATGTCATTTTTATCAAAAAAAAACTCTTTTTAAAAATAATTATGATATGATACACAACTGCATACTGTCTGATATGTAGCAACTGGCAATAGTCTATAACACTGCTTACATATCCTACGTGTACTGGCTATTATTTTAAAACTATAACATTTTTTCCCTCTCCTGAAAAATTGCAAAAAGTGACATAATGCCTTTTAGCTTTGACTGATTCAATTACAAGTGTGATTTAACTTGAGTTTGTAGAAAGAAACCGGGATAAAAGTATGACATGTTATAGAAATCCAAGCTCTAATGATTACAATATCATATCATGTAAAACTGTGAGTTTCCTTCCTTTTTTAATATTTGTAACGTCTATATAGCTTCTGTTGTAATCAAAACATCGAGTTAACTGTTCTCTTAAGTAAGTGAAAATATTTTTGTATAATAAATGTTTATTGTTCTGCAGTGTGCGACTGTGAATTTTTCTATTCAACCGGGAACTGTGCCGAGGGAACAGGGCAGTGTGAGTGTCGTCCTGAGTTTACTGCCCCGAACTGTGACTCCTGCAGTTTTGGCTACTTCGGCTATCCAGAGTGCCGGCCGTGCGAATGCCACATGAACGGAACCCGAGACTTCATATGCGAGGCGCAAGGAGGCCAATGTCCCTGCAAATATAACTATGCTGGCACTTTCTGCAATGAATGTGGAGAGGGCTACTACCACTTCCCAAACTGCACAGGTAAAGTATGAAAGATGAGTCAATTTGTATTTGAGAATAAGACTGATGAAAACCAGCACAGGTCTTAGATTACATTCATAGAACCAGGTTTTTAGGAATGCTCCAAATAATTGAGAATACCTCATAGAGAATCATTATTGTCATTGTTCCCCATGTCCAATTTGATCTGGGATTGGGTTGTGGATCATTGATCTCCATCTCTGCCTGTTTTTCCACCATTTTTTATCAAAAAGTCTTGAAAGTTTGCCACTCCTTCCTTAGATCTTGTTCAGTTTATTCACTCCTTTGTTTCCTGGGTCTGTCTCCAGGTCTTTTCCCTATAACCTCCAGTTCAAGTATCAACTTCTGGATCCTCGTACCTCACTCATTAAAAAAAAAAAAAACAACACCAAAATGTTTTAAAAATATATGTGTACCTTTCCTTTTTGGTTTTTGTTCCTTTTTATGGCTGAGGACGTCTCTTAAAGATATGAAACATATCCCATTAACTTTGATATTCTGAAGGGAATAAATAGTATTGTAAAGATGGAATTCCCTCGTACCATGTAATGTTGCATTATGAATATCTGATGTTACGTAAATGGGCATGGCTTTCGTGATGCTTGTTTTTTGCTGCTAACTTACAGCAGAGGGAGCAGTTGTAGTATCTTTCTTCAGATCAGCCATTATCAATTCAAGATACTTTTTAGAGTATGTGGTAAAGTTTACCGAATTTGATTTTGACATGAAATGTCTCTAGTTTTCTGGGACAAGAGGTTGAATTTAAAAAAAAAAAAAGCCTCAACTTAATATCTTTAACAGTTAAGGAATTAGAGATTTTTTCCACTTTTCTGGTAGGGTTTGCCAAGCTTTTGATTCCAATATAAATGGTCCATTATTGGACATTATAAATTTTCCAGCTAACTCATTCCTGGTTGCCAGCGTTTTTCCCCAGTGTGCTAAGTTGGGCTCATCAGTTGGTAAATAGCACACCCACCAAGGCGCATAGCTAGTGCATACCATAGAGGCCACTGCGTAGGCTATTTGGAGCCACCGGCAGTGCCAATGCACTATGAGAGGATTTGCCTCATCAAAAATTGATGCCTGCCTGGCCATCAAATGATATAGATGTTGATTCCCTATGGGAATGCACATGTTATTTTATAAGCCCCAGTGGAAAAGGTTTTTATATTTGTTCTCTCATGTTTTTCACTCCTTTTAATACTTTCCTTTCATTCCCTATGGGAATCAACATCTATATCAAGCTTTTGATTGACATAAAAGCAGTTAAAATTGGCTTCATAGAACTCTAGAAATAAGTGTTAATGAATGCAGAATAATATTTTAAAGCTGAATTTTAAGGAACTGCTTGAAAATCAGTTTGGTTTAGATCAGAAATGTGGAGTATTCCATTTAGTTTAGTGGATGAATAAGAACTGTAAGATTATATTTGTATGTGCTTGGTTCATAGTATTTTGTCTCTTAAATGTTGTACATTATTCATATGAGTGATTTTATTTACTGGTTGTGTTTTCAGCTTGCAACTGCAACCCTCAGGGATCAACATCTGATGTGTGTGACGTAGAGACTGGCCAGTGTTCTTGTCAGAACAACTATGGAGGAAGAACTTGCGATGAGTGTCAAGATGGCTACGCTATGTACCCATATTGTGACTGTATGTATAAAAGTAGTCCTAAAATTAATAATAGTCCTAAAATTAATAATAATCCTACAATTAATAAAGTAGAATATGGAAAAAAAATGTACTGCCTGATGGTCATGATTGTTAGGTCATGGTCTGACACCGTGGTTAGCTGGTTCTTGTCCTGTTGGTGGGAAAAGAATTTCATCATCAGAATTTTGGCTGGCAGTGTGATGTAAAATTCCAAATCACTAGATTGCCATCTGGCTCCTTGGCTAAATGGTTAGCGTGCTGTCCTTTGGCCCCAGGAGTCCCGGGTTTGATTCCCGTCAGGGTCGGGAATTTTAACCTTAATGGGTTAATTTCGCTGGCATGGGGGCTGGGTGTAAGTGTTGTCTTCATCATCATTTCAACCTCATCACAACACGCAGGACACCTAGGGGTGTCAAATCAAAAGACCTGCATCTGGCGAGCTGAACTTGGCCTCGGACACTCCTGGCACTAAAAGCCATACGCCATTTCATTTTTTACCAGATTGCCTATCAAAAGCTTGGGTTCAATTTCAAACCTCTCCTCAGTGCTCATTATGAAGTGATGTCATATGATGCTGTTGATGGTGATTTGTCTGTCAGATGGCGACTTGTCCTCTTGTTTCAAAACTATGAAGTATATTTCTATCACACCTGCATTTGAATATATTCAGAGGTGGTGGACTCTCTTTCTCAAGCTTCTTCAGCCTATAGATACAGTCGCTTTGAAGAGAAAAGTCTGTGACATGGAAGAATATAACAGAAAGCTACTTATTCATAAAAACAGTGTTGTCAAATTCTATGCTGAAGAAAATGACTTGTTTGATGAGTTGGCATGTAAGAAAAAATAATACAGTGAAACCTCATTAGTGCGTTCCTCATTAACATGTTCGTAAATTCAAAGTCGTGATTATCATCATATTAAATATATACAAAAATACCTCACTTATCGCGTCAAAAATTTCACTATTACCGATTAGTACAATCAGTTTTCCTAGCCCTGAAAATGTTATTTGTCATCCCTTGTGAAAGAAACATAATTTCCAACTCGGGTAAGAGCCGTTGCCACAGTTGCGTGACTACGGGAAAAGGCCTCGAATTCCTGAACTTAACAGGATAAGTTGCACCTTCTGGGAGCAAGCCATTACCCTCAGGAATGTTCAGTTTTGCTTGCTGATTAGCAGCAAGATTGTTGAATAACACAGTGAGCCTATTTGCGCTTGTATTTTGCATTTCATTCAGAAGTTAGAAATTTATTGTGTGTTGAGTGGGACAGTGAAGTGTAGCGAATATTTGCTGTGTGATACGGCAGCCTGTTTCTGGATTAGGAACGTAATTGTGTGAAATTGACTACCGTGGTGCATATTTGTCTTGTGATAGTCTAGTTATGGATGCGGAAAAAGGTGTGAAATTCCTTACTAATGAAGACAAAATTAAAATCTGTCAGAAAGAGGACTGGCATCCTCATCTTGAAGTGCGCAGAGGTTGCAAATGTTGAAATCGCACATTCAACCTTTGACTCGACCATTGAAGTTGGTCAAAGTTTGTTTGAAATGGTGGCCAGTCATTCCTGCCAGTCGCACATGACTGAATGTAACCTCCAATTCAAAGAGTGTGACCAGAAAATAATGTTTAATAATCCACTGCTACAAAATAAAAGGCTTCTACTAACATTTGTTTTAGAAAGAGTGTGATCTGCAATAATAATTCAATATTTTTATTGGCCTCCATGCACATGTTTTCATATTTGTTGTTTGGTGTTTTTCACAACTTTCAGTGCATTTGTGCACAGTGGAAAAGATTTTCATATTTGTTCTCTCATGTTTTTCATACCTTTTAATACTTTCTTTTCATCTTTAGAAATGGTAGATATAGTTTACACTGTACCCGCAGAAACACAACGTAAAATGCCCTCATGCTGGAAAAAATCATATCTAGTATTTCCATATCCCTCTTGGTTAGTTTTTATTAGTATATTCAGTAGAACGTTTTCTCGCTTAACACGTTCTTTTTTGTTGTCCCCTGCAGAAACATCTTAACAAGGTTTTACTGTATTTTCCAAGGCGATACTCTAAGTGAAAGCCAAAAGTACATAGTACTCTACGGAATAAAATGACGCTCAACAATATTGTGAATAATACAAGTCAGAATCTGTAAAATGTAATGACCTATGTGTAATACAGATGGTGATTTCATACGCTGACTGAGCCTTTTATGATATTCACTATGATGTTCTCTAAATGAGGATGATGAATACCCAACACCTTCACGAGAATGCATGTGTGCTTGGTTACATTGCCTCTACAACCAAACAACAAGAGGTTTGAAGTGTGGAGATATTTATGAGATGGAAGTTTCAGTGACAAATGGTGTGAAATATTTGCTTGTTTGAAGAAAGCATGATATAAGTACTATGAAACTGAAATGCCTTGTAATAACTTTGTTTGACACTGTCAGAATCCAACGCAGCCACTGAATGTGTTTTTTTCTTTAATAAATACATCGTGGAGAGACGAGAAAAGTGGACATTCATGTATCTTTAATCGTGCGGTTATTCTGATTTATTTCAAAACATTTTAAAATCTTTTTAAATGGGGCACTCTTTTTAAAATCCAATGAGAGCTTTAACACATTATACATTCGACGTTGAGAAAGCTCGCTAGTGGATATAGCGAGGAAACCTTACCAAAGATGATCGATCGTATGCAATATAATGGCTGGGTGCATAATATATCGCTAATGGAAAAATTCGCGCACGCTTAATTGCTCGTAATAACGGATGCACCAGTGATAGCGCTCTCGCTGTAACTGAAGGACAATACACAGTTTAATATAGGAATTTTGAAGGGACAGAAAGATGCTGAAAATGGGACGATTAATGAGTCAGCGAGTTGTTCCCAATTTAAAATGTTGTTTCATCATGTTTCCTTAACCCTTTCACTCCAGTCGACTGCATTAGCAGTCATGCTGGAGCCGTGCCTCATAGCCGGTCGACTGCTGTGGAAGTTCAGCTTTGGAGGTCTCTCATAGCTCTCTTGGGAGTCTATAGTTACGCCTATGTTCACCAGATGACAGGAGTAACCAGTTCGAAGCTGAAAGCAATATGTCCTGAATGCTACTCACTTCGTGCCTAGTTGCTTCCCCCTGCTGACGTGCTTGTGCTTCTTGACTTGGCTTTCAATTATTTTGAAATAGCTGCCTCTGTGGATCAGTGGTAGAGTGTCGGCCTCCGGATCCCAAGATAGTGGGTTCAAACCCGGCAGAGGTGGTCGGATTTTTGAAGGGCTGAAAAAAGTCCATTTGACACTCCATGTCGTACGATGTTGGCATGTAAAAGATCTCTGGTAAGACATTTGGTGTTTACCCAACAAAATTAAATCTCAGCCATAGACGCCCAAGAGAGTTTCAGTTTACTCGGTCTGCCATCTGGTGGGCCTAGAGTAAAACGGAACGTCGAAATTGACGAGCAGACAGCCAGATGGCGTCAAATTGAAATGTCTGCACACGGTAGCTGAGGCCATACGATTATTATTATATTATATTTTGAAATTGTGAAAGTCCTGATGATGGAGGAAATATATACTGTGGAGGAAGCTTTTGCCCTCACTTTGAAGAAGTTGACAATGATAGTGATTTGTCATCTGATTCTAGTGACGGAATGGCTTCAATCACACCTATTACTTTGGTTACCGCTTCGTTGTCTAAAGGGTTGCTCTACTTCCATGACTCGACTGAAAATGAAGATAGTGAGGATGAAGATCAGGTGCCTGAATCACCGAGCAGAAAACTAAATTGGTAAAAGTAGAACCTGAATGAGGAGAAACAAGTTTGATGCGGCTAGTGGACAATGTTAAGTTTCTTTCAGCTGTTATTAACATGAGTATCATAACTCTTCTGTGCGAGGAGGATGAAAAGTGATAAAAATGTAGCCATAAGCATTTCACCAAATATACATTACAAATGAAATAAAATACTTTTAAACTCTGCCTGTCACAAACCAGCTGCGGAGTGGAGAGGCGAGCAAGGCAAGTATCCCATACAGTGAGCTTGCATTCAGAGGGTCACGCCACCATACTCCCTACGCCGGAGTGAAAGGGTCAAGATTTCTAATTTATCTGACAAAGAAAGTGCTTTTGTTTAACACTCATTTTTATCACACACTCTTAAATACACTAAAGACAATATGAAACTGGTAAGCAAGATTTTCCAGAACTAGATTATGAGTGTAAGAGAGAAGGGATAACAAAACAGTGGTCACAGTACTGTTCTGTACAAGGGTGTCGATTAATGTGACCAATACTTTGCAAAGCCAATAAGTTTGGTTGGAATACATAGATTAATGACTTTAGTGAGAACAAGTAATGAATATTTAAGTTTTCTTCCAGACTTTGCTAAAAATGTAAACTCGTGTCCTCATTCCGAGGTGGTGCAGCTCCTTTCTGGCACACCCTCAATGGAGGTGGGCTGCACGTACCATTTTAACCATATACCAGCTCTCCTGCCATTCTTAAATTTCTGGCAGTATTGGGAATCAAACCCGGGCCCACGAGGATGGCAGCTAATAGTGTTAACCGTTACGCTATGGAGGTGGACCCAGCCTTTGCTGATAGTTAATTGAAAACCTACTATGAATGAATTATAATAGGTAGGGTTCGAGTGCAATATATGGAGTAAATTATAAAGGCTTTATATGATGTGAGATATGTAGGGACCTGAGAAAATAACATATTATTTGGGATAGTGCATTAAGTGAGCATGTGTCATCGGAGTTTCACTATCATTATTTTATTTGATATCAAGAGAGCTGAGCTCCAAGGGATTTTTCCTCCTGATCGGATTGTTCATTATATTGCGTGTGGCCTCTGATGAGGCCTGGTGCAGGTCTTTCGACTTTGTGTAGGTGACCTGCGCGTCTGAGTATGGGGCCCTACCTATGATGGATTCTAATGATGAAGACGGCACATGCACTCAGCCCCCGAGCCATTGGAATTAACCAGAAGGTTAAAATCCCTGACTTGGCCCGAAATCGAACCCAGGACCCCCTGCACCAAAGGCCAGCAAGCTAACTAATTAGGCGTAGAGCCAGACTGATTGTTCATTGGACTCTTCATACTGTTTCACAATTTATCATCACAGTTCCTTGATAATTTGCTTTTGAAATTATTGCAACAGAATGATTCTTAATATTTAGGGCTATACTACTTCCCTTGCTGGCTACTGCCACCTTATCAATCAGCTATTGTATCAGTAGGTCTTCAAGATTTAGCTTTATGCCATCTTCTCTAAGAAGGTTGGCAATCATCACAACAATCCAGTCCTTAGATCTAGCAGTGCTGAATAGTTCACTAAGACTACGATAAACTGCATTCTAAGGTTGTCTAGTCAAAAATATCATCTACCATGACTCCTTTTCCTTGCAGTAGACAATATCGCTTTTCTCCCATTATAAAGCCCACGTTCTGTAGCTTACGTATTTTAATGATGTTAAGCATCTCTTTGCATTTCCCAGTCCTTTGCATTATCTCAAGGTTTGTGACTCTGTCCAACCAGCTTACTTGAAGAATCTTTTGGTAAGTTCACATCTTGAATAACTCCAATTGGTTGACTGTACCTTGTTTGAGTGTCCAGGCTTCCATACCATTAAAAAGTACCAAGAACATGTTGCATCACAGCAGTTTATTTCTTAAAGCCAAACTCAGGTCTCTTCTGCTTAAGATATTGCTCAGTTTATTGAATGTGCTTCTGACTTGCCGCATTCTTACTATAATTTCTTCAGAGCAGTCATTGTTGACAATGACTATAGTTCCTAAATACCTATATTTGTGAACTGTTCATACTATTTTACCATTTACCATCAAATTTCCTTGATAATTTGCTTTTGAAATTACTGCAGCACAGTATTTCTTAATATTTAGGGTCAAATCACTTTCCTGCTAGCTACTACTTTATCAGTCAGCAGTTGTACTGGGAGGTCTTTAAAACATCCAGTGAGTAGATTTGTTTGTCTCCAAAAGTGAAATTGAAGCCCAAGGAACACCACTTCAGCATTGTTTAGGTAATTGTAACAAGTGCTTAACACATTTTAAGACTAGAGCATTAGTTTGCATTTGAAGGATGACGGAAGTGGTGAGATTGGTGTATCAGTGCATGTCGGAACTACTTTGAAATAGACTGAGACCTGATGAAACCTAATTTTAGATTAGGTGTTAAAATTTGATAGGACTCCAATTCACAATTTGATACCCTTCACATGTGTAGATACATAACACACATATGAATGCTTTACTTCATCCTCTAGGCTAGTTTAAATTAACCATAATGTCAGCTCAATTAACTGATTTATCCCCGAATCAGAATGATGATCAGTGGCAGAATTTGTCTGGTTATTTCTCCTGTAGGTTAATTTGGTTATTTATGGAAAGCAATGGAAGATAAAAAATAATTTCCAGACAGACCATAAACACCGCTGAAGGAGTGGAAAATAAATGCTACTGCTGAACAAGACCTTAGCAATAAGAGCTATTTCCACCGGGCGAGTTGGCCGTGCGCGTAGAGGCGCGCGGCTGTGAGCTTGCATCTGGGAGATAGTAGGTTCGAATCCCACTATCGGCAGCCCTGAAGATGGTTTTCTGTGGTTTCCCATTTTCACACCAGGCAAATGCTGGGGTTGTACCTTAATTAAGGCCACGGCCGCTTCCTTCCAATTCCTAGGCCTTTCCTATCCCATTGTCGCTATAAAAGAAAAAAGAGCTATTTCCCATCCTGGTTATGTTTGGCTCAGGAATTGACCAAGTGCTCATTTTTGTTGTAGGTTAAGTGAACCCCTCTCTTGAAGTAGTAGTCATGTTAATATGATTTTTGATATCCATATAGGCAGTCGACAAACAACTTCTCTCAGATGAATGAAGGCTGAGGTAGGGAATCTATTACTGGTAGCAGTATCAACTAATCTAGTATCTTTACTCAGTTTTATTGTGCCATCAAGAATATTTTAACTGGAATATTGATTTTTCTCTCTTTTAGTGATTTTTAGTTACAAGTTTGTTCTTCTTGCTTATTGGAAACATTTTCTCAATCAAGAATACTAGTTGTGTTTTTGAGAATTTCTGTGTGCAGAAAGATAGGAACATTGAAAGGAACACACAATAGGATAAACACAATGACAGGTCAGTGTGGAGAGAAGGAGCAATAGAAAGAAACTACAACAGGACAACGACAATCTCCACATCTTCATATACTGCTGCCTTCAAACAGATTTGGCTCTCTCCCCATCAATTCCTGTTATTCTTCATCCATTTTTTTTCAGTCCCCCTGATGAGCTTGTCTCTATTTCCCAGCCTCATCAGGAGAACAGGCTTCAAAGATCATTGAGGGGCCATCTTAACTCGCTTGACTCGTTTGACTTGACGTTCACGTGAGCATTGATAAGGCCTTCAACTCAAATGATGAAACATATACGCGCCGCGCCGAGTCATATGTACTACTGTATATTTTGACCACCCCTGCAAGGATTTCCCTTTTGTGAACTTCTATGAATAGAACAGGAATGTGGCCTGTTTACAGCTCTCCTTCTAAGAACTTGTACTGTAATTTATTGCCCAATTGTAGCCTCTGAAAACACAAACATTTCATCAGGTGTCAGTCAGGCCCCTAGCCTGGGCATAGTAAAGGCTAGTGACAGCAATTCTATTGCTGGGTTAATTGAAAGTGTTTTAGACAGTAATTCGGAGGACAGTGATGGCGATTATGATAACACTGAAGAAGAGATTTTAAGTGAAAGTGACAATTCATCTGATACAAATGACTGTGAAATTGTACCTAAAAATGTCCTGCGCGTGAAAGCAAACGAGTGACTGTGAAATCGTACCTAAAGTCCCGCGTGCAAAAGCAAAATATAGTGACTTGATGTGGGTTAGTAATAGTGGTAACCAACCAATTATTCATCCCTTTACAGTCTTTCTAGTGGTGTCAGGAGAACTGAGAGACAAATTCTTAGATGATTCTGTACTGGAGTCCTCTGTTTTTGGACCCGTTGTTTTCCCATATTCCACGGGAAACATATATTTACGTTTATTGGAATAAGACAGGAAATAAAGAATAGATGATAACAAGTGGTTTTGACACTAATGAGGATGAAATTAGGGCCTACTTTTCCCTCTGCATTCTGATGTCTCAGGTTTGTAAGCATCCAGTTATATTGGAGCAAAGATATATGAATTGAAACTCTAAAAAGTGTGAAGTGCCTCTACATATACCCAAATGTTTTTGAAATTTATCACACAAAATTTTCGTTCTGACATCATTTTTGGTGAGTACAATTATTTTGAATGGTTCACTGAAAACTCTGCAAAAAAGTTCTGCTTGCTGTTCCATTTATGGCATTTATTTCAGAGCAGTGCACAGTAGATCTGACTGGGTGGCTTACTCGTGCTGAGGGTGGTTTAAATCTGATTCCTAAGTGAGTGCGCGGTACCATTAAACCTGAAGCGATCAGGTTAATAGATCTTTAGTCTTGATGCAGGAGTTGTAGGGTAAGAATAAAGCTGGATAAACACAGGGAAAAGGGAAGAGACATGAGATAAAGATGAAAAAGGTGGTTAAAGACTAGGAACACAGGACAAACATGGAAGGAGAAAAGGATCCCGACAGGATAATTATAAATATTGGAAAGGAACAAACAGGTGTCATATCAAGTCTTATAGGGAGAGGATCATGGAAAAGAATGCATAAGAGGATGAACACAAAGTAAAGTCAGTGTGGGATGAGGGAGCAATAGAAAGAAAAGACTAAAGGAGAATCCCTTCTAAGGTAATTTGTTCTGTGACTTGAAGGTACCTGGAACAATGGAGTCAGTCTATTTTGTTTCCTGAAATCACACCCAGTACCATTATTTTCATAGGATGTTTTACAGTATCCTTTATACATTATTGCAGCAACTGTTCCCCAGGTCCACATTGAACGATTCCATTTATAAGCTCTCATTTTCAGATTGTAACTGTGACGTCCGAGGCACCCTGCCTGGCGTGTGTAACAAGACGACTGGCCAGTGTCTGTGCAAGGAGGGTTATGGAGGAGAACGCTGCGACCAGTGCGTGTCGGGTTACTTTGGCTACCCAGACTGCGTACCCTGCAACTGTAGTGAAGTAGGCAGTTCATCCACGAGCTGCGATGCCTCCGGGAAGTGCTCTTGCCTGCCCAACTTCTCTGCACGTACCTGTGATCAGTGCAGTCCAGGATATTACCAGTACCCTGAGTGCCTTGGTAAGAGAATCTACTTATTTGTTTTGTTATTAAAGGATTGAATAAAATGTCTTACAGTATTTGCTGCATGGTACTGAAAACTATGACTATTGTTGAGAATTTACTTGCATCCAGTACTTCAAGATCCATTTTTTTCTTCTTGAAATCACACCCAATACCAGTATTTTCATAGGATGTTTTACAGTATCCTTTAGATATTATTGTAGCAGTCGTTCCTCAGGCCCTGTGTCCAGTAATTCAGTCTGAGTTTATTAAAAGGGACCAGTTGACTAAACAACTTGATGTGATGTTTAGTTCATCCACTGTCATAAGCTTTCTGTGCAGTGTATTGTACCATAATCTTAATTTTTTTCTTTATAATTTATGGAAATGATCAAACAAGTGACAAATCAAGTCATCAGTGGCTTGATTTCCTTTTTTATTTGCCTAATGTCACCAATAGATATGAATCAGAGTTTTAATAGCATACCTACCTACTGTTTTCCACTGTTTTTTTAATACTAAAATGGCCCCTACCTATTGCTAAGCCTACAAAAAAATCTTGGTGGTGATAACTTGCAACCAATTAGAGTATGTATTACATAATATTTCCACCAATTTTGACTTTCTGATGTGACTTCCCAACAGTTAAAAATGTCTAACTTCTACAATACTTGGCATAACTCAATGAAATCTGGTGATGTATATCATATTAGATGCGAGAGCTCAGGAAAAAAAAATACAGAGATCTAGTAGCACAATTTTAGGTTCTAGATAACTATATTTTTATGTGGTCCTAAACTCTTCACTGGAACTGTATATGATATATTTGTTAAATCACACCTTCACGGACAATTTCACCAGTATTTGATAGTACAATACATATAAATGCATATTCCAGGGGAAAATGCATAATATTTTAAATTGTAATGCAAATTTCCATATTTTTTTCATAAATATGAAATTAAAAAGTTGCTTGTCTCCTTTTGGCCTGATGTACATGATGAATGGTATGCTGTTTGTTTTTACATGTTGTTCACTGTGTGTAGAATGTTATGTGTTTAACACACAGATAAAATGCTCTTCTCAGCTGATGGAAAGAGTGCTGCGATGGATGAAAGTGAGCTCCTTCACCGAGAGCTGATTGCTAAATTATGATGGGTTATGATCACTTTATGTTCCAAAGAGGTGACGAAAGTTATCAGACCAAAGAGAAAACAGCATCTGGACTTGAAAATGGATACTTGGATGACAAAACCTGGTAGCATTGGTTAATTAATTAAAGAACTCTGATTTAAAGATACTTATTCATTCAAAAATCAATTGCAGATGGACAAGAACATTTTAGTGAATAATTGCAGAAAATCTCCCCAAATATTCAAAAGCAAGATGCAAACATGAGACCAGTACAACTGAAGCTTGAGATGATGCGATGATATTTGGCTGCAGGAAACAGCTTTGGGTCTTTCATAGCTCTGTATTGGTTACTGGTTGCTACAATAAGCAGAATTGTACCCAAAGTACGGAATCCTCCATCCCTAGTTGTTTCTTGTGCTAAAAAAAAAACAAAAAAAAGCATGTTGCCTACTCATGCGGTGAAAGAGCATCATCTGTACACTGCCTTCTGTCTCTGGTATTTACTAGAAATTAATAAAAAGAATCTCTGCAATAAATTGGATATAAAATAAAAGTTGCATGTGTCTGTATAACAGTGGAATACCTTGCTATTTGCAAAATAATATTACACACTTTTCTGAAACTTCCATTGAGCAGAGTGGCCATGCATGATAATGGGCTACAGCTTTAGAGCAAAGATCTTTATTCGGGAGAGACGTGGGTTCGAACCTCACTGTTAGCTGTCCTGAGAATGATTTTCTGTGGTTTCTCATTTTTCACTCCCATGCAAATCCTGGGACAGTTCCAAGATGATTGGTGGTGGTGATTATTGTTTTAAGAGAAGTATAACTAGACAACCATCCTCTGCATATCACTAATCAGAGAGAAAAATGTAAAGGATCCGAACTTCAAAAAATTAAGGTATCAACCAAAGAAAGACAAGGGCAACAAAGGGGGTGAAAATGAAGGCCAAAGGAAGACAAGGGCCACGAAGGGTGTGAAAATGAAAGACTCCGTATGGGGTCAAAAAAGAACAAGAGTTGACCAAGGGAGATCAGATAGGATAGATGAAAGTGAGGAGTCTGGGACAAGAAAGTGGAAGCAATGCCAGGACACATCTCAGGGCCCCGTAGTCTCCAAACCACACTCCCAAGTTTAGAGCCCCTGGGGTCCCTTTTAGTTGCCTCTTACAACAGGCAGGGGATACGGTGGGTGTTATTCTAATGCTCCCGCCCACAGGGGGAGGATACAGCCAATTCTTTCCACCTCTATCCAATTTCATTCACAATCATCACAATCATTCATCTTCATTAGCTCCTCAACTGAGGTTGATGATATACACTGGTGTCCAAAAGTTAAGCATAATTTAAGAGTAAGCAGAGCAACAGGAAATAGACCGCAAATTGCACGACATATGCACCTACCAACCTTACGTGTTCGCTCTCTATAGGAAAGGAGTGTTCCCTGCTTTGACTAGCGGTGTAACCGCAAGGTAAACACAGCCAGTGCCTGCGCCCCAAATTCCCTCAGTCGTGTTTGCCCCGTTATAGTGTGCAGAGTGTAGCCTCATGGTAAACGTGACAATATAACGGCGCGACAACGCCATTTGGACCCCGTTTTGCAGGGTAGAATACTCAGCTGCCTGGAAGCAGGTCAGACACAGACCGAAGTCGCCATATCCTTGAACGTGCCACAAAGTGTCATTTCCAGGCTTTGAAGACGATTTCAAGACATAGGAGATGTTAGTCATAGGCCAGTACCAGGTCGACCAAGGGTAACCTCTCCACAGCAGGACCGATATCTGGCCTTAACCGCCCGACGAAATCTGAGTGCACCTGCAAGACAATAGTCAGCGGAGCTTGCAGCCATCTCAGGGGTTGCCGTTTCCCGGCAAACTGTGTACCGGAGGCTCAGATCAACAGGGCTGTTTGCCGACGTCCAGCGGTGTGCGTTCCGCTCACTCCAGCACAGAGACGGGCCCATTTACTGTGGAGCCATCAACATTGAAACTGGACCATGAATGAATGGAGGCATGTGCTCTTCACAGATGAATCCCACTTCAGTTTGCAGAACAATTCCCGTCGCACATTAATCTGGAGAGAACCGGGTAGCCGATACAACCACAGGAACATCGTGGAACGGGACCAGTATGGTAGTGGTGGTATCAGGTTGTGGGGCGGCATCATGTTGAATGGCCGTATGAACCTGCACATCTTCATGGGTGAGGGATGCGGTACTGAGATCACATGTTCAACTCTTCAGAGGTGCGATTGGTCCAGACTTTCTTTTAATGGACGATAATGCCTGACCACACCATGCTGCTCTGGTGGATGAATTTCTGGCTGGGGAAGGCATTCATTGCTTGGACTGGCCAGCGAGGTCTGCGGATCTGAATCCCCATAGAACATGCCTGGGATGCATTGGGGAGGCGAATTGCATCCCATCAGCCTACCCCAAGGACCCTCCAAGACCTTCGCATTGCCCTTTCGGAAGAATGGGATCGACTGCCACAAGAGCTCTTGGACCATCTGATAGAGAGCATGCCGCGTCGTTGCAAAGCATGTGTGGACGTTAGGGGTAACCATACACTCTATTAACAGCATATTTTGTTGTGGAAGACATTGCCAAGTTTGCCATTAATGCTTTCACGGCCCGTACTTATAGACATGATATTGTATAGGCTTTTGGGTTTGTGCCATGTCAAGAAAATAAGGTGAAATTCTTAACGTTTCGCAGAAAACTGTGCTCAGCGTCCTCAGAAGCCTTTCTCGTGGACAGTCAAGAATTCTTCTGAACAGTTGTTTAAGAAGCCTTTCTCATGGACAGTCAAGAATTCTTCTGTAGACGCAGAGGACAGTTTTCTGTGCAACATTAAAAATTTCACCTTATTTTCTTGACACGGCACAAGCCCAAGAGCCTATACAATATCATTGTCAAGATTTGTTAGTTGTTGTTAAAGGTGTACCTTAGCTATCAGAACCTTTCTGATACTGTTGTTTTGGACAAGTTGTGTGACATATGGTGTGTGATTCAGCTTCCGTTTGTTCAGCAATCCATCTGACGTTCGTATCAGACAGTATGGCCCCGTTTAGTGATTATGCTTAACTTTTGGACACTAGTGTAAATTCATCTCACCTCATCCCTGACCCCATATCAAGAAATGAGACTGAGTGGTAGAAAAACAAATCCTCTGAAACTCACCATATTGCTAAAATTGCATTTGATGAGCTTATTTGGATATTAAATACAAATTGGGTGCAAGAGAAAACCTAAAACTATTTGTCAATTTACCTTAAAGCTACCTGGTAAAAAAAACTGAAACAGACGAGGAAGCCATCCAAGAAGAATTATGGCATGTCACTCATTTACTTATAATGTCATGTGACGTAGAAAGGACATTTTCATTGTATAAGGTATTCCTCGTAGACAGGCATAGGAGCTTCACATAGAAAAATCTCAAGGACATTATCCATATGTACTGTAACAGACATGGTTAAGGTAAGATTTCCCTCAAAATAAATCATTTAGTTGGTGTTTGTTCATTTGATTTTACATATTATAGTGCATATATTTTAAATTTTTTGTGTGCACATTATACTATTTCATTGTGCATACAAATCTAGGTGCTAATCATTACTAGGTTGTCTGAAAAATATTTTCCTGTAAATATTCAATTAATTTGTATTTGAGTTTGCATCCGGGAGATAGTGGATTCGAACCACGCTGTCGGCAACTCTGAAGATGGTTTTCCATGGTTTCCCATTTTCACACCAGGCAAATGTAAAGGCCACGGCTGCTTCCTTCCCATTCTTTGGCCTTTCTTATCCCACCATTGCCGTAAGTCCTATCTGTGTTGACGTGACATAAAGCAAACTGTAAAAAGAATTTAAAAATATGTATTTGAATTGCTAGCAATGAGTTAATTTGTTTGTGTTTTTTGTTGGAACTATTTTGAAGTATACTCCAACAATTCATCCATGTATAGGACCTTCAGAGTTGATCCCATTGTATAACTCCAGAAATTCTACCCATAAATTCTGAAAACAGGACATTAAACAGATGAGAAACAAATATAAAACAAATTACCTCTCTGTCTGTGAAACATTAGCCTGCTGGGAGTTGCAGTGTAGTTCCCTCTTTCTGTTTTGTTTATCTGTTGTACTTCTCCATGATAATCACTTCCATCATCAATCACTTATTCTTTGTTATTGATTTCAGCTTGTGGCTGTGATGTTCGAGGTGCAGTTGGTATTTCCTGTGGTGGTGATGGCAAGTGTCAGTGCAAGGATAATTTTGATGGTGCACACTGCGACCGGTGCAAGGAGGGTTTCTACAACTTCCCCACCTGTGAAGGTAAGTTGAATAAAAGATGATTGAGTGTAGAAATATGTTTATAAATGGAGAAGTAGGGGAGAAACCTCTCGGTTACCTTCGAGATTCGTATTGGCGACCTTTAACACACAAACTATGAATTGACAAGTCATCGCCGTGAGACATCTGGCGTGCACTTTATGTACTAGTACTGTTGTTGTTTACACAGCAAAGCCAAGGTGATATTTTTTAAATTCATGCTAGGAACAAGATTCACATCGAGAAATGTTATATAATGTATATGTGACACAGTTGTTGGCTTAATATAATAGAGGTTTAGAAAATTTATATCGATCGATCACACTATTGATTCAATTCAGATTTAATTTCCATTCAGTTGGCAGTATTAGCAAAACCAGGGTAGCTCCTACTTGCTCCTCACCTCCCTAAAACCAAGTATCACTAAAAGTTTTGCGGACTATATATTCTCTCAGGATGGTAATATTACCAAGTTATATTCAATCAAGTTGTAGCAAAGCCAATATAATGAGCTTGCAGTTTTGGTCAACAGTATTTTGTAAGAAGGAAACAAGTTCTTGGATGAAAGTATCTTTTCTTATCTATGTTTTCAGACCAACTTTGTTGTATTTGAGTGAGTTAGAAGCATCAAATATGAAAGTCTATAAGTGTGAGGTTCTTCAGCCTGTTAAAACTAATTCAGGATAAAATAAATTTAGAAAATACCTGAAAGTGGTAGGAACCCTACAAGACGATGGAATGTAAACTTTTGTGGCGAAATTTCAGACAAAGATTAATACAATTAAAAACTTTCGTAGTGTGCAATTAGTCTTGAAGCTTTCTAAATGTGTGTTCTAAGATGTGGAATAAGTATTCGTTGTACCGTAAAATGGGGTAAATTTGGCCACTTTCTCGTATATTTTTAAAATTAAAATGTGAAATATTCCCTCTAATTTTCTGAAAAATATAACATAAGTTCTGCCATGTTTGTTCTTCGTTTTTAAATATGATCATAATTCTAATTGTTATCCAGTAATGAATTATGATTGTCGAAAGAGTGGCCGGAGTTACCCCCTGTTTTGGGGTAACTTCGGCCGCCATAAGAATAACTCAAGAAACTAAGTTTTCTTCGATGTAGTGTTACTTCGGCCATGGTGAATGTTTTATAAAATCCTGCAGAACATGCAGTATCAACAATCACAAACAAATTAAAATGATTTGTGCTGAAACAGATGTATAGTGATAGGAGGAGGAGGAGGAGGAGGAGGAGGAGGAGGAGGAGGAGGAGGAGGAGGAGGAGGAGGAGCTTATCTTATTTTACTCTCCGTGTTGTACATCATCTCACTGTTGTTCTCGTTATAAAACTGAGCTTCTCTAATATGATCTCTGCAAATGGCCTTCTGAAGTGCATTGGTACCTCTGTCTTTTTAGCTTGCCTATACAGAGGACAAATTTATGGACATCCACCAGCCCCATATGGAAAGAGCAATTATGGAAACATACAAGTGCTCTCCTAGAAAATCTCTTCTGCAAACAGCTCATGAGACAGAACTTCAAAAATCTAGCATCCATCACATTTTGAAGCATGTCAAGAGGAAATGTTTCATTCCTATATTAGTACATAATCTCAGTGAGGATGATTGTGACTGGATAATCAAATTTCATGAGTTGTATCCAGCAAAATACGCAGAGAGCAATAGATTTTTGAACAACATTATTTGGAGCAGCGAGGCCACATTTAAGTTAAATGGCTCAGTTAATCATTGCAGTTGTAGCTATTGAGCACCTGCCCATCGTTGTTTGACATTGGAACACAATGTGAACGTATCACGAGTTACAGTGTGGTGTGGTTTGTCAACATTGGGTTTAATTGGATCTTAACTCTGTGACTGCTGCTGCTTACCTGAACGTACTACAAGAATCTGTCATGTGCCATGCATTCAAGAAGATGGAGCACCTCCCCACTATCTTTGTGATGTAAGGGCCTTTTTTGATAAAAATCTGGTGAACTGATGGATAGGGTAAAGCCATGCCATCAATTTTCCTCCACACTCACTAGATCTAATCACAATCAACTTCCTCTTATGGGGAATCTCAAATGTAAAGTTTATACCACAAGACCAGCCACAATCAAGAAGTAAAAAGCTGGCATTGAAAGAGAATGTGCTCAGATATCAATTGGTTTGATTAGGAATGTTTTTGATTCTATTTGTCCATGTTATCAGCAGTACCTGGGTAGTGATGGCCAACATTTTGAACATTTGCAATGACTGACAAGCTGCCACACTTGTATCATTCATTCATTTAGCTTCCATAGACTGTACAATTACATATTTTGAAATATGTCAACAGAGTAGGAATTGTCGAGTGATTTCTTAGTACCAACAATAATATATGCACAATAATGAATATTTTGAAAAAGAAGAAAAAGGGTCGGGGTGGGGGAACAAGAACACCAAATACCTCAATGTTAGGAGAGCACATTAAACTGAAACATGAAAATTTACTGTGTTGGTAATTGTTGGTAATTGTTTGTGTTATGTTCACAGAAAGTATGTATACATATTTTCGATTCACTCTGAACATAAAATATATAGTCTAATGTATACTGTAGCATAAAATGTATGTTTAACTGAATGGACGATATTTATCTTCTCTGGAAATTTTTTTTGTTTCATCTTACTGGTCTTACCTCTCCAAAGCTGACCTGTTGACAACTTATCTTTCCAGACTGCAACTGTGATCCTGCTGGAGTCATCGAGGCTTTCCAAGGCTGCGGCTCTGTACCAGCGGGTGAACTATGTAAATGCAAGGATAGGGTGCAGGGTCGTATCTGTAATGAGTGTCGACCTCTCTACTGGAACCTTCAGCCTTCAAACCCAGATGGCTGTGAAGGTACTATTATTATTGGAGCAATTTTTGTGTGTTTGATGGAAAGGGAACAAGCAAGGGTGTAAGAATACAGTATGTTACTTTCTCTTATTGGTTATGGCTAGCTTGGATTCCAGTTTATCAGCTTTTTGTGATGGTAAGTCAAAAAAGTAAGTTTCCCTGTTTTATTGCTCAGAAACAAAGGAATGGGGCTTGTTCTAACTCATGCATGTGGTAGTTAATCATGCTGATAGACTGTACACAAGTTAAAGAACCCAGGGTTGTAGTTAGAAAACATCAACTACTATTAGGCCTACTTGCCTAATGTTCCAGCATTTTGCACATGTATTCACAGGGGTGAGGTTCTGTTGTCAGTTTTCTTTTCTGGTAGTTGAGGTCATCTACTGAAAGTCTTCCAGATGACAACAAAGGCTCTTTACATATGGTTGTGGATCAAACTGCCAGAGTGTGGATTCTGCCTGCTACGTGTTTCTCTAAAAGAGCACTTCTAATAGGAGTAAAAATTTCATTCATTGAGCTGAAGATGGATGAAAGTGCAGAGCCTGGCAGAAGTAAGTAGAAGCAATGGTAGGACTCATCTAAGGGCACCATGGCCACCAACCCACGCTCGCCATGTTAAGAGCCCCTGGGGCCCCTTTTAGTCGCCTCTTACGACAGGCAGGGGATGCCGTGGGTGTTGTTCTACCACCCCTACTCATGGGGGTTGGGTTAGGAGAGGTAGTAATATACAATTTCTAATCACTAGATTGCATCCCACAAGCGTGGATTCATTTCCATAAGTCTCCACAATGCTCTTATGGAGTGAAATCTTGTGATGAAACTAATGGAGATTCATCTGTTGGATAGGGATGTTTAGCCTTGAGTAGACCCATTGGCGACATTTGATTGGGGTAAGCTATGCACTTACGTTGAGTTTCACCCCTCCTTATCTCATTATTTACACAACACATAACATGCATACATCATGCTGGACACAGAAACACCTACACTTGTGTAATGATCTTTACCTCTGAGGCATGTAGTAACTATCACGCTGTGCACAAATTAATGAAGATCGCAAACCATTCATCATCACAGACGATTAACTCGTACCAAAGTGCCTGGTCATTAGAACACTCACTTTAACCTACTTGTACTATGATTTCAGAATGTCAGTGTCATCTTCCCGGTGTGGTTGGAGGAATGGGTGTCTGTGACAGCAAAAGTGGGCAATGTATTTGCAAGCTTGCAGTAGAGTCAAGAAGATGTAGTGAATGTCGTGATGGCACATATGATCTACAGGAGCAAAATTTATTTGGATGTAATGGTAAGTTTACTGTTTGTTCCATAGATTATATTTTTAGTAATATTTTTAGACGTAATTGCTTGGTAAAAATAGAACATAAGATTACTTTGCAATTGCATCACCTGTGTATGTCATAGTGAGATTTTAAAACTTTCATATTTTTGTAACACTCACCAGCCCAAGTACTGTTCTGAAATTATTGATGTATACTTTGATGGAATCTGCACAAGAGAAGGAACCATCACACAAATCCAGTCTTTTTTTTTTGCTTAAGCCCTCGTTGGTGGATAACAGAGAGATTGGTGGTATCCATTGCTGCAACCTGGGATGGGGTTGGAGACACAGGAGAGAGACAAACTTGAAAAACAGGACTATTGTTTATCAGAAGATAAGGTTGGTGCTGCTGCTAGACCTGAGCACTACCTGATGTTCAACAGTGGGCAAGAGGTTGGGAGCAAAGCTGAGTGGCTCGGATGGCCTTCCGAGTCTAAGTTAACAGCTTTGACCCCGACTCGATACATTAGCCTCGTGTCTTATCTTTGTCTGTGGATTGATTCGATGCAGTTCTCCAGTCTCTCTCACCTTACTCTGTCTCACCCCAATCCTCCAGTTAACCTATTTATTAACTAATCCCCCCACTACAGATAACCTGGCCCCCCAGATTCAACCTGGAGCAAACCAGGCCAGCTCTCTATGTTCGCCTAGTTCATCATCACCTATGGGATGAAATTCTGGTGTATTGGTATCCCTGAAAATGGCAAAAATAATAAATGGAATATGGAACAATCATTATTATTGTTGTTGCTATTATTATTTGTCTGTGTCAGACATTATTCTGGAACAGGTAGAACACTTTTCATACCTTGGAAGCATATCGTCTAAACAATGCACCTCAGAAGAGGATGTACCAAATGCGGTTTGGGGAATGCAGTTGTGAACTTGCATTGGAGAGATAGTGGGTTCGAACCCCTCTGTCAGCATCCCTGTGGATGGTTTTCTGTGATTTCCCATTTTCACACCAGGCAAGGGCTTGGGCTGTACCTTAATTAAGGCCATGGCTGTTTCCTCCCAACTCCTGGTCTTCTTCCTACCCCATCATCGCCATAAAACCTATCTGTGTTGGTGTGATGTAAAGCCAATTGTAAAAAAAAAAAAGAAGAAGAAGAAGAAGAGGATGTGGAAAACAGACTCCGTGCTGCTCATTTGGCTTTTGGTCGGCTATCCAGCTGGATCTTTAGGAATAAAGACCTAACAGTTCAAAACCAACTCTACCGGGCGAGTTGACCGTGTGCGTAGAGGCGCGCGGCTGTGAGCTTGCATCCGGGAGATAGTAGGTTCGAATCCCACTATCGGCAGCCCTGAAGATGGTTTTCCGTGGTTTCCCATTTTCACACCAGGCAAATGCTGGGGCTGTACCTTAATTAAGGCCACGGCCGCTTCCTTCCAACTCCTAGGCCTTTCCTATCCCATCGTCGCCATAAGACCTATCTGTGTCAGTGCGACGTAAAGCCCCTAGCAAAAATAAAAATAAAAAATAAAATAAAATAAAACAACTCTGTCATCATCACAGTGTTACTCTATGGATATGAGCGATACCAGGCTTCCTCACCAATTCCTGTATGGTGAACTTTTCTCAGGTACAAGACCCTGTCATGCCCCTTTGAAGTGTTACAAAGGTCAGCTTAAACAAACCATGAAGATCACAAACATCAACCCTCAAACCTGGGACACACTTATCAAGGATCGCTTGCTTTGGTGCTCAACCTCTTCTACTGCTGTTGAACTGTTTGAGCAAAAGTGTCACAGGCATGAAGAGGCTAAACAACAGGTACGTGTACTCCGTCAGATACAGTGTCGCCCTCCCCCACTCATTGAGTGCAGTCTGTTTGGACACATGTTTCATGTTAGAATTGGCTTGTTCAGACATCAGACGTACAAGCACAAACAGCTTTGAGTGCTAGTGGATTGTAAGCGGGAGAATTTGTATACTCGAAAAGGAGTAATAGATGATGATGATGATGATGATGATGATGATGATGATTAGGTATGTAAACCTAATGTTTATTTGGGTGTTATGTTTGGACTCAGAGGTGGAGGTATTTAAGGTACTGAAAGATAATTTCTCTCTTCTGTCATCAGTCACTGTGCCAGCCGTGGGTTTGAACTGTCTGTTCATGATGCTGTCAAAGAAGTACGAGTGAATAGATTCACAGGTTTCATTGATAAACTCTGTGCATTTCCAGTGAATGTAAGAGAGCTCCAGATATGTGCATCTACAAGCTCCTGAAGAAGGAAACAATATTATCAACCAGGTGGATAGCCTCGAGTTACAACACAGTCCTAGCAATGTGGCACAGCTATGAAACTCGAACATTCCACATCGTCCAGTGAAGAGATGAAACCACCAGACGAGTTGGCCGTGTGATTAGGGGTGCGCGCAGCTGTGAGCTTGCATCCGGGAGATAGTGGGTTCGAACCTCGCTGTTGGTAGCCCTGAAAATGGTTTTCCATGGTTTCCCATTTTCATACCAGGCAAATGCTGGAGCTGTACCTTAATTAAGGCCACGGCCACTTCCTTCCCATTCCTAGGCCTTTCCTATCCCATCGTTGCCATAAGATCTATCTGTGTCAGTGTGACATAAAGCAACAAAAAAAATGAAACCACCCATTAAAAAAAAAAATGAATGGTGAATGAATGATGACGTTGTAGGAAAACAAAAATTCACCAGATTTCTGGGGTTTATGGTAGATACTCATCTTAGATTTACAAAAAAGAAGAAAAAAAGAAACTAATGGCCTCTTTACTGCTGACAACAAGATCAAAAATGTAATAGAAACGTTTGTGCAAAGGAAAACTACTCCAGGCCTTTCATACAAGCAAAACCTTGAACCATATTCTTGGTACTGATCTTCACAATAGAGGAAAAGTTACTGATCTGATAATATCCTCAAAAGACTTTTTAAAACCTGAAAAATTCTGTAGCAAGAAGACTTCTTTCTACTGATGATCTGTTATTGTCAAAATGTGCCACTGTGTTTGAACCTAAGAGATGGCCTTAAAAAAAAAAAAAAAAATCTTTGTAAGAAGAAATTTATTAACTCTTCTCCATATTTGATATTTCTGAAAGATATACCAGTAATAGTTAACATCTTCAGAGAGTATGTGATTTACCAGAAGTGGTTCCTGAGAAATTTTTGTAGTTAAAGAGCTCTTTCAGAACCATCTGAATGTCTTTCAGTGAGTTTGAAAGAGGCTATTCCCAAATTAACTTATTAACACTTTTAGCAATCTATTTTTTTCTTAGGATTGTTTGCCCTCCAACTAATACATTTTTACTCTACAAAATATTTTGTCATGGCTTCTTCTCCCGTAGACACTGAAAGTAAGTACATAACAGAGCAAAACGAAACACTAGATTGGTGGGGGGAGGGGGTACATACCAGAACTATGAATGATTTGTATATTGTGTAGTTTAAGATGTGGTTTATTGAAGAACTTTAAAATGTTTTATAAAATAATCAAAAATTTTTGTCAGTGAGTAGATCTAACAGATGGAGAGCATGTGTTTTACATTATTTGTGGAAAATGTACATTTCCTGTACATTTTTTCTTCTAAATATTCCCCATGAAGATTTCTAGAAAATAGAACTGGGAGAATTAGAGTAGGCGAAGCTTTATCTGTCCCTGTAAGAATTAAGAGGGGAATTCCTCAAGGCAGTATTATTGGACCTTTATGTTTTCTTATATATATCAATGATATGTGTAAAGAAGTGGATTCAGCAATTTTTTTTTTTTTTTTTTTTTTCAGGTGATGTTATTCTGTACAGAGTAATAAATAAGTTGCAAGATGTGAGCAACTGCAAAATGACCTTGATAATGTTGTGAGATGGACAGTAGCCAATGGTATGATGATAAACAGGGTTAAAAGTCAGGTTGTGTATTTCACAAATAGGAAAAGTCCTCTCAGTTTTAATTACTGCATTGATGGGGTGAAAGTTTCTTTTGGGGATCATTGTAAGTACCTAGGTGTCAAGATAAGGTAATCACATAAATATGATTGTACATGGTTATGAGGGTATTTAGGGGTTGTAATAAGGATGTAAAGGAGAGGGCATATAAGTCTCCGGTGAGACCCCAACTAGAGTATGGTTGCAGCATATGGGACCCTCACCAGGATTACTTGATTCAAGAATTGGAAAAAATCAAAAGAAAAGCAGCTCGAAAATGTTGCAAAGTTTGGGCTGGGAAGACTTGGAAGAAAGTAGATGAACTGCTCGACTAAGTGGTATGTTATAGATGTTGATTCTCATAGGGATCCTGATATCACCTGAAGTCTCTCATAGTGCATTGGCACTGCCGGTGGCTCCAAGTAGCCTACACAGAGGCCTCCACGGTATGCACTAGCCATGCGTCTTGGTAGGTGTGCTATTTATCAACTGATGAGCCCAACTTAGCACACTGGGGCGAAACGATGACAACCAGGAATGAGTTAGCTGGAAAATTTATAATGTCCAATAACGGACCAACTATATCGGTATTATAAGTGGTAGGTTCCGTGCTGTCAGTGGAGAGATGGCGTAGAACGACGAATAAGTTTGAGTGTCTTTAAAAGTAGGAAAGAGCAAAATATGAAGATAAAGCTGGAATTCAAGAGGACAAATTGGGGCAAATATTTGTTTATAGGAAGAGGAGTTAGGGATTGGAATAACTTACCAAGGGAGATGTTCAATAAATTTCCAATTTCTTTGCAATCATTTAAGAAAAGGTTAGGAAAACAACAGATAGGGAATCTGCCACCTGGGCAACTGCCCTAAATGCGATCAGTAGTGATTGACTGGTGTGATAAGAATTGACCATTTCCTGTTCAGTAGGTATAGCAGAAGTTCTACTGACTGGACCAACTTATGGCATTTACAATATATGGCATGTGTCATTAATAATTTCAAAATAGCACCTTCATAAAAAGTTGAGCGATCTGCAAATATGACTTGCACATAATTTAGTGTAACACTTACGTAAGTTGAGCCTTGCTGTACTTTCAAATATTTGGGTATGAATTCTCGTCTGTTGCAGATTGTGGTTGTGACATTGGTGGGTCAGTGAGCAACATATGTGACAAGCAGTCGGGCCAGTGTCCTTGCCGGCCCAGGGTCACAGGTCAGACCTGTCAAGAGCCTCTGCAGGCTCACTATTTCCCCACCCTGTACCACTACCAGTATGAGGCAGAAGACGGGTATACACCTGCTCGCACTCCTGTTCGTTATGGTTTTGATGAAGGAGTTTTCAGCAATTATTCATGGAAGGGCTATGCAGTGTTCTCCCTCTTGCAGGTAAATGTGATGCTACAAGAAATGCTTCTCTAGTACAAATTGGTCCCAGAAGTAGAGATTGTGAAAGGATGACACAGGATTAAATCCATTAGAGAAAATCAAGGAAGTTGCAAGTTTTGGTGATAATAATAAGAAATGATTAGAGAATTTAAATAAGTAGGAATAGTCAGAGAATTCAGTTGAATATGAAAAGTCAGGGAATTTTATTATTATTATTATTATTATTATTATTATTATTATTATTATTATTAGAATTTCCGTTATAGAAAAAAATTCAGAGAATATTGATGGTTGGTGAGAAATGAAGAGCAATGCATATGGTGAGGGAAGTTTGTGTGTCCATACAATAAATAACTCTTATGACAGCTTACAACAGAATTTAAACAACGAGGTAGAAAGTAGACATTTGTGAGGTAAGAATGGAATTGGTAGTAAATATACTGAAGAAGTGTCATCTTCTGTCCTTCACCAAATGAAGATACAGTGAAACCTTGTTTGTGCAGTCCTCATTAACACGTTTTCCCGCTTAGCATGTCATAAATTCAAATTCCCGATTTTCATCGTATTAAATCTATATAAAAATACCTCACTTATCATGTCACAAATTTTTGCTATTGCCGCTTAGTAATGATCACATTTTTGCTAGCCTTTAAAATGTTATTTATCATTCCTTGTGAAAGAAACTTGATTTCCAACTCATGTAAGAGGCATTGCCACGGTTGCGTGATTACGGAAAAAGGCCTTGAATTCCTGAACTTCACAGGATAACTTGCGCCTTTGGGCAGTAAGCCGTTAGCCTCAGGAATGTTCAGTTTTTTTGCCAGTTAGAAGCGAGATTGCTGAATAACACAGTGAGCCTGTTTGTGCGTATTCCATTCAGAAGTTGAAAATTTATTTTGTGTTGAGTGGAACATTGAAGCGCAGCAAATATTTGTCGCTTGGTACAGTAGCTTATATCTGGATTAGGAACATGATCATGTGAAATTGACTAGATGGTGCATATTTGTCTTGAGATAGCCCAGTTATGGATACAGAAAAAGTCGTGAACTTACTGAAAGACAAGAATAAAATCTGTCAGAAAGTGGACTGGTGTCCACATCTTAAAAGCGCGCTGAGGTTCGAATGTTGAACTCGCACCTTCGATTTTCGACTCGATCACTCGAGTTGGTCGATGTTTATTCAAAATGGCAGTCAGTCATTCCTGCCATGCACACATGGTCGAGTGTAACTTCCAATTCATTGTCTAAGTGTGTGACCTAAAAATAATGTTTAATAATCCACTGCTCCAAAATAAAAGGCTTCTACTAACATTTGTGTTAGAAAGTGTGTGATCCGCAATAGCACTTTTATATTTTTATTGGCCTCCTTGCAAATGTTTTCATATTTGTTATTTGGTGTTTTTCACACCTTTCAGTGCCAGAGTATAAAAGGTTTTCATATTTGTTCTCTCGTGTTTTTCACATCTTCTAATACTTTCCTCTCATCTTTAGAAATGGTATGCATAGTTTTCACTGTTCCCATGTATACACAACGTAAAAAGCCCTCATGTTGGAAAAAATTGTATCTAGTGTTTCCATATCCCTGTTGGATAGTTTTTTGTTGGATTGTTTATTCAGTGGTGTGTTTTCTTGCTTAACATGTTCTGTTTTGTTGTCCCCTGCAGAAACATCTTTTGAGGGTTTACTGTATAGAGTAATAAATAAGTTACAACATTGTGAGCAACTGCAAAAAGACCTCGACAATGTTGTGAGATGAACAGCAGGCAATTATATGTTGATAAATGGGGTTAAAAGTCAGGTTGTGAGTTTCACTGATAGGAAAAGTCCTCTCATTTTTCATTACTGCATTGATGGGGTGACAATTCCTTACGTGGATCACTGTAAGTACCTACGAGTCAATATAAGGAAAGATCTTCATTGGGGTAATCAAATAAACAGGACTGTAAATAAAGGATACAGATCTCTGCACATGGTTATGAGGGTATTTAGGGGTTGTAGTAAGGATGTAAAGGAGAAGGCATACAAGTCTCTGGGAAGACCCCAACTAGAGTATGGTTCCAGTGTAAGGGACCCTCACCATGATTACTTGATTCAAGAACTGGAAAAAATCCAAAGAAAAACAGCTTAATTTGTTCTAAGCAATTTCCGGAAAAGAATAGTGTTACAAAAATGTTGCAATATTTGGGCTGGGAAGACTTGGGAAAAAGTTGACAAGCTGCTCGAGTAAGTGGTATGCTGATATAGATGTTGATTCCCATAGGGAATCTGAAATATTTGTCCTGAATGAGTAAATTTATAATACCAATATAAATGGTTCGTTATTGGACATTATAAATTTTCCAGCTAACTCATTCCTGGTTGCCAACGTTTCTCCCCCATATGTTAGGTTGGGCTCATCAGTTGGTACCTAGCACATGGGGGCGAAACGCTGGCAACCAGGAAGGAGTTAGCTGGAAAATTTATAATGTCCAAGAACGGACCATTTATATTGGTATTATAAGTGGTATGCTCCGAGCTGTCAGTGGAGAAATGGCATGGAATGACATTAATAGATGAATAAGTCTGAGTGGTGTTTTTAAAAGTAGGAAAGATCACAGTATGAAGATAAAACTGGAATTCACAAGGACAAATTGGGGAAAATTTTTCTTTATAGGAAGTGGAGTTTGGGACTGAAATAATTTACCGAGGGAAATGTTCAGTAACGATCGATCGATCGGTCAGTCGGTTGTGAAAATGTCTGAGACTAGTGCTATACTTCTGTGTAGGGGCAACGTACTAGATGCTTCTCAGAAAACATTATTTGTGATAAAAGAGTGTAACTTCAGTACTGACAACTGTCATGACATTAGAGTTTATAATTTATTTTCAGCAAGTTATGTAATGTCTTTTCATGACTCTCAACTTCATGCTTCACAGAATGAAATAATCCGAGATGTGTACATCTACAAGCCTTCACTATATCGTATGGTTATTCGCTATATCAATCCTTATGAAGAATCCATTGTTGGGGAAATTGTCGTGACTCCAGATAATCCTAATGACATCGAGCAGAAGTCTCAAGTATTATTCAAGCCAACAGGCAAAACTCCAAGCTTTGTAACAGTGGCTGGGGCTTCAGGTAACATCCCATCACCATTTGTCATGAACCCTGGACGTTGGTCTATCAGCATCAAGAACAAGAAGATACTCTTTGTTGTGAGTATTCAGTATTTATATTTGACTGATGTAAAACATCAGTCTTTGAATATAGCAATAATCACTTTATGGAACAAACTATTGGAAATACAACAGACAATGTAATAATTACTATTAAATTAAATGTTTGACATGTTTCTTGTATCAAAAAGTAAGTTTCCTACAAGGAAACACTGGTAATTTCACGATTGAAAAAGCCTAAAGACTTATGAGCTTGCAGTCGACTTTGCAGTCGATGAAACTAAATTATGGTTTCCTTGTAGGAAACTTATTTTTTGATACAGGCCAAAGGTAGGCATTTATACAATTGGAGGCACGTGCTTCCCCTAGTGCACCGTCACTGCATTGTCCTACATAGGAAGCTTGCAGTGGTGTCTCAACGGCGCACTAGCCGCCAACGTCTTGGAGAAGTGCAGCATTCCAACTGATGAGCCCACTGCTGCAATGGGGCGAAACGCTGGTAATTTCACAATTGAAAAAGCCTAAAGACTTAAGAGCTTGAATGTTTCTTGTAAGTTAAACTTCCTTTAATTTTATAAATATTTTGCTACATTTTATAAGTGCTTTTACCAGGTGCTACATGGCCATCCTCAGTAATTGAGTCCTGGGAGAGAAAGTCTTGATCTTTTGTATCCGTTGCCAAAATTATAATTTGAGAGAAGTTTATGTATGATTTTTGTATAGATCAGTGGTTTTTGAACCCTTCTTGTTTATGGCTTATTGTCCTTTGTAGTGATTTCCTGTGGCACACTGAAATAATGTGGATCACACAGTCTTGTGAGTGCACAGCTTGTCTTTAGCAGTCAGTTATTTGTTGACTTCAAGTTGTAATGCCATTTTGTCCATGTTCTGGCATGTCTTAAGGACGTTAATGGTATGTGCATATGTTAATTTTGCCTTTTTTTTATTAAACTTCATTATATTTTTTTGATTGCAAGGAGAAAAGTTCAAGGTGGTCGGTGACAGAATCTAACAGCAACAAAAGTGAGAGCAAATAGATTCCAAGTGCAAGTGTCTTGAAAGCAGTATTGAGAGGGACAAGAAATGCGAGAGACTTTTGTCTGTTGGAACAGGAAATGTAGGTGTTTATATTCATTTCCACCATGAATTGAGCTTTTGTGTAAGAACGACAAGTTTGTTAATGGGCTAGTGGACTAGCTAGCCAGATGGACTCACCAGCGACAGAGTACTGGTATTACACCAACTTGCATTCTATGTTGGAGTGGAGAGAAGTGAGGACTTTTAAGATTAGTTCTAAATTTCAAATTTTTAAGGATATTGTTTTGTAACACATTTTTTTCATTTTCTTGCAGATATCTTGACCAGTTTTTCCTGTACAATGTCCCAAATGCCATTGGACACTTTGTCTCAAGAACTGAGTGCGTCCTCTCTTTTCTTTTTTCTTATCATGTTAGTGCTGTTGTCAGAATAGAAAAGTTACCGTTTGTGTATGCCAAACTTCCCTTCAAGTCAGAATCAGCCAACATGTCCTGACAAATTGCTATTGCTGCAGCACTTTCATTGTCGAAATGTCAATCATTTATGTCACTAGACCAAAATTGTCAGGATAATAGGTACATGCATAACACTTTTGTCATATTTGACAAGAGTTTGTCAACTTTAGGAAATTTTGTACGCACTAGTTCACACACACTTTTTGAAGGGTGTGGGCCAGGCATGTTACATGAATCTTTTTTGAGTAAAATTATTTAATCACTGCACCCACCTCCACCATATACAGCGCAGCGTTGGGTAAGAACAGTGAAATATTGTCATGTTTTATGCCCTGTGGCCATAAAACAAACATGCTTTTATTAAACATTTTTCATATAAATTTGATGGTTCACCTTCTCAAGCACTTCTGTTGCAAGAAAAAATATTTTAGGTGGAGTATCCACTTCCAATATACCGGTACCTATAACAACATTTTCAGTAGAACATCCCTCTTGATTGCTCGTCTCATCTATGGAAAAGAAGATATGTTTATTCCCCACACTGCTGATAATTCTTCGTATCGTAGTTTTGTAACAGACTTCCAAGTAACCCTTTTGAAGGTCCTGCTTTACTGTTTCTATCTAGCTTTGCCAATGGTTCTTACTGCTGAGATTTCAAGGCTGACACTGATTACTGTAGGGCAGTGCTGACTTTTTGGGAAATATTTTAGAACTTTCCTAATCTGATCTAGAGAGAATTCCTGTTGATCTGTGGAGACAAAGACCAAATCAGGGTTGGTGTCAATTTGCCTTCATGCTGAGCAAAATATTTTGATTCTCCTAGCATCAAAACTGGTACAAGTCATGTACTACCGAGCTCGATAGCTGCAGTCACTTAAGTGCGGCCAGTATCCAGTATTCGGGAGATAGTAGGTTCGAACCCCACTGTCGGCAGCCCTGAAAATGGTTTTCCGTGGTTTCCCATTTTCACACCAGGCAAATGCTGGGGCTGTACCTTAATTAAGGCCACGGCCGCTTCCTTCGCACTCCTAGCCCTTCCCTGTCCCATCGTCGCCATAAGACCTATCTGTGTCGGTGCGACAAAAAGTCATGTACTTCACTCCACATAGTCAGTTCCTCTTCATTTTCACCATTGGTTGTGGCCCCAGGATGTATAGCAGCTATTAAAGTTCCATACATAGAGGCAGAGGGTAGGCAGCTGAGACGGGGGAGGTTGGCTAGTTCGTGCAATAGTTACGCCATTTAGCTCAGTAGTGATTAGCTCTATATTGCTGAATTCTTTGCAAATCACATCTTAAATATTCAAGACATTGCTTTTTTGCATATAAAATGGATCTATGAATGGTCGATAGCAGCTTTCGTGTCGTTTTCTATCCTGCAATCTTCCCTCTGATATCTGTATTCAAGTGAGTTTCTTGCAGGGCTAAAATGTCAGTGGCTAATTTGCTGAGATAAGCACATTTATCCTTAAATAAGCTTACTACATTTATTTGAAGGATGGAGATGCTAGGTCTGAAGCTGTTTCTGTTAACTCTGGAAAGTGCTGTTTTTAAGTTTGCCTGTGTTGTTGTTACAAACAACCATGAAAGATATATGATCTAGTTTGACCACCATATTTCTTGACTTTCAGTTGTTCTGACTTAGAAGTCCATTGTGCAAGGTGTGCAGTCATGGAGGTTGTCTTCATGCTGTGCCAGCGAGTGAATGTCTGTGGTGGTGGTGGTGGTGGTGGTGGTGATGATGATGATGATGATGATGATGATGATGATGATGAGATCAATGAACAGAGACACAATTCAAGTAATATGCATTGTAGGATCACATCACATGAAATGGTTTTTCTAACTTAAAGTTGTTAACAGACACAGAAGATCAAGTAATCCTCGCGCAGGTGTCAGCTGCTGAGGATGGCAGTAGGAAGCACTCCAGTAAAATGAATGATTAAAAAATATTGACAATAGTGACAAATTCACTTTACATCATGTACAGTATTATGTTGTGATGTGCATGAATACTCATTGAGAGGGTCGTGTGTGAAGATGTGGTATTTATCATTGTCCTTTACTGCTTTCTTGTTTGTTTTTCCTTTTTGTTTTTCCCTCTGTCCACACTAGCCTGTCACTATGTTTATCCCTGAATGTGCTTCTGTCCTCCTTTGTAGCTTCCTATCCTTGAGTATTGACCCTCCTTTCTTTTTTTTTTTTTTTTTTTCCATTTTAATCATTTGTAACTGCATAGAAGTTTTAGAGTATGATAAAAATAATCATCATCATAATCTTCTTCCCCTATCCAGATCCAGACGGGTCAGGAATTATGATTCCTCTTCATTTTACTCTGTTTTTCTATCGACCACTCATCTCAGTGGATCAGAGGGAGAGTATTTGACTGGTCAAGGTACCTGATTTTTGAAGAATGAGTACAATTTTTGACACTCCATATCATGACAAGTCAAAAACCTCTGGGGGTACACTGTGCATCTACTCAGCTGTAAGAACAATAGTGAGCAGTTCAATAATAAATTATCTCCGATCATATTCTCAGCCAAATTTGATCTGTCCTATCACCCTCAATTAGCATGTCCAAGGCTATAACCAGGAAACACTACCTTTTCAAGAACCTCTATTTCTAACAGATTAGGTAGTGTATTTTCCTTCACTGGTCCCGATCTACAATTCTTTTGGATTGGTCTGCATTTTATATCATTGCCCCTGCCTCCTTATAAACTTCCTCTCAGTTGCACTTCTCACAGAGTGGAAAGCATAACGATTGTTAGACTTATACACTTCGCCCAGCTATAGCATACTTGATGTGCTAGCTTGTCTGGAGAGCAGGTATATCTCATTTATAGGTAAAGAAATCTCTAAACCTGGGTGGTGTCTAACAAGAAGGAAAATGCTTTTCTTACTAGATTTTTGTCAAAATGGTCAGATTGTTTTTTGTTGGTCTTTCCAGGATCAAATTGCTATGTCCACCTATTCAATACAATTATATTTTGTAGTGATTAAATCCTACATGAATTATAAACACTAGTTAGGAACATGTTTCGCCCTAGGAGAAATCCAATTTCCACTTTGGATGTTTTCTAGTCATTGTAAATTAAAATAATTTAGTTGCTTCCTTGTTCACAAATTCTGGCTTTTAATTAATGTACATATTGTAAACTATGTAAATATCACCTAAGGCACAACTTTTGTAAAAAAAATAGTTATTTTTTTATTTTTTTAATAGTATAAGACCATTGTATTTAGTATTAAGTTCCAATGTTTAATAGATTTAAGACTTGACCTTAAGATTAGTATTTGGCTGAAGATGCCCAAAACTAGGGCGAAACATGTTCTTAACTAGTGTTTATAAATCATATAGGATTTAATCACTACAAAATATAATTGTATTGAATAGGTGGACACAGTAATTTTATTCTTGAAAGAATTTTACTTATTGTATCTTCAATACGGAACAAAATCAGATTAGTTACTTGTAACTTTCCAGGGTCATCACACCAAGTGACTATAAAAATAAATTCTTCTTTTCCTGAAGTCATCTGATAATTTTTCAGATTCATTTGATTGTTTAGATTATTTTGACATTCTTCTTTTACCTATAAATTCAGTATGCCAAAACCATCTTTGTATATTGTTCTCCATTTTATCACTCAATTTGTCTTAATTTCTCACTCTTTCTCTCTTTGTCTTCTGTTTAAATAGGATTATTTTGTTCTTCTTCCTGCTGCATTTTATGAAGCGACAATTCTAGTCGATAAAATTGAGGCTCCTTGTAAGGTGAGAAACAAAGATTTGTGCAGACACTTTCGCTACCCCAGTGTTGCCAAATTTGACATGGTTCGAGGAGAAGGAGGTTTCATACCAGATGGAGAAAACAGAGAGTTCCTTCGAGAGTATTACAGGGATGATGAGGTAAGTAAATTATCTACCCTCAATTTATAACTCTTCTTCTCCTTCTTCTTCTTCTTCTCTTTATATTTATATGAACAGAATAACCGTACTCTTAAAGAGAAATGTTCATTCATTGGATGGCGAACAGAAATATCAAATTTAAAGATTCTCTTTGCATCACAAGTTGTCGAGCATATAATGATCAATACTAAGGTAGAAGAACTTTGTATTTTCAAGAATATCATCCTATAGGTTTATGGTAAAGTGCAATTTCACAAGGGTATTTTGATGGTATATGAATTTTGTTGGTGTTATTCATTTAAAGTACAGTAATTGGACATACTAATTTAATTTGATTTGTGACTGGTAAGCTTCCCTATATTTACAGTGAAGTCCAAAAATCGAAAGATGGTTAGGTTACTTTTCATAGGGGCAGACAGATGTTGCATGGTGGGATGCTGGCTTACCCTATCTGTATTCTGCTTATGCAGAGTATGGTGCAAGTGCTATGGGCAAGCAAAAGGATGTAAGAGTGTTTTTTGAATGGGGCATGATCCTCCGTCCCCTAATAGCAGATTTTTGCATCCTGCTTCATTAACGTATTTTTAAGATCAGTAGTATAATAAGTGCTCTAATGTGGATTAATCATCCAGCAGCTAGATGTTCTCCAGTTGTAAAATGAAGATACATGAAAAGGATCAGAGATAACTCGCAAGGAAACAGTTTGAGTTGAACCAGAGCAATCGTAATGATACTAGGTAGGATGATCGATTAAGACATCGGAACATCACTGCATGCCTGTCATTGTTACAGAGGCTGTCCACAGCATGACAAAATGAGCATGCACATATAATGACGAAGATTTTGTAATAAATCATATTTTATGTTATACAATAAACAATACAGAAGTATTAACCCTAGAACTGGCAATGTTAAATCTTGTGGTGGCAGTCATATTTGGCACCTTTAGTTGTCTAAATAAAGTACAAAATATCCACAAGATACAAAATAAATCTATGAACCATATATCTACGTAAAGCTAATACACTGAGGATTGTCGTGATAACATGAAATTGCATAAATGTTTTCACTAGAAAAATGTACAGTCTGTTCAAAAAGTGTAATTCCTAATTTCAAAATAATAATAAAAGTTTCAATCATATGTACACAAAACTGGAACATGTCACAAACTCTGATATTCAGATTGTCAATTATGTATCTGTAATGCACGAGCAAAAGTTTCATTGGTTTGAGAGGTATATTCTTGAAAATATCAGGAAAAATGTATTGGCATGCAATCATTTGGAGGCATGACCTTAGACCATGTTATGATAGGTTGCTTTATGGGAGGTTCGTCATCACTTAATCTTTCCGATATTTGATGTGAAGAAATTGCTGATGAACATTCCAAATCTAACTCTTAATCTATCGGTTCATTCTCAATAACTTCAAAATCAGATCTGTAACTTCCGTCTTCCAACCAGTTTCGCACTACTTCATTACTCATTTTCCATAATGAAGTGAAGATGCCATATTTAGACACACACTGTACTAAAAAATGTATATAATCAATCAAATAACAATATATATACAGAAGTAAATAAGTTGCACCAAATGTAAAACTACAAAATAAAATGAAATAGAATAACAAAGCAGAGCCCTTGAAGGTTTGTTTGCAAACTCTACAGAAATGGTGCTCAAACAGATAGTCGAAAAACTGCACTCATTTATTTCTGTGAAATTGCGCCCAAGGAGGTTGTAAATATGAATGAAACTGAACTCATGGCTGCTGTGGACATCAAGAACGACAGGAAACACTGTCATGACATCTGTTGAAGAAATGAGGAAATTACGAGAAGAAATACGAACATGTTGAATATTTCATAGTGGCCACTACAGCAGGGACCATAGTGTCGAATATTCGACAGTTGCCTTTTGATATATTCCTGGACATGTTAGTAAAATATATTTATAGAGCGTGAAATTCTGTTTGTGTTGTCAAAAAAAAAAAATTGTCTTATGTAACTTTAAAATAGAATTATCGGCATATTCCTGCAGTGAATTTGCAAGGTCATTCTACACCATTGTACTGCTCAGAGCTGCCTATCTGTTTTTTATCAATGAATTATAATATGACCATTGATGGAATAGTGAATTTCAAAATAATAAATTCTATAATTGATTATCAAGCAATATCACCAAGAATTGTAACTCTCACCTTTAAAACAACAAACAAAATTTATACATTAATAATTGCCCATGCACCTACTAATGAAAAACATTTTCTGACACAAATAAAGAAAGACGAGGATACATTTTGGGATCTCCTTGAACATATAGTAAACAAAGTAAATGAAAGTAATGTTAAAATTTTATTAGGGGACCTAAATGCCCAATTAGGAAGGGGAAAAGTATAGAGATGTAATTGGAAAATAGGCTCCACATACATTTACAAACAAGAATGGCCAATGACTTGTTGAACTTTGCAGAGAGCATAACCTTATATCTAAATCAACATATTTCAAAAGAAAATCAAACAAACTTAAAACTTAGAAGCATTCTGATTGGAGGAAAGGGGAATGGCAGCTAGACCATGTTTGTATGGATACATTTTTCCATAAGGAAATTTATAATGTAAAAGTATTAAGAGGAATAGATAGCGGTTCTGATCATTACATTGTCAAAATTAAATTTAAATTCAGAAGAAGAATATCAAAACTAATAAAGTAAAGAGAAATTATGACCAGTTAATAAAAAATGACAAATATAAGGAAGTCACGCAAACAATAAAACTGACAGATGACCTTGAAGAATTCATCCCAGTTCTCAAAAAACAAGCTGAAAATTTAGCTCCATTGAACCCTCGTAAAAACATGCCTGGTGGACGACAGAATGTGATGAAATTCATCCACACCCATAAATCATTTTTTTTTTTTTTTGCTAGGGGCTTTACGTCGCACCGACACAGATAGGTCTTATGGCGACGATGGGATAGGAAAGGCCTAGGAGTTGGAAGGAAGCGGCCGTGGCCTTAATTAAGGTACAGCCCTAGCATTTGCCTGGTGTGAAAATGGGAAACCACGGAAAACCATTTTCAGGGCTGCCGATAGTGGGATTCGAACCTACTATCTCCCGGATGCAAGCTCACAGCCGCGCACCTCTACACGCACGGCCAACTCGCCCGGTGCCCATAAATCAGAAGAAAATGCTATCAACCTAAAAAATATCAGAAAGAAGTTCTCTCAAAATATTAGAAAAATTAAGAGAGAATTTCAGAAGAATATAATAAACTCCATTGAAGTTAATTATCATAACACCAAGACAACTACAGAAATATGCTCCTCTTACATTAATTTTGAAAGATGAAAATGGAAAAATGACACATAGTAGTAGTGAAAATGCTGAGATTATGTAGCAAAAGCATTCAGTAAACTTTTGAACCATCAAGAACCTAAGGAACTATTACAAATGAATAAAAATACGAACACTTTTGACATCCATGCATTGGCGGTAACATCCAACGGGAGTTCCATTCTCAACGGCTGCCAAGCCAAGACTGAGTGCCTCAGCGCGGCGTGCGCATGTTTATATGCGAGCGCGGGAAACCCTCTACACAATATTGTGACCAACAGCCACACGAACAGAGTTCTGTATTTATAAAAAAATAGGAGACCTTATTTTTGGGATTACCCTCATACTTTTGGGCTTTTTCTTTTTCTGTTTTCCCTCCTCCCACACTGACTTGTATTTGTGTTTTTCCTGTTGTGTCTTCCTTTCATTGTTCCTGTCTTTCTATGTACAACTTATAACATAACATGATATTTAAGAACTCCATTGTTTACAGATCCAAACACGAAATTGTGGACTTGCTGGAGAAACTCACCAAGTCGGTTTTTGGCTATTTTGACTTGCGGTTTCATTGTCAAGATTAAAATACACTCTACAGATTGCAACAACTTGCTAAGTTATTTCATTGTGTGGAAACCAATGAATACTGCTTTTGTGAATTTGACCGAGTCAGTAACAACTTTTATGCGAGTGGAAAACCTCTCTCATTCAAAATGACATGCCGAACTATAGCAAATACTGGCATGTTTTTCCTCTTTATTTTCTTCTTTCCTTATCCAGCTTGATTTACAGCCTATTTTCTGCTTTTGAATGTAATTTATGTTTGTACGTGTATAATTTGTGCTCATTTGTGCTTTTCCATTTGTTTTGCCTAGGATAGTTAACCTGATAGATGATTTTTGGTTTCCAGCATCTTGATGAATTGAATAAAGGTGAGATGCCTCTTATCAATGAACAACAGAACGAGATTCATTTCGAGCTTACTGTCACAAAGCCTGGCCCTCATGTACTCCTCATCAACTACATAACTCCAAGCGACGACCAGCATACGGCTGTGCTCAACGTGGAGACCAGCTCACAAAGAGCTCGTGGGAAAGGCAGAGTCACGCTCTACAACTGTCCCTACACAGAGGTGTGCCGGCAGGCCGTGGCTGACAAGCATGGTCAGGTGGCCGTCTTCAACTTTGATGCTAACGTCATCAGCCTTGTTCTAAAGGTGAGATCATAAACCAAAGGTATTATCATTTGTATCTTCAGTGTATATTTTTAAATTGCAGATTATTGCAGGTCTTCAACCTGTCAGCGTGGGAGGACTTTCACTACCTGGCTATCCTGTGCTGTGGGAGGAGTATAGCACCAAGCATGCTATGAATGCAGGCTTTTAGTTAATCAAGCATAACTGACAAATGATGCAATGAATGATACCAAAATTTTCAGTTTATTATTAATGCATAAATACACATACAGCATAAGTTACCATAATTACCTAAGGTCAGTGCAGTGGAGGAAAGTTGTAATGTTTTCAAATCGAACAAGGGAAATGGCTGAACCAAATATAGGAGTTGTTAGCACCCAGTTTTTTGAGAAATAAGATCTCAAGATAGGTTCCTGTACTGTGCTTATTAACATACAAACTGCAAAAACCCCATACATTTCCTACACAGTACCTCGTACCCATTAATTTAATAATCGGAACAGAAATAACACACGGTGTGACCGCAAGTGATGTTAAGCATAAATATCTGCCTGTACTACTACCATCTTTATGAACTCGACAGTAAAACACAACTGAAACATTTTCGTAAGATATAAGCAATTCTTTGCAGTATTCTGAGATACGTAATCGGTCATTATTTGCCCTCTTTGCCCTCTGTAATTATCCATGTCTTCCCAAACAAACCCACCATTGATAACATTATGGACGATATATTCCCGCGTATCACAAGCAACATCGCTGTCATGATCACTACTTTTACTCTCAGATTCTATATCCTAGTCCTCGTATAACAAAACGGAACTTTCTTTCTCATCATCATCTGCTATAACATCATTAATTTTTGCATCCGCGATCATGAAAAAATGTTTACCTACTATGGTGTAAACAACAGAAATTGTTGCTTTTTCAGATGCGATATATCGTACGTAATCGATAAAAATTCAATAGATATACAGATCAGATGAAAGATCGATGCTTTCTATATAGATATATCTCATAACATATGTAATAGTTCAAGAACTGTTCGCTAAATAGAAGCACAAAGCAGAAGCTGCTACGAGCGTGCAATGCACGTCACTCCGTGACAGAGAGCTTTAGGGAGTCGGCGTGCAGTGTACGGCACTCCACGTTGAGTGGTTAAGTAATCCATAATTTCTTACTTTTTACGATATATCACCAGTAATTAAAATCTCAGAGAAGAAAGAGCCACCAGGTTCTGGTTGGCAGACTTCGTGTGCCAATATCTTGTGATTCTAGAGTGGGTCTCATCAGTCCTTGAATAACCCATAAACTGTGACCTTGAATCACTTGGAAGACATCATTATACTCACCAGCGAGTAAAAGCATGTGATGATTAGACCTCGGATTTTAGGCAAAAACTTATTTTGTTCCAGAAGAGGTAACTTAAAATGAAGTTATATTTATACGTTTCATGTATTTATAAGGTTAGAAACGATAATCCTATAGTGCCTAAAAATACCTAAACTGACATTAGAATCTATATTTGCCTATATTTCTATAATTCCTACTTTCAATACCTAAATCAATTAAACATACTTTTAAATTATTCCAAGAAACTGAAATATTTGCGACTCATTTTCAGTATGAACAGTATATTCTTGAAAGAGTTTTCAAACAAAATCTTTAAATTGGGAAGCTGTAAACCATACTGCCTGGAAATCCTTAAGAACCTCTCACAGTACATGCCCATAGTCTGTGTCACGAGCAAAAACAAGAAAATGTCAGCTTCCAAGCGTCTTTCATTAAAAGGTTGCAGGAGTTTCCCCACTTCACACTGGGTGGAAAAATTATGTCCTGTGGTGTTTGTAGCAAAGAGGTGAGTGGTATTTGTTTTATATTTCCCCCTGAAGAGTCATTATCGATTTATCAAAATAAAAATGGTATTTTAATTGATAAATGCCTAATAAAATATATAAAATTGAAGCTGCTTAATATATACATTTTAGAACCTATTTTTTCACATTTCAGAGCCTATTTTTTAGGCACCTAAAATAAACATTTTAACACCAAAAATTCCTACGTATAGTGATGATGATCCATATAAATCATATATAAAATCTGGTTGTGAACATGCATTTGGGAGATGGTGGGTATGAACTGCACTGTTGACAAACTTGAAAAAGGTTTTCCATGATTTCCCATTTTCACATCAGTCAAATGGTGAGGCTGTACTTTATGGCCACAGCTGCTCCCTTTCCATCTTATTCCTTTACCATCCCTGTGTTGCCAAACACTTCCATGTATTAGGCACCAAAGAACCAAGGAAATTTTTATGTAAAACTTTGATATTCAACCCTTCCAGTTGGTATTAAAAGTTGGCCAAGTTTTATCCTACAGCAGTAATAAATTTAGGAAAAATACCACAATTTTACATATTGTCACCAACATTGCTATAACTTCTAAACGACTTGTCTGATTTTTTTCAAATTAAGTGGATGTGCAGTTCATATCATGCAGATGTTGTATCTACATACAAAAAGGTGGCACATAAAGTAAAAAATGCCTAATTACCTTCTTGTTGGAATAAAATTCAAATCAACAGGTATCCATGACTACTCGGGTGAGCACTCACTTATATTACTATCATTATTTAAATCACATGTAATTTCGTGCTGTGCATAATCATCATCACTAACACTTTCATTCATCATCATCATCATCATCATCGGTTTGCCCTTCCAGTGAGCTGGGTAGGGTGTTTGAAAATGAGTGTCTTCCAAAGTTGCCTATTCAAAAAGATGTTGTTGTCCATGACAGATTCCCAGTTCCATCCTCTTCTCTCCACATCTTCCCTCAGTTGGTCCAGCCATCTTCTTCTTGGTCTTCCAGCTGGTCTTCTACCTGTTATTCTCTTTTCCAAATAAGCACATGGTAACCTTCTGCTATTCATTCATTTAACATGCCCAAACCATTTAAGTCTAGATGACCTAAGTCTTTCCTCCATCGAGTCATTTAGACCTAGGTTAGATAGGATCTCATAATTTTTTACGTGATCATTATCACTCGGATTATTCTCATTACTACTTTTACGTAATGTGTGTTCGAGAGCTGCACTAGATAAATACAATACAGACCAGGACACTGCCATGTTGTTTACAATGATCGATGTTGATGAAACAAATTCTTTTTCTGCCAACACAATGCTGCATTATGGCAGAAAGTACTCCCCTGCATAAAATGATACCCTGTACTGTGAGCCATGCTAAAATTTCACGTTGACAACCGACAGATGGCACACAGATGCACATCTGAAACATCGCTAGCCTAGTCCGTACAGGTATACGTCAAACCGTTCCTGGCTTATGTTTTGTAGGTCCGTACATGTACACGTCGAACAGGCTTGAGCGGTTAATGGAATTTTACAAAACTTTATGAAAGATAATTTTCAATGGTTTGATAACATTTCTAAGGCGGTCCATTTTGTTATCCCGCATCAATTTATTCTGGATTCAGATCTTTTGCTGTCGACTGAAAATAAACCTGCAAGCATTATCGGGAGATAAGCTCTCAAACTGTGAAATTTAGATACTGAATAATGTTCTCCTCTGTTTCATTTTGCTAAGTTTCTTGGTAATAAATTCTTATTATTCTGTTTATTCTCTTTTGTTGTAGTTGCCTATACATAGTATTTTTTTTTTTTTCCGCAGGGTGAAGATAACTCCAACATTGCACTTGACTCTATAGTAGCCATCCCCTACAAAGAATGGACAATGGACTACCAGACGCCAACACGAGCCTGTGTTAGGAGCGGAAAGGAATGTTTGCCTGCAAACTTCCCCACTCCACCAAACTCGAAGAAGGTAAATTTAACTACAAGGATTCTCCTTGTCCTTGTGTTTTCATGTTTGCCCTTGTTTCCTCTTCCCACACTGACCTGTCATTGTTCATGTCTTTCTCCATAGGAACTGATTTGTAACTTGTTTGTCACTTGTCACACTGTTTGCAAATAGTGGTCAAGTTCCTTGGCTGAATAGTCAGTGTAGTGGCCTTCACCCCTTGGTTTGATTCTTGGTCACGCTGGGAATTTTAGCCTCATCCTATTTGTTTGTTTGTTTGTTTGCTTGTTTGTTTGTTTGTCCAACCCTTGTCCCATTTCTCTATGGGGTCATGTATGAGGTGAGATGAATCTTTCGTTGCAGGTTTTTATGTCTGGATGCCTTTCCTGACATCAACCTCATCAGAGGAGTTAATGAGATGAAACGAATGACGTGATATACGATAGTAAGAATGGAGAGAGTGAAACCCAGTGCCGGCACTAGCCTACTTTTGTCGAATAGCATCAAGGGGGCTGATCAAGGCTTAATGTCCCCATCCGATGGATGAATCACCATCAACAGCATCATATGCCCTCACTCCATATGAGCACTGCAGAGAAATTTGGAATTTAACCCAAGCTTTTGGCACACAATCTAGTGATTAGAAATTGTATACCACTACCTCCCCTACTCTGCCAGCCAAAATTCTGATGGTGAATTTTTTTTTCGACCAATGGGACTCGAACCAGCTAACCATGGTGTCAAACCGTTTAAACTTCAACACCAACAACCATGGCCACTAGGCAGGCTTAAAAAAATCTCGAGAAATAGATTCGGACCATAGGATGAGAGGGCTGAGAGAAAAACACTATGGCTTAAGATAAAGAAGGTCCACAGTAGATCAGTTAATTGTCATAAGACAGCTACAAGAATGGCTTTAAGAATATGGAAAAGATCTACCAGTGGACTTTTGGATATTGAAAAGGCATATGATAGTGTATGCAGAAGCAAAATATGGAAGGCTGTGGAGAACAAAGGGTTGGGAAACATACTGTTTGGAGGGTAAAGGAGGATGCATCAAGGGAGTTTGAGTTGTATGAAAGTAGGAGGAGAAGATGCTTAAAATCTGGAAGGAGCATAGACCAACGACTAGAGTAATGATTGATGTTTCCACTGAGAAAGTACTGATGAAATAAGTGAGCAGGGGTAGAAGCTTTGTGTGGAGTGAAGATTGCAAGCTGTCCACTTCATGGCCGTATCAATGAGTATAATCAAGATACTTTATCGATTAGGTGGCTTTTTAGATTAATTTGTTGGAGTGAAGATGTCCTCCAAAACACCAAAAGAGTGATATACCAGATGTACTATATTTCAATACTAACATAAAGGAATCTTGTGTAATTAGGTGAAGAGAAGAAAGCTAGTTCCAGGTCAGTGAGATGAAATTTTTGAGGAATGAAAAAAAAAAAAAAATTTTTAAATGGATAAGGTAAGAAATGAGAAGATTAGAGAACTAATGCAAGTGGAACCATTGCAGGATAGAATAGATTAACCAAAGCTTAGATGGTGTGGACATGTGAAGAGAATGGAGAAAAAGAGGACAGCTAGGAAGATGCATAAGATGGGAGCGGAAGGCAAGAGACGAGGTGGAAGACCAAGAGATGGATGGATGAAAAGAGTGGAGGAATGGGTAAAGAAAATAGTGCTGGCAGGGAGACGGTGGAAGGACAGAAGACAGTGGAGAGGCTTATGTTCTAAACAGACCTGGTCATGGTTAAATCCTCCAGTTTGGGTACTAGTTGTTTGTGTTATTTTTCATTTGTACACCACACAGAAACACAAAATAGCAAATACATCCCTCCACATAGATATAGCATCAGGAAAAGCATCTGGCCATAAAACTGCTTAATTCCCACAAAGTGCTTACTCCAAGTAAGTGAGAAAAAGCCAGGGACAATGATGATGACTGCTTGGCTTGGCTTGGCTTGGCTTGGCTTGAGTTGTAGACCAAATATTGAAGTGTAATTTAAAATTAAGTTACTATGTAGAATGCAAGTGTGAGTTTAAATTTAGAATAAGAGAGATAAAAGGAAGAGAAATATTGGATTTAAGAAATGGTTGAATGTACATAATGGAGTAAAAAGTTCTTCTGTTTTTGATTTAGCGAAGAGTTTATTTTTAAATCACAACATAATGTTAGTATTTATAGGTTGTAAGTACTCTGGGGCACACCTGTCACAGTGATCTAGACCTTCAGCTTGTAACCAGAATGGCCTGGGCTCTAATTTTTCCAAATTTGGGTGGGATTTAAAAAAATATCAGATATGTTCATCCTAAGAAATAGGGATTGTCTCATTTTCATGAGATAATTTAATGTAGAAAAATTATAACAATCCTGATTTTAAAGTTTACTTTGGAAAATTAAACTCTGAAATTAGCTGAGTTATTTGTATGTTCCTAGCCATAATGCTAATGCGGAGATGATGTTTTCCCTCATGAACACTCAGTGGTCTGGAGAGAGTAATAGATTAAATGTTATCGATTAAAGCAATCTTGTTATTACAGTATAATATGAAAAACTTCAGTTATAGAGAATTTTTTAAAACCATATTTTGAAAAATAAGAACCTTCTAGGTTGTATAACAAAGTCACAAAAATGTGGAGGTATGCTAAATCATGTGAAAAATAAACTTGTTTCTTTGTACAGGGCAGGAGTTACTGCCACTTACAAGAGTCGATTGCTGAAGAAATCTTTTGCAAAATATATCATATGAACCTGTCCTAATCTCAATACTTGCAGAGTTATAATGATTTGAAAGTTGTTATTACATGCATTTTCCTTCAGTTCCTGAAACTTAGATTGTGTTTTGAATTCCTTAATTGCTTATTATTTCATACAAAAAATTTAAATCCAGTTAAATGAAGAATTATTTGTGAATAGGTTATTTTATTTTATTTTATTTTATTTTATTTTATTTTATTTTATTTTATTTTATTTTATTTTATTTTATTTGACCCTTCCAATGAAATGAACATGAGTATAACATGTTTTACCAACATCTTTAAAATTCCTGTGACTCTGTAAGTATTGAAAATAACACAGGTTCATATAGGCTAAATTTTCTTTGTTCAAATTGTTCTTAGAAATCAGCTTCATAGACTTAGGTGGTGCTAACTCCTCATGACATAAAAACTATTATTTATACCTTACAGTTGTATTCACTCCCATCTACCTACATAGGAAAGTTGTTCTAATTTCATGTGTCATACATATGGCACTAAACTAGAGTCTTTAGATCCTTCGCTTTTGCTAGTGGCATTCTCCCTGTGTACGTAGTGTTGCCAGAGCACACAGGTTTAGAGATACCCTTCCTGTTACTCCATATGTCCACATTAACCTGTTATTATGTTAATGTTCAATCCTCCTACTTAGCTTCCTGTCTTTGACGACTGATATTCGTACATGTGGTTTTTTCCTTTCCTATTACATGAAGCACTTTTTTCTTGGTCACATTTTAGGTTGAGTTTGAGAGTGGTAATGAACAACGAATTGCAACTGAGGATCTTCCTAGATTATTTAGTAACAAGACAGTTCTTGTTAAACTCACTCCTGAAGATGCTATGATAGACATCAGCGGCAAAGTGCCAGCCCCTGGTTATTACATCTTCGTTGTACATTACTATCAGCCAGACTCCCCAGGTAAGAAATATTCTTGCTTAGTACTAAAGAGAGAATTCATATGATGCAATTGCTGATAATCATGCTTGGACTATTTTTTTTTTTTCTTTACGTCGCACCGACACAGATATGTCTTATGACGACGATGGGATAGGAAAGGTCTAAGAATTGGAAGGAAGCGGCTGTGGCCTTAATTAAGGTACAGCCCCAGCATTTGGCTGGTGTGAAAATGGGAAACCACGGAAAACCATCTTCAGGGCTGCTGACAGTGGGGCTCGAACCCACTATCTCCCGATTACTGGATACTGGCCGCACCTAAGCGACTGCAGCTATCGAGCTCGGTGCTTGGACTACTGTGTCCTTGTCTAGCACCATTAAACATTTTCCAGTGAATAGTTCGGCTTCAATTGATTAATGAGTTTTAAATATCTGTAGATACATTGGTATAATACTTACAAAGGCAAATTATCATAAGTAGTTGTAACTTCTGTAGATTTTACATTCGTGCAGACAATAGACCCAGTATTTTGTATAGATATCCATTCAAACTATCACAAAGATAATAATTTATTCAATTAAATAACACGATATACCCGTAAACTTTGATTTAAAAAAAAGGAAGTTAAAGAGAATACACGGTATTTCACTGGAGAATTACTTAACAGTCTTTGGATTTTTGACGATTGTTTGCTGCATTCTGATGGGATCAAAGAGTATATGGTAGTGGAGTAAACAAATACTAAGAGTCGACTGACTACTGTATTCTGATAACTTGTACTTCGAAGTCCCCGGCATACTTTGTATTTTGCACCTTTGTTTATACATCGAGTAAAAGTTAATAATCAAATTCCTATATCCCAATAATATTGTAATTCAAATCCCTGGCATAGTTTTGATGGAAGGGTTTTTTTTTTTTTTTTTTTTTTTTTTTTGGAAATTATTGTAGACAACCTCCTATTTTTTCAGCATTTAAGGACAATTTTATTCTCCATCCCACGTAGTAGGGAAAATAATAGTAATCCACCAGCTATAAAAATCATAAAACCACATTTCATGTGAGAATTGTAGTGTAGATACAGTATATTAGATAGTATCTTACCTGCTGTGGTTGTGTGTATCTTTGTGTGTGTATCTTTCATGTGTATCTATCAATCAATCAATCAATCAGTCAATACTGATCTGCATTTAGGGCAGTCACCCAGGTGGCAGATTCCCTATCTGTTGCTTTCCTAGCCTTTTCCGAAATGATTTCAAAGAAATTGGAAATTTATTGAACATCTCCCTTAGTAAGTTATTCCAATCCCTAACTCCCCTTCCTATAAATGAATATTTGCCCCAGTTTGTCCTCTTAAATTCCAACTTTATCTTCATATTGTGATCTTTCCTACTTTTATAAACGCCATTCAAACCTATTCATCTACTAATGTCATTCCACGCCATCTCTCCGCTGACAGCTCGGAACATACCTCTTAGTCGAGCAGCTCTTCTTCTTTCTCTCAATTCTTCCCAATCCAAACATTGCAACATTTTTGTAACGCTACTGTTTTGTTGGAAATCACTCATAACAAATCGAGCTGCTTTTCTTTGGATTTTTTCCAGTTCTTGAATCAGGTAATCCTGGTGAGGGTCCCATAAACTGGAACCATACTCTAGTTGGGGTCTTACCAGAGACTTATATGCACTCTCCTTTACATCCTTACTACAACCCCTAAACACCCTCATAACCATGTGCAGAGATCGGTACCCTTTATTTACAATCCCATTTATGTGATTACCCCAGTGAAGATCTTTCCTTATATTAACACCTAGATACTTACAATGATCCCCAAAAGAAACTTTCACCCCATCAACGCAGTAATTAAAACTGAGAGGACTTTTCCTATTTGTGAAACTCACAACCTGACTTTTAGCCCCGTTTATCAACATACCATTGCCTGCTGTCCATCTCATAACATTTTCGATGTCACGTTGCAGTTGCTCGCAATCTTGTAACTTATTTATCACTCTATAGAGAATAACATCATCCGCAAAAAGCCTTACCTCCGATTCCACTCCTTTACTCATATCATTTATATATATAAGAAAACATAAAGGTCCGATAACACTGCCCTGAGGAACTCCCCTCTCAACTATTACAGGGTCAGACAATGCTTCACCTACTCTAACTCTCTGAGATCTATTTTCTAGAAATATAGCAACCCATTCAGTCACTCTTTTGTCTAGTCCAATTGCACTCATTTTTGCCAGTAGTCTCCCATGATCCACCCTATCAAATGCTTTAGACAGGTCAATCGCGATACAGTCCATTTGACCTCCAGAATCCAAGATATCTGCTATATCTTGCTGGAATCCTACAAGTTGAGCTTCAGTGGAATAACCTTTCCTAAAACCGAATTGCCTTCTATCGAACCAGTTATTAATTTCACAAACATGTCTAATATAATCAGAAAGAATGCCTTCCCAAAGCTTACATACAATGCATGTCAAACTTACTGGCCTGTAATTTTCAGCTTTATATCTATCACCCTCTTTATTCACAGGGGGTACTATAGCAACTCTCCACATTCATTTGGTATAGCTCCTTTATGCAAACAATAATCAAATAAGTACTTCAGATATGGTACTATATCCCAACCCATTGTCTTTAGTATATCCCTCGAAACCTTATCAAATCCAGCTGCTTTTCTAGTTTTCAACTTTTGTATCTTATTGTAAATGTCATTGTTATCATATGTAAATTTTATTACTTCTTTGGCTTTAGTCTCCTCCTCTATCTCGACATTATCCTTGTAACCAACAATCTTTACATACTGCTGACTGAATACTTCTGCCTTTTGATGATCCTCACATACACACTCCCCTTGTTCATTAATTATTCCTGGAATGTCCTTCTTGGAACCTGTTTCTGCCTTAAAATACCTATAAATACCCTTCCATTTTTCACTAAAATTTGTATGACTGCCAATTATGCTTGCCATCATGTTATCCTTAGATGCCTTCTTTGCTAGATTCAATTTTCTAGTAAGTTCTATTGGAGCATAGTAGGATAAAATAGTACTAAAAAATAATCTGTTTATGCATTTAGCTTTGTTGGTAATCTTTGAGTATTTCTTGCAAATTTCAAACCTGCAATTTTCATTTCTGTTTGTGCTTAGTAATGTATGTGTATGTTGGGTATTCAGCCAGAGGGCTGCTTTGATTCTCTACAGCTCTGCCAACAGCTGTCATAGATAGCCTTGGCATCACTGAGGAGGCATACTAGGGAAATGAGGAGTGAGGTAGTTTCCCGTTGCTTTCCTCACTGGGCCAGAAGTTGGTATTACATAACAGTCTGCCAAGCCCACTGAAATGCATGCACTGATCGACACTGAGTGATATTTTCACACCATTCATAACAGGGACTGGCTGCATAACGAATGGTATTACTAGCATCGCTCATACCTTGGCAACTTTCATATTGTCAAAGCCAAGGATAAGCCTGAGGCAGGTCAATGAAAGTAAGAAATTTATTCTAGCCTATAGCAGAGGACATAGTGCACTGTAAACACTACATCTCATGAGCAAAGGCATTGTTTAATAATAACAACATATTTAATTAGGATACATCTGAACGTAGTTTAAAATTATTGTAGTGTATTGCAGTATCTTATTAGAAATTAGCCTGTTTATTCTATTATTGCAAAATATTTGTGTAGTATAGTAGAAGTATCTGTAGAAACTCTTTTACTAGAATTCTACTGTAGTAATTAGGGCAGGCTTAACTGCAGTTCAGAATTATGTAATTCTTGTGTCTGCCTTTCGGTACTCAGTAATTAAGGGCAGTTTTTATCCTGTTAGGGTGTTGTAGGCTAAAAATATAGTATGACTAAGTAGTATTGTTGTGTAGCAGTATATTAATTACCTTATTGTCATGTGATCCTTGTGAACTATTGTAGACAATATTTCTTTACTTTCTTTTTTTTTTTTTTTTGTGCACAGAACAAGTTATTTTATGTTTTCTTTTATTTTTCATTTTCTGTAAAGAATGGAAGTGTAGGAACTGTGGGTGTGGCCAGGCATGAAGGAGTATTAGGGAGGAGTTGGAGAGTTTGGGGGAGATAAGTAGGATTCTCTCAGAAGACAAGAAGGGAGGTAGGCCTCCCACAAACAAAGTACAGTATACAGTAGGTGTAAAAGCAGGATGGGAAGGAAAGCTGGAAATTGTAGAAGACAGGTGGTCTAATGTTTTAAGGGGAAGGAAATTGCAGGCTAAGGGCTCTATTCAGGTTCAGAATTCAGGACAGGTGTCTGTGAGAAATCGGTACGAGTCACTGCAGGTAGAACAACAGAGGGAAGATGAAGAACAGGGAACTGTCGCTGAGAAGTGTGGAAATAGGAGGAAGGGAAAAGGTAGGAAAGGGAAATGTAGAGTAGAGGATAGGAAAAGACAGGTGGAACAGGGTCATGGAAGGGAGAAAAGGGAGGAAGAAGTGGCTTCTGCAGCTATCAGGAAAGACAGGGCTGACCAGGAGGGGAGGGGATCAAATGAGGTGGGTAGGGTTGAGGCTCTGGTCATGGGGGATTCCATCGTTAGACATTTGGAGAAAGTGTGTGGAGGAAAGGGAACCAGCATAGGGTGTTAACCAGGAATTAGGTTGAGGCAGGTGTTGTAGAAAGTAGAAGAGAAGGAGGAGGGAAAGGAGAAGGTGGTAGTGTTTCATGTTGGTACCATCAACATAAGGCAAGCAGATATAAGCACCAACATAGTTGGGGATGTGTGGGATCTGGTAAATGCAGCACGGGTGAAGTTTAAGAAAGCGGAGATTGTTATCAGTGGAATACTGTATGGGAGGCATACTAACGGGAAGGTGATTGGGAATTTAAATGAGAATATGGAGTGGGTATGTAGGAAAGTGGGAGTGAGATTTCTAGATCCTAATGAGTGGATAGGAGATAAGGATCTGCACTCAGTTGGCCTTTGCTTAAATCAGGAGGTACATTAAGGGAAACGAGGTGCTCTAGGGAACAGTGATAAGTGTACAAGGATCTAGAAGTCGAATAGGGATGACATAAAAATGTTAGTGTTGAACTGTAGAAGTATTGTAAAGAAAGGAATGGAATTAATTTAATAGATGTATATACTTACCAGATATTGTAATAGGAGTTGAATCATGACTGAGAAATGATATAATGTATGCAGAAATTTTCTCACGGAACTGGAGTGTCATTATTTATGAGCTTCATGTCCGTATTGATGGATTACACATATATGGAAAAGAAAGAATTCCTCCTGATCAATACAATTTATTATACTTGTAGTCCTTACAGTACTGGTTTCAGCCTATTTGGCCGTCATCAGCTGTCAAATGTTGATGTTCTGCATGAATTACATTAACAGTATCTGAAGGAGGTTCCCATCTTTGATTGGCATATCTGGATATGTATAAGTGGTTTATCGTTTGAATCACAGTACGTAAGTGTGAATGACCTTGAGGTTTAGGTTGTGATTATAAATACTTAATCTAAACTTAAGAGCTAATCAGTTGTACAAACACAACCAACTAGAGGGAAGAATATTCTGGATGTGGTGCTTGTAAAACCAGATGAGCTCTATAGAGAAACCATAGTAATAGATGGCATTAATGATCACAAAGCTGTTTTTGTCATAGTTAAAAATAAATGTGATAGAAAGGAAGGTCTTAAAAGTAGGACTATTAGGCAGTACCATATGTCTGATAAAACAGCCATGAAGGAGTTTTTAAAAAGCAATGATGATCGGTGGAAAACGGTAAATAAAAATGTGAACACGCACTGGGATGGATTTAAAGCAATTGTTGAGGAATGTGAAAACAGGTTTGTACCTTTAAAGGTGGTAAGGAATGGTAAAGACCCACTATATTATAATAGAGAAGTAAAGAGTCTAAGGAGGTGTAGACTGGAAAGAAATAGTTAGAAATGGCTGTGGAAGTAAGGAGAAATTGAAGGAACTTGCTACGAAATTGAATCTATCAAAGATCGTTGTCATAAGACCTATCTGTGTTGGTGCGATGTAAAGCCCCTAGCAAAGAAAGGAAAAAAAAAAATCTATCAAAGAAGTCAGCTGATGGCAAGCATATTGGCAGTCATACAAATTTTTAGTGAAAAATGGAAGGGTATGTATAAGTACTTTAAGGCAGAAACAGGTTCCAAGAAGGACACTCCAGGAATCATTAATGAACAAGAAGAGTGTGTATGCAAGGATCTTCAAAAGGCAGATGTATTCTGTCAACAGTTTGCAAAGATTGTTGGTTACAAGGATAATGTCCGGATAGAGGATGTGACTAATACTAAAGAAGTATTAAAATTTACCTATGATAACAATGACATTTACAATAAGATACAGAAGTTGAAAACCAGAAAAGCAGCTGGAATTGATAAGATTTCTGGGGATACACTAAAGACAATAGGTTGGGATATAGTACCATATCTGAAGTACTTGTTTGATTACTGTTTGCATGAAGGAGCTATACCAAATGAATGGAGAGTTGCTATAGTAGCCCCTGTATATAAAGGAAGGGGTGAAAATTACAGGCCAGTCAGTTTGACATGCATTGCATGTAAGCTTTGGGAAAGCATTCTTTCTGATTGTATTAGACATGTTGCAAAATTAATAACTGGTTTGATAGGGGGCAGTTTGGGTTTAGAAAAGGTTATTCCACTGAAGCTCAACTTGTAGGATTCCAGCAAGATATAGCAGATATCTTGGATTCAGGAGGTTAAATGGATTGTATTGCGATTGATCTATCTAAAGCAGTTGATAGGATGGATCATGGGAGACTACTGGCAAAAATGAGTGCAACTGGACTAGATAAAAGAGTGACTGAATGGGTGGCTATATTTCTAGAAAATAGATCGCAGAGAATTAGAGTAGGCGAAGCTTTATCTGATCCTGTAATAATTAAGAGGGAAATTCCTCAAGGCAGTATCATTGGACCTTTGTTTTCTTATATATATATATATACATGATATGAGCAAAGAAGTGGAATCAGAGGCTTTTTTGCGGATGATGTTATTCTATATAGAGTAAGAAATAAGTTGCAAGATTGTGAGCAACTGCAAAATGACCTCGATAATATTGTGAGATGGACAGTAGGCAATGGTACGATGATAAATGGGATTAAAAGTCAGGTTGTGAGTTTCATAAGTAGGGAAAGTCCTCTAAGTTTTAATTACTGCGTTGATGTTGTGAAAGTTCCTTATGGGTATCATTGTAAGTACCTAGGTGCTAATATAAGGAAAGATCTTAATTCGGGTAATCACATAAATGGGATTGTAAATAAAAGGTACAGATCTCTGCACATGGTTATGAGGGTGTTTAGGGGTTGTAGTGAATATGTAAAGGAGAAGGCATATAAGTCACTGGTAAGACCCCAACTAGAGTATGGTTCCAGTGTGTGCTCTCTTTCATACACCATAAATCCAAATTATATCATGCAGCAGCAAAAACATCAATAACAATAACATGTGAAGGAATGCTGGTAATGATGCTGTTGTTTTTAAATGTGCTTAATATAGCTTTAAAATGTCTCTATAATTGATTATTACTTATTTTTGCTACATCGTTTACACATTTTTGTCACTCTCTTGTAAATCAATTTGTGCTGTTTTAATGTTGAAATATTAGTTCATTTTCTGAGTGTTCATTACTGTGCATAGGATATTGCATTTTAGATTGATATTAATAAATCTGTAGATAATTTGAATACTGTCTGCAAATTTTCCAATATCTTAATTCTACAACCTCAAAAATAAATCATAACGATAATCCTTTGAAGTGTATGTGGTGACAGTGCACTAGGGGAGATTTGTTCTTTATAGCCATAGACTTAACGTGCCAGATGCCAATGACTCAGATTTATCTTCCTTGAAGTAAATGCCCTCTTTTGCCACAGATCTCAGCTTGGACTGAATTTGTTATCGATCATTAACATTTGAATTAAGTTTAAAGTACACTGTTGGGCAAAAAGCAAAAATATGCGTCAAATTATTGAGAGATTTGAACACATCATTAAAGGATAGCATCGAGCATATACATTCCATTATTCCCATACTTTGGGTTGGGAGTTTAGGAGGAAGTTAACACTTATATGAATTAATTCTGAAAGAAATTATAGTACTAGTTGAATGGTTTGATTATGGTTTTATTTGGCAATATTTTCTCTTTGTTTTATCAAATCCTGATAATGTACCAATAAAAATCAATCAACGTGAATTGAAATCTTCAATATTTCTTAAAGCACGTTAAAATCAGAACTGGTATTACTGACCACAATAGTAAAGCAAAATCCATCTTTGTTCACTTAACCGTAAACAGTACCATCATTCAAGCAACTGATCAACATTTTTACATTCAGAAATTGATGTCTGACCACGTTGTTGTTGAACTATCTATCATTTCATGGCACCTTTTCCAGTTTTGTTGGGTGGTAATCAGATATATAAACACTATCTGTCAGTGGATATCTGCATCCATGCCCTTTACCCGCAGAAATCGAATAGTTGAACACACCCTCTATCTTGTCACCCATTCAGCATGTTTTTCCAGCTAGGTACTGTTGCACTGACCTATGTAGTTGTTTGGTACTTGACAGTGGGACTACATCATACTGTAAGGTGCAGAAATTCAGGGTTACCATATTATGTGTTACAAAAGAGAAAAAGATGTACTGTGAGAATTGAGGCCTATACAATATTATGTGCTCATTCTTTTTTTTTTTTTTGAGTTACTGTACATACTAAAATATTACAGCCTTAAAGGTAACTACGTTAAAACTGCAGACCATTATTTGAAACTAGTCCCAGATATGTGGAAGACAACGTACAACCAGTTAATGTTTTGTTTTTAACTACGTTAAAACTGCAGACCATTTAATGAAACTAGTCCCAGATATGTGGAAGACAATATACAGCCAGTTAATGTTTTGTTTTTATCCAATCACATTAACCGATGACTCTATTTTACTCAACAATTTAGACATCCTGTTACATACTGATAAAACTGTTGACAACACTTAGAACTTGTACTGAAGAATTAAAATGTTCTTAGCAGAATCAGGTATTACTTTATTTCTTTCTTTGGACCACTGTGTCTGCAACTTTGGCATTATGAGGTGCAATAGCAAAATAAAACTGGACAAGTTTCAATAATTCTGCATCTTCTGTATGAAGTATTTTCAATTTTTTAAATGCAGTATCAACTGATCAGTGATGTCTAGTAGGCAGATTATTACTTTGGTTATTATTTTCTAACATTTTAAATTTGAAGGATTTATATTAAATGTGGGGAAATCCAGACTTTTATTTCATCTGAAAAGAACCTGGCTGGATGTCATGTTTACTAATGAAAAAGAGATGTCCAGGCAAACACACAATAACCCTGGAGGAATTGCCATGAGCTGCATCCTTTTGCTTGGAGAAATAATATTGGTCAGCTAATGTATAGACTGCCTTGCTGTATCACCTGTGACACTGTGTTGACATGTTTGGTATCTTCTTTCTTTGTAGAGTTTGGTACTGATGTTATTGTTCACAATGGTCAACATTATGCAGCCAAACTAGATGTCAAACATTGCCCTTCAAATTCAGGCTGCCGTTCGATTGTGAAACAGGCTGATGGAAATACTCACTTCCAACTGACTGAGAATTTCGTGTTTACCATGAAGGTAAGTGAACAAAACTATCTCAAATAACTTTTGGTACAGTTTGGTATTTATCTGAATTTTTTCCTTTAATAAATACATGATGGCAGAACTGTACTGTATGCCCTACAGGCAAGACCACTGGAGACTCCTACAGTTCGATGCTCTTCTGTTGATAGCGGAATAGTTAGTAGCTTAAACGTCTGTCAATTACGCTATCTACTGCTGATGATATGCTTCTTAGTGACAGTCCATTGGTTTAGACCAAGTCAAGTGCAGTGCTTGCATGGTGTCAAGGAAAAGGTTAACAGTCTGACAGAGTGACAGCAGCACGGTTGCCTAGTCATCCTGTCAGCTGGTCCACTTTCCAGGAGGTTTCATGAATTTGAAGGGCTCAAGATTGATTTTGATTTATTTATCAGAATTTTCTTGCTTTTGATTGAGAATATTTCCTTTTACTTCCAGCTTGAGCTGATAGATCTGCAATGCAACATCTGGCTCAAGGGCATGTTTCTGCAATCCCAAAATGTCCACGATTTTTATAAAATACTTTCTCAACAGCAATATACTCGACTGTACTGGCAAGCTGCTAAAAATCTTTCACTATTCGGTTCTATTTGTGTATGGAAGGTTTTCTTTTCCTGTTGTGAAATTGACCAAGTCCCAGCAACACACATGTTTAATGGACTTTAATCCGTGCAACTCCATGCTGTTGACCGTATTGTGAGCCCTTGTTCCAAACATAGAACACATTGTACAGTCCAAATGTAAATAGACTGTCCCATCTCAGGTCACGGTGTTCTTTGTTTTGCTGAAAAGAATGAATTTATGTACCTGCATACAAAGTGTTGTTAATATAAAATATGCAGCATTATTATTTTTGTCATCATATTCTGTTTAATTATGAAGTTTTTGAATGCAAAGGGCTGCCCAGATCTGGCTCTTAAAGACTTTCCATTAGTCTAAACCATCAGGGGTTCATAAAGAGTTTACCTGACGATTAAATGGGTGTGTGCGTCATTTGTGTAGGATGTTGTTTCTTGTTTTAACCTTCACTACTATTCTGCACAGATATTCCAGCAGTGACAGAGAACAGTCTAATACAATATCCAGGTATATCGAGTGAGTATTATACGTTAGTTGATGACCTCTGAATTCTACTTGCAGCATGTAGTTGGCCTGTGTATGGTTCAAGTGTAAACAATTGATCTCTATTTTGTTTGCATTAGGTTTAAACCACCACATGTTGAAGTAGTTGTTTGGTTTAAGGAGATCTTGAGCAAACATGTCTTCAGCTGTTTTGAAATTGCTTGAATTAGCTGTCAGAATTATGTCATCAGCATATTTGAGCTTTTTGAGAAACCATAGCTTGTAAGTCTGCAGTGTAGAGGTTAAAAAGAAGTGGAGCAAGGACTGAACCTTGTAGTAAGCCATTGTTTGGTCTTTAGCATTTGCTTATACGTCTGTTGAGATACACTTCTGTAAATCTATTATACACCATGTTATTGAGCAAAGATGCAAGGGTCTTACAAGGAATTATGTCGAGAAATTTCAGAATTATTCCATGTTGTCAGACTATGTCATATGCTGATGTTAGGTCTAGGAATACAGATGAGATTTCCTTTTTGTCCTGGAATCCTTTCTCGATGTGACTGGTTAGTCTGGTCGCAGCTGTTTTGATTAGGTCTGAATCCTGCCTATTCCTCTGATTTGTTTTCGGAGACCTGTTGAAATTCTGTTGTAGATCAATTCTGTAGCATATGCTTAGCAGAGCAAATGATCTATATTGCTCTGCATTATTTTCTCTTTTTTCAGGCTTTAGTACAGCAGCTATCTTTGTTCTCTTCAAAAGGGATAGGAGCCTGTTACTTTGCTGGATGTCACTGAAAAATCTGATAAGCCGTTATAGAGTTTGTAGATCACAAAGCCCTGCTGCTTTTCCAGTCGTTGTTTCTTTCAAAGCAGCTCAGATCTCTGCAATGGGAAGTTGGTTCAGCTTTGGATAGTCTGCTTTTCAGCTCTTTTTGAAAGTTTCTGGCTTCTTCCTTCTTGTCTGTTGGTTTTCTTGTTAATCTGACACTCTTACATGCAACATTTTCTGAAATTTTTGAGCTCTTACTAGTACATTTTGGAGAACTACCATCCAACTTCCTTAAAAGTTACCATGCTTGTTCTGCTGGAATGTTGCAAGATCACGTTAGCTCTCGGTGATTTCCATTTCTCTTTTCTGACTGCATCTAAGCAGTGGAGCAAATCATCTGCAACCTCTGTTTTATTAGGGAGTTGGTATTCTGTTTATAACTAATAGCATCTGTGGATCTGGCAAGGAATATAGTCATTTCAAAATCCTCTAAGGACGTGCTTCTTCGTTATGGCATTTAAAAGTCCAATAAACCAGTTGTTTGTTTTAGAGGAAACCATTGTATATTATGTTTCATCTCCTTGGGGAAGTCTTCTCAGTTAGCCTTTCTGAAATTCCACAAGGATACTGGGATAGATCTTGCCCAATTTAACAAGCACTGATCTGTGCTGGGTATGAGAGAAACAGTTTGGTACTTTCCTGCTGCAGTTTAAGGGTCTTCCTTACTAATCATTTGAGACAAAGCAGAGATCCATCTGCCTGAACGGAAGGAGCCTTTCTCTCTGACGTCATAAATTAGGAAGACGTCCTCAGTTTAATCTGCAATCCTATGTCCATCTCCATTGGTGTCTCTGTAACCCCATGCAGTGCTCCTGCTATTGAAATCCCCTAGGATGACTTTTGGATGATTTATGTTCTGGACAGTTTCATTACACCAAGGCTGCAGTGGAGGTTTGTAGACACTTATTATTTCTAATCCTGCAGTTTTAATTCTGGTTGTGAAGATGTTATCTCTGTAATGCTGAGAGTTTCTACCTGTTTGATATTTGTGAAAGATTTGAGCAATCCCTCTGAATATTTTTAAGGAAACTAATTCAGCAAAGAGAAGTTTCATATTCTTCTGCTCGGTGAGCAGCAAGAAAGGAAAAACAAAAAACTAAAAAACACATTGGATTGGTTTCTTTGGTCTGTCAACAGTGGTGAATTAAATCCTGATTTAATGCTGTTTTCTGATGAGGCATGGTTTTATTTGCATGGATGTGGAAATTGACAAAATAACCGTTATTGGTCATGCAAGATTCCAAGAATGATTCATAAAACTTCACTTCATGCCCTAAACCCTTTTACTTGTTTACTCATTTGGAATAAATATTTCAGGTTCCCTATGGGAATCAAAATCTATATCACCCTTTCACTCTGGCATAGTGAGTACGGTGGCGTGACCCCCTGGGCATGAACAGCGAGTAGCTCACTGAGCTTGCTGTACGGGATACTTGTCTCGCTCCGCTCACTTTGCAAAGTCCACTTTACAAAGTTCTACTTTACACGTCTGGATATGGCTCGTGACGTGAGGAGAGAAAAGGAATAGGTTAAATGTGTTTTATTTTATGTTTAATTCGGAACTCCACCTGCAGCCATCTTCTGAGAAAAGTATCTATTAGTCTCCTCACATGGAAGAGTTATGATACTCATGTTAAAAAACAGTTGAAATAAACTTCACGAATGAGCTGCGTCGAAATTATGTTTCTTCGGATTTAGATTCTTGTTTTTACAATTTAATTTTCTGCTTCGTGGTTCAGGCACTTGGTCTTCATCCTCACTATCTTCATCTTCAATCAAATCATCAAAGTAGGCCGACCTTTTAGACGAGGAAGGTGTACCTGAAGTAGAAGGTGTGATTGAAATTGTTGTCACCAGAATCAGATGATAAATCACTATCATCATCTTCTTCTTCAAAGTCACAACCTAACATGAGGGCAAGAGCTTCCTCTGCAGCAGGTCTTTAACAATTTAAAAGCGATTGAAAGTCAAAATGAGAAGCACAAGCATGTCAGCACAGGGGAGCAACTTGGTGCGAAGTGAGTAACATACCGGACACATTGCTTTCGTCTTTGAACTGGTTACCCCTGTCATCTGGTGACCATAGCCATAACTATAGATTCCCAAGTCAGCCACGAGAGACCTCCAAGGCCAAACTTCCCCAGCAGTCTATCGTAGCAAAACAGCCAAAACACACGCGACTTCTACAGCATGATATAGATGCTTATTCCCATAGGGAACCTGAAATATTTGTCCCGAATGAGTAAATTACCAATATAAATGGTCCGTTATTAGACATTATCAATTTTCCAGCCAACTCATTCCTGGTTGCCAGGCTATGAGGCACAGCTCTAGCACAACTGCTACAGCAGTCCACCGGCTGTGCGGCACAGCTCCCTCCCGACCGCTAGAGCAGTCGACCGGAGTGAAAGGTTTAATGCCTCCCTTAATTCTGACTGATACATGCATGGTGTGGCAGAAATACCTGACGAATTTCAGACATAAATATCTCAGCAATACAACAAGTCATTCACAATTTTGTTGCGCAGTTTAAAAGAGCAGGGTTTGCCATTTACATCACATACAGTAGATTGGAGTGAACTAAAGGTCGTATTGCCACAGCTTTCAAACAGGTGTTATTGTCGTGGTGTGTGCCGTCTTGGCCCTGGAGAACATGTGCATTGTCTCGTCCGGACTAGTCAGTCAGCCAGCCAGCCAGTCGCTAGCATGGTGTGGAGTGGTGAACACCGAGGTTTCGTATTGAGACTTATTTCAAAAATGCCAACTCTGTTACCACAACACAGTGTTTGTTTCGCAGACACTTTGGCTTAGGTCAACATGAGAAAGTTCCGAGCAGGAACACCATTCTGTTATTGGGTGAACAGTTTGAGAAAAAGTGGTTCGAGTGTGAAAACGAAAATAGCTGAGTTAGCTGGAAAATTTATAATGTCCAATAACAGACCATTTACATTGGTATTATAAATTTACTCATTTGGAACAAATATTTCAGATTCCCTATGAGAATCAACATTTATATCATCTGATGGCCAAGCAGGCATCAATTTTTGGTAAAGAGACAAAGTCTCTTAGTGCATTGGCACTGCCGGTGGCTCCAAGTAGCCTACGCAGTGGCCTCCACGGTATGCACTAGCCAGCGTATTGGTAGGTGTGCTGGGTACCATCTGATGAGCCCACCCTAGCACACGAGGGCGAAATGCTGGCAACCAAGAATGAGTTAGCTGGAAAATTTATAATGTCCAATAATGGACCATTTACATTGGTATTATTATTGTGAAAACGAAGCCGCCTGTGCAGACCATCTGTGCAGTGAGACGCTGTTACGCAATCACCTCAACATTTGGTGCGTAGGCATTCACGTGCTATGGGACTCTTGGATTGCACCGTAAGGAGGATTTTACACGCAGACTTGAAGTTCCATCCGTACAAAATGGTGGGTGTTCAGAAACTCGGTGAACGTGATTGGGCCAACCGCAGAACGTGTTGTGAGACTATTCTGGAAGCTGTAGCAGCTGACACCAGTGTCCTGGCAAGTGATGAAGTGCTCTTTCATTTGTCAGGCTACATTAATAAACAAAATTTTCGGTACTGGTCCGCAACCAATCCCCAACAGCTCCATGAGCTGCCTCTCCGCAGCGAGCGTGTTACTGTTTGGTGTGCTGTCACTGATTTCGGAATTGTAGGCCCTTACTTTTTTGAAGAGGAGGATAGAACTGTAACAGTAACATCGGATTGTTACGTACAGTTGTTACGCAATTTCCTGCGGCCGACACTCACCGACTTAGGGAATCCTGCTGTGTGGTTCCAAGAAGATGGTGCCACTGCACACACAGCCAGGGTGTCGATGGGTCTCCTCAGAGAAATGTTTTCAGGATGTCTCATCTCCTTACGGAGTGACGTTCCATAGCCAGCCCGTTCCCTTGACCTTGCCCCGTGCGATTTCTTTCTCTGGGGATATTTGAAGGATTGCGTCTTCCGACATAAGCGGAGAACACTACATGATCTGAAAGCTGCCATACATTAAGAAATCGAGGCAATACCACAAGACATGCTCAAGCGAGTCATGTGGAACCTCAGGGTTAGGCTTCAGAGGTGCATCGAACAGGACGGTCAGCATTTGGATGGCATTATTTTCAAAACCTAGTCTGTATGTGCATGTGACACAAATGGCAAACACTACTCTTTCCAATTGTGCAATAAATCTTTAAATGGCATATTGCGTTGCCGAGTTATTTATGTTCGAAATTTGTCAGGTATTTCTGCCGCACCCTGTTGAATTAATACTGAATGAGCTTTTTCCTCAACTGACTGAAGAGGGAGGTTTGTTTGGATATTTCCAGCAAGGCAGTGCTTACAGCACATACAACTTGTAGTTCAGTGAATGCAGTGCATGATTGTTTGGGAACAGAATAATTAGTGCAGGTTTATGGCTAGCTTGCTCTCCAAATTTAATGCCTTGCAACTTCTATTTGTGGGGTAGTTTGAAAGGTATATAGAAGTATCCCCGATTCACAGAAGAACTGAAAAATCCAATTTGTGTTAACATCTTGAAGATTCATGAGGTTGAATTACAGAGTGGGAAGTGGAATATCATCACATGGTACAACACTTGTCTACATGCTGAAGGAGAGCATTTTCAATACTTACAGTAATGTGCGGTTGGTTTCATCATTTTTCTGTCTGATTCTCCATTAATCGAAAGTGATAGTTTTTACGGGCACACAGGACCAGTACATCCGGCTCCATGGCTAAATGGTTAGCGTGCTGGCCTTTGGTCACAGGGATCCTGGGTTCGATTCCCGGCAGGGTCGGGAATTTTAACCATCATTGGTTAATTTCTCTGGCACGGGGGCAGGGTGTATGTGTCGTCTTCATCATCATTTCATCCTCATCATGATGTGTGGGTCACCTACGGGAGTCAATTTGAAAGACCTGCACATGGCGAGCCGAACATGTCCTCGGACCTCCCGGCACTAAAAGCCGTACGCCATTTCATTTATTTTCAGGACCAGTACGTCTGTGACTGCACTCTCGATTTCCGACATGCAGCGTGCTGGAAGGATGGTAATGCTTGCAGGATTTGCCCTGTATTACTTGATTTGCCGCTTGTTTGTTCCTTTCCATTACTTAAATAAATAAAAATCTTATTGGCTACTGTAAATTGTTATTCAGAGTTGACACTTTGCTACCCAATATTCAGCACATTCATCTATGCGTTGAATGACTGTCATTTGTTTACTCCTCATGGTCTTCTTGTGGAGGACGTGATCGGTCCGTCCTCAAGGCTGCCAACCTGTCTACTTAGGAAATAAGATAAGCACTAATTCGAAAAGTGAATTATAACATTTTCCTTGCCATATGGACAGTATGCACTGCAGCGATAGATAAAAGCCTCTCAGGAGTAGTGTGGACCCAATGGGGAAACTGTTCTCATGACAGAGATTGGCTTTGCTATTCTGTATTCCGCATTGTTTCCTTTACATGTTCTATTTATTTGTGCTTTATTTTGCTGGGCCTTCATCACTGATGGGAATTATGTCACATCCCACTTTATGTCAGCCTGTAGGAATGCAAGTAGCTATTTCAGCAATGGAGAATGGTGGGTGCTGCTCTTTATTAGGTTATAAAAGTAAATGTACTTCTGGGGGCATGCTGGTGGGTTTCTAAACACCGCAATGAACACATCTCTCCTCTGAAGGAATTCCAAGTAAGACTTGCATAATTTCTTCTTCCTTATGTTACAAACCTTGAGTAGCATAGTGTCGACTTTTGCATTATTATTTATAGTTCAGTACAGATTTTGTAAAAGAAACTAATTTCTAATATGTCTGAACAGTGACACAAATGCTTTCCAAAATAATGACTTCTCTATTTTAAAAATTTCCTCCTTCATTACATTTTCTTGAATGATTATTCTGGTAAATACTTCTGGTCTTCATTTCTAATTTCAGGAACCAAATGGGAAGGGTATCTGGTTGGATTACCTACTGGTGGTTCCTGCAGATCGGTACTCAGAGAGTGTGTTGAGAGAAGAGCCAGTTGACCATACGGGAACATTCATCACTGAGTGTGGGAAGAACCACTTTTACATGGATGTGAATGATACAGGTATGAGAAGTTCTGCTGTGAAGTTGTTTCTTTCCTAGAGACTTTTATCAACTGATGTTCAGTAAAATATTATTGCCTGATATTCAAAAGAAAAAACATTACAGATTTGTCAGGAGTGAATAAAATGCCCACTTACTTGTTTTTTATTGACTATTGGCTGTTGTACCTGCCGATGATGGGTTAGTACTCAGTGTAAAGTTATTGTTGATAAGTTATGGGCACTTTAGACATTGCTTTCTTCCGGCTCAACAATTTAAAAGCATCTGAGCATCTGAGGTGTAGGGAGTTGTCCCCTGAAAAAAGGACAAATGATCACATGGATATGCACCTTACAAAGATAATCACTACTACAACTATCACTATCTCCGTGATGACTTAACAATATTTTCATGTCACCAGAGCTTGCTGTTAATGGACTTGGCAATAAAAACTTGAATTAGTAAATATCTCCATTAGAGCCAAAAATCTGTCATAAATAACGTGTTCAAAATTAAATTTAAAGTTTAGTTTGAAACATTTTAAAATAAAGCTATATGTTTGTAAGAAACCTTTCCAATTCCCTTTTCAACCCCCTTAATCACTTGATTATCATAACGTCAAGTAGCCCAGCATCAAAGGTAGCATGATTGTAAAAAAAAAAAAAAATGCTGAGTTTCATAAAAGTATGTTTTCACAGCAAAGAAAAACAAATAAACAAACACACAAACTTGCCAACAAAAATTTAAACAGTAGTCTCTAATGTCTTGATATAACAACAATCATTTTCATAATGTACAGACAAAATATAATTTTTATTTGTAGAGATTTGGTGCCAGTGATTGTTACTGGTATCACATAGATACATCAAAGTTATAATGTTACTTCTTCATTTTCTGCTGTTTTTTCCACACTCTGGTGGGGTTGCGGGTGCAATCTGTGTAGATGCGGCCCAGTTTTTATGACTGAATGCCCTTCCTCACATGAACCATATCTGGAGAGATGGTATTCGCTATTGTGTGTTTCTACTGTCATCGTTGTTATGATGTGTTGTGTGTATATGAAGAAGAATTTATTAACCCAAGGAGTGCCAAGGATCGCTAAAAGTGGCTCAGTGCGCGCCTTCCTGTGGTGCCAGGATTGTTTTTTGAGATCTTCAGTAAAAGTGTGTTTCCTTGACTGTTATGTCATCTGTTGGTGAAACATTCATACTACATCGCGTTAAAAGTAGCTGCCTCTGTGGATCCATGGTAGAGTGTCGGCCTCCGGATCCCAAGAAAGCGGGTTCGAACCCGGCAGAGGTAGTCGGATTTTTGAAGGGCGGAAAAAAGTCCATTCGACACTCCATGTCGTACGATGTCGGCATGTAAAAGATCTCTGGTGATACATTTGGTATTTACCCGACAAAATTAATTCAATCTCAGCCATAGACGCCCAAGAGAGATCCGGTTTACTCTAGGTCCGCTAGATGGCAGACAGAGTAAACCGGAACATCGAAATTGGCGAGCAGACAGCCAGATGGCGTCAAATCGAAATGTCTGCAAAAAGGCAGCTGAGGCCATACGATTATTATTTATTTTATTACGTTAAAAGTCTCTAGTTTACACTTATCACCACAATTGTCACTTTTGGTAGTATTTGTTGGAGTTTTATATCTTCACAAATCTTGTATCTAGTAGTTGTCATGTGACTGCAGTAAACAAACATGGCAGCGTCGAAATAAAAAACTGCAAACTCAATTGGATATTTTACAAGCTTTTGATGAGGGTAGTGACCTTAGTGAAATTGATAGTGAAAATGATTCTGAGAAAATAGAAAATCCAGGGGAGACTGGAGGAAGTTTGGATAATTTGTCAGATGACGATACACCATTGCAGACAACTGAGGAACTGCGCTGTATGTGCGACGACAGCAGAAAAGTGAGGGTGACATTGGCTGTAATGTGGAAGTCCATGAAACATGCTGGGATCAATTAGAGCACTTCTTCAGAGCAAGGGGACACAAAAGGAAGAAAGCTCAGGAAGAGGAAGTAGAATCAGAATAAGCTGCAAGGAAAAAAGTGAATGTTTTCTTTTTCCCCTATAGTTGTCTAGGAGTGCTAATTATGTACAGCTTTTCTTGAAACTTTCAGCATTATTTCAGCATTGTATGGGGAACATCTTTGATATTTATCTTTTTTCTTCTGTTATGACAATGAATTTTTTGTGGAATTTCAATTTGTATTTTCAGGATAACAAAAATTCAAACCAACAAAATGTTTGCTTTCTATAAAGGATTTTTAGTTCTATATTTTCATTTTTTAATATGTATTTTTATCATGAAACTACTCTCTCTGTTTAAAATGGTGTATATATTGTTGGTTTCTGATAATATTTACTAATTTCATAAAATATTGTCTAAACCACTACAGTTTCAGCATTATCGCATGGCACTACAAAATCTAGCATTGGCACTTGTAGGGTTAAGATAACTGCAAACACTATGTCTTTGAGCCAGAATGAGAATAATTAACCAGATTCAGTTAAAATCCCTAACAATAATGGGAATTTAAAAGGGGACTTCTGACAAAAAGGCCTCAATGTTGACCATTTAGCCAAGGAGGTGGACATATTTACATTGTTACTGTTTGTGAAAGTTAGTAATAAATATATCTGTCTGTGAGCAAGGAGATTTCATTGGTTCATTGTTAGTGTTTATGCATGTGTCAGGGTTTCATCCATCTTGCTTTCTTGAGTCTGTTGGTAGAATCTGTTGTGTTCACTTTTCTTGTGGGGTAAGAGTTAGGTTTTTTGTTATTTGTATTGATGTTATATTTGTGTATAATGATGGCTACATGAAAGACTAAATTTTTGTGATGGATTTGCTTTTTCCAGGTTTCTGCCGTGATGCAGTTTTCTCGCTCACTGTTGACTACAATGATGGAGCTTTGCCATGTCAGTGTGATTTTGAAGGATCATTGAGTTTTGAATGCGAGAAATATGGAGGACAGTGCAAGTGTCGGGAGAATGTGATTGGTCGCAAATGTGAAGCTTGCAAGACTGGATACTTTGGATTCCCTTACTGTAGACCATGTGATTGTCCATCAACTGCACTTTGTGAAACACTGACAGGTAAATATAATACAGAGCCTTCTCTGTACCAAGCCTCCTTCAGCCATGTCTGATTTGCCAAAGGCAGTTAGTTGATTTTGGTTTTCTTTCAAGTCTTCTTATCTTCCTGTTAGTCTTTTACCAGTTTCTATCCATTCTAGTTAGTCATCATCATCCTAAACCATCTCCAGTTTCCCGGGTGTGGTATATGAGCCTCCTCCATCTCATCCTGTCCTTGTACCATTCCTCCTCCACCAACTTGTCCCAATCATGACCTCTCAGCAGTACATCGGTCTTAACTAAATCTATCCATTTCCTTCATGACCTTCCCACAGATCGTCTTCCTTCTACTTTTTTGAGGTCAACTACAGACCTTATATTTGCAATTTGGATGCTAATGGAAAAATACTGGGAGAAGAACAAGCCTTTATTTCTAATAATTTTTGACATTGAGAAAGCCTACGACAGTGTACCAAAGGAAAGAATTTGGCAATGCATGAAAGAACTTCAAGTGTGAGACAGCCTCATAGACAAAGTGAAAATGTTCTATAGTGGGAATAGAAGTTGTATTCAAGTAGGACGTGGTTTGTTGGACTGGTTTGTGTTAGTCATATATACATAGTGTTCTAGGCAAGGGTTCAAGGAGGTGCCTAACCTCTTAGATTTTCCTCAAAACTGCAATTTATTCCTATAGGAATTACAAAATGTAGAACAAAGCATCTGTTATTAGGAATGAAATGAAACAACAACAAACAGCAATAATAATAATAATAATAATAATAATAATAATAATAATAATAATAATAATAATAATAATAATAATAATAATAATAATAATAATAATAATAATAATAATAATTCCTCGGCTACTGTATGTAGGCATTTTGACTTGAAGCCATCTAGGATGCCTGCAAGTCAATTTTGACATTCCGTTTTATTCTACCCCAGGCATCGTCAACTGGCCGGTAGTCCTGTTTGTGCACTGCGATGATGGCTGAGCAATGGTGATTGTGCATGCGGTCAGAGTGAGCTTATTCAGGGAAGTGCACAATGATGAGTTGGTTGACAGAGTTATATACCGTAAATATCAAGACATAGAATAAATGTTGTACATTTTACGAACTTCATCATGTAGATTCGTATTGATACAGTTAAAACTAAGAAACAATGTTAGGTTTTGGTCCACCCAATCAATACACGTCACTTTACAAGTGAACTATTTAATTAAAAACATATTAAAAACATTTAGGGACATGTTTCTTCTCTATTCGAGACTTCATCAGCCATAAAATCATGTGGTAGATTACTCAAATCAGAAACTGAAAAAATGTAAAAAAAAAAAATGTAAGAACCCCAATGTCTTTTAAAGACTATTTGCAAAATGCAAAACATATTAATATATATACATTATTTACACAAATTGACCTCACTTCTTGCAAAAACTTTTGTCTTCAATGTTAAAAATGAAATTAATTTGAAAGACAAGCCTGCCATAACGTCTCGTATGGAATCAATGTCCATTGTTGCTGTCCGTATTTGAAACAGAAGTTCCATTTTTAAACTGTTGAGAAAACATAGGAGAACAAATATACATATTATATTTAAAGAGGTAGCTTAAAACTTCTTGCAAATAATCTTTCAGCCAAGTTAAATATGAATGATCTTACTTGAAAAACGTTGCAAGCATTGTTAGAATCTGGTAGTTTCAGTGTGTTGACTGGGGAGATCGAAATTCCGACCTCAGAAATGGATTGGTACTAAATCCATGTCAGAACAATTAAAAGCATAGACTTGTAAAATATTCTTTCAAAATTTAGCTAATTTGGTAGAAGAAATCTGAAGCCTTATGAGACCGCCTGTCGTATGACAAAGACCAGCACTGCATGACCACCATATTCGTGGCTTAAAACCTATGCATAATCCTTTTTGAAAAAGACAAGGTGTGTTGTAGCGTGGCAAGAAGCAAGTCAGAGCGAGGCTCATTCTAAACCAGCTATAGGGAGTGTCATTTACGACCTTGTCTTTAAAAAAAAAAAAAGGATTATTCATAGGATTTAAGCCACGAATATGGTGGTCATGCAGCGCTGGTCTTTGCCATATGACAGGCGGTCTCATAAGGCTTCAGATTTCTTCTACCAAATTAGCTAAATTTTGAAAGAATATTCTAAAAGTCTATGCTTTTAATTGTTCTGACATGGATTTAGTACCAATCCATTTCCGAGGCTGGAATTTCTATCTCCCCAGTCAACACACTGAAACTACCAGATCGTCGCCATAAGACCTATCTGTGACGGTGCGACGTAAAGCCCCTTGCAAAAAAAAAAACCTACCAGATTCTAACAATGCTTGCAACGTTTTTCAAGTAAGATCGTTAATATTTAACTTGGCTGATAGGATTTATTTGCAAGAAGTTTTAAGCTACCTCTTTAAATATAATATGTATATTTGTTCTCCTATGTTTTCTCAACAGTTTAAAAATGGAACTTCTGTTTCAAATACGGACAGCAACAATGGACATTGATTCCGTACCAGACGTTATGGCAGGCTTGTCTTTCAAATTAATTTCATTTTTAACATTGAAGACAAAAGTTTTTGCAAGAAGTGAGGTCAATTTGTGTAAATAATGTATATATATTAATATTTTTTGCATTTTCCAAATAGTCTTTAAAAGACATTGGGTTCTTCCACTTTTTACATTTATTTTCAGTTCCTGATTTGAGTTTTGTAATCTAACACATAATTTTATGGCTGATGGTCTCAAATAGAGACGAAACATGTCCCTAAATGTTTTTAATATGTTTTTAATTAAATAGTTCACTTGTAAAGTGACGTGTATTGATTGGGTGGACCAAAACCTAACATTGTTTCTTAGAATAAATTTTGGTCTATATTGTTCTGTATAGTTTCAGATACAAAATATATCGTTAATAGACATCATTTCATTTATTATTAGACATGTATTAAACACAATAACATGACCCAAACATGTTTTTGGACTCAAATTTGTAAAAGTATTATACCACAGCAAAGATCAGTGCATTCATGTTCACAATTACTTTAAATCAAAAATAGCTATTTTATTCCAAACCAATTTTATAAGAATAAATAAAGTATTAAAATTCCTGTCCCAAAATGAAAAGTAATTTATTCTTTAAAATAAATTTTGTATTTGCTTAGTATCTATTAAAATTATCAGTGGTTGACTGCCCTGAACTCCTCTGCCAGGTTGAGCAGATCAGACAGTAGAATTTTGGCCTCCTGAACTCAAGTTGGCATTTTGTATCTCAGTTCAATCCAATGATAACTGAAGGTGCTCAGATATGCCAGCCTTATGTCAGTAGATTTATTCACACATAAGAGAACTCGTGCGAGACAAAATTCCAGCACCTCGGCTTCTCCGAAAACTGTAAAATTAGTTATTGGGTTGTAAAACCAATAACATTATTATTTGTTCCCCACTTCATCTGCTGCACATCCGCTGCTTGAAGGACAGGCCTGTGCAGGCAAGTAATTCCAGCTTACATGATAGTATACAGAGTTGATGGCTCCTGCTCTACCAACATAACTTAGTACTAATTTTATTATATATAGGCAAGCCTAAAGTTGGGAAATTTGGATGACAATGTCTGCTATGGGTAGGATTAGAATAGGGCAATAAATCAATCAATTTTTTTTCTGTGGGCTTTAGGATCTAATACATTTAGAAGTTTATTATATTCATTGGTGTTCTGAGTATGCATGAAGAACAGTGTTGATCACAGACAGGAAGCTCAAAACTGGTTTGCCTCCAACGATCAATCCTGTCTCTCCTGATGTTCAGTTTTTATATTGAGGTATGTGTGAAACAAGAGGAAATTTTACAGCTATCCTCTCTAGAGAATTACTTTGAGAAATGGAGGCTTAAACCTAAAACAGAGATGTCATGCTTTCATCTGAACAACCACCAGGCTACAACCCAACTGAAAATTAATTTCTGTGGTCGAGACCTGCAACATAACTGGCTGCCAAAATACCTGGGCATTACAGTAAATTACATGCTTTCTTACAAACACCTTCTGAACCTGTCTAACAAGCTAAAAACACACAACAGCGTCATTTGAAAATTATGTGGGTCAATTTGGGGATCTGGTGCAAAGACTTTGCAATCTGCTTTAGGCATAGTTTTCTCTCCTGCTAAATACTATGCACCAGCTTTGGGTGAATAGCCCCTATACACAATTAACTGATACACAGTTGAAAGCATGTATGCATCTGATATCTGATACAATACAGTCCACATCATTTCATTGACTTCCAATTCTGTCAGGTATAATTCCACCTGATTTGAAAAGAACAAAACAGAGAGTACAGGAAGATCTGCATTAAACCTCAACTGCCTGTCCTGGAGAATATCCCTGCTGTCAGATGTCATGTCATGTCATGTCACCTACCCTTATGTGTTGTTGCCAACTGGGTCACTAACAACTTCGACCCTTTGAAGGAATGGGACGATTGTTGGATAGTCTCACAGATATTTCCCTATTATCTTCTCCCATAAAAACCTTGTCAGGAGATTCCATCTACCACACAAGATGTGGACCACTCTGAATAGAGTCAGGAAAAAATATCAAAGATACACTGACTCTCTTTACTAGTGAAAGTATGTTTCAACACCAATGTGAGACTATGGCACCCCACAATAAACAGTTTTCTACATCATGAGTAACTGGAAGTTGTGGGTCTATCCAGGCAGTTGGAGTGACTTCCTCAGACCAACAGATGAAGCAATAGAGCGACTTAAAGCACTTGATCTTCAACTATGATGTGCCACTCATGGAGAGATCAGTGTTTGAAGACTACTGCTCCTCCTCTCCTCCTCCTCCTCCTCCTCCTCCTCCTCCTCCTCCTCCTCCTCCTCCTACTACTACTACTACTACTACTACTACTACTACTTCAGGAATGACACAATTTGGGGCAACAAATGGGTATAGTATCATTTTGGAAAAGTGAGAGAGAAGCACCGCTGTTGGTATGGTCATGTCAAATGTGCAGCATCTGGTTCAGTTTTAAACTCAATATTCCATTTCGATGTTGACAACTAACACCCTGAAGAATGACCACAACAGTGCTAGCAAGATACAATAAATTCAGACCTGAAGTTTGTTGATCTGCAGCCCAACACTGCAAAGACCAAGCAAAATGGCACACATTGACCCTCAAAGTGGGCCCTGCACCATTGGGAGAGGAGGAGGAGGAGGAGGAGAAATAATCAATACATTACTGAAAATAGTTTTTTATTATCATCCTTATCTCTGATTTCCTATTTACTTCTCCTCAGTATTCACTCTTTTGTACCTCATAACCTAACTTTTTGTTTTGTTTTTCCCCCCCTTTAAAAAACACCAATTCCACTGTCACAATCACCACCTCCACTGCCTTTTAATTGTCCTCTCTCTTTTGTTATTCATACTTATTCCTATTTTTCTTATGCAGCAGATTTACACTCTGTGCTCTGTCTTTGACAGAATTCACTTTATGTATTTGTGAATGTGGCATGGTCTCTGTTCCAGGTGAATGTATCTGTCCTCCACGTGTGACTGGTGAGAAATGCGACCAATGCATTCCTTACACGTATGGCTTTGATCCCATCATTGGATGCGAGGAGTGTAACTGTAATCCTCTGGGTGTGGAGCGTGGCAACCTCCAGTGTAATCTGTTCAATGGCAGCTGCGAGTAAGTAGTTCATAGTGATGCTGAAAGTCCAACTATTAGCTTGTATTCAGTAATCTATAGGATATTGAGGTCCTTCTTGCTTTCATATAACAACTCCTAGTTCTGAGAATGGATTCAAAAACATTCTGTTGACAAAGCAAGAATATACAGAAAGGTAGGTGTTGGGTTAGACACTCGCGCACTACCCGTGTCACAGATCCTTGCACCAACATTAAAAAACCACAGAACGTCATCTATACATGTAAACACAGTTCAAAACACAGAACATACTTTCACACGAGATTTAATTCTCCAGACATCTACAAACCACAAACAATCACACCATTTTCTTTTTACACACTCCCCCGAGTCCTCCATTTCCAAAGAGTACATAACCAGGTTCAAGGAAGTAAACAACACAAAGAACACATATTACTGGTTTCCCACATCCTCCCCCCTTGATTGTCGCACGAAGCAACAATCAACTAGGCTCAAAGGTTCAGTTTCTCAGTAAATTTTACTCTCCTTCCGCTTCTCGTCACCTGTACCTCCCTCAGTGGCGACATTGAAGGTTGTCGGTCTCTGTCATCAACATCAGTGACAGGACTAACATCTGAAGGTGAGGATCCCTCCAACAAGTAGAGTCTCTGTAAAGGGCGGGTAAGTTCACCAGAAGAAGTCTTCAACCGTACCACTCGTACCACACCATCTCTTCCAGGATATACCTCAAGCACCTTGGCAATAGGCCACTCGATCCGTCTTTTCTGGTCGCAACCAACGAGCACAATGTCCCCTTCCTTGATTTTTATAGTTTCACCACTTGACTTCTGATGACAGTGTACAAGCTGGCCCAGATATTCATCCCTGAATCGTTTCCTCAAGTCCTAACGTAGTTGCTGGATATATTTCATCCTTTTTGTTAAACATTTCTCATCTATCAAGTCCAAATCAGGAGTACTCACATTAGGCAGGTCTTGTAGAAACATACTAGGCGTGATTGGACTCAAATCTTGAGGATTTTCTGACATGTAAGTGAGAGGTCGAGAGTTTATCAGAGCCTCGCAGTCACATATTATACTCAGTAGTTCTTCGTAGTTTAGAGACGCTCTTCCCAGCACACGACGAAGGGCTCTTTTGATTGTTTGGATGATCCGTTCCCACCAACCTCCCCACCAGGCAGCGGTTGGAGGGTTGAACTTCCACTGGATTCGTAGCAACGAGGCATCTTCTTCTATCTTGCTCCAGTCAATGGATCTGAGCAGGTTATTACTCCCAACAAAGTTGCTTCCATTGTCGCTGTAAATTATCTTTGGCCTTCCTCTTCGCGCAATGAACCTACGAAGACTCATAATAAATCCATTTGTTGACAGAGTGGTTATTAGTTCTAGATGAACTGCCCTATACACGGCACAAGTGAATAGTACAATCCACGACTTCTGTCCTCCCTTGAGGATTAGTGGACCTGCAAGGTCTGTTCCCACAACTTCAAACACCGATGCGTCCTTCACTCTATCTTCTGGAAGAGGGCACTGCACTTCTGGAACCATACCTTTGGCTTCATGTCGTCTGCATTTCTTGCACGATGCAATCACATTTCTAACAGTTCTTCGACCTTTCAGTATCCAGTATCTCTGGCGCAAGTGAGCTAGTAGTATATGAGTTCCACTATGAAGCAGTCTTTCATGTTCCTCCTGAATCAAAAGCTGAACTAGTTTATGCTTGTTTGGCAAGACAACGGGACATTTGAAGTTATCATCGTCCTTCCTTTCCACAATTTTCGTCTTCACCCGCAGGATTCCCTCTGCATCCTTGAAGACACACAGAGATTTCAAATTAGAAACCCTTTCTTTGGTGAACGTTTCCTCTTGTACCAGTTGTATAAGCTTCTTTTCAGCCCTTTCTATCTCTTGCACTGTTAACTTCCCTTTATACCTTTCATTTCTTTGTTTTTCACTATTCTTCACAAATCTGAATATCCATGCCACCATCCTCACTATCTTGGTATACTTCGAAAAGTACTCCAGAAACCATGAGGTAGTACTACCAACTGTCATCACTACCCCTTTCTCCTCTTCCTGACAAGAGGACTCTATGTCCACAGCCATATTACTAGGCCATTCCTCCTCAGGTAGCCTTAGCCATGCTGGTCCCTCCCACCAGGCAGATTCTAAGAGTTCTTTAGCCGAACATCCTCGCGACGGGAAGTCAGCAGGATTTTGTTTCCCAGGAACGTGGTTCCACTCATTCCTTTGTGTGAAGTTTAGTATCTCCTTTATTCTGTTCTCTACGAAGGTTCCCCATTTTCCATCCCTCCTAATCCAACTCAATACAATAGTCGAATCAGTCCAACAATATTGAGGAGTCTCCAGGAGACCTAAACTGTTCTTGACAGTGACTAGCAGTCGGACACCAATGCAACAAGATAACAATTCTAGTCTAGGCATAGTTACTTTCTTCACCGGTGCAACTCGTGACTTCGCTAGTAACAACTGCACTGTCATCCCACAGTTACTTTCACTTCTTAAAAATACAACAGCTGCATAGGCTGAAGCACTAGCATCACAGAAGACATGTAAAGTGTATGATGTTCGATCGCTGCTTGAAGTAAATCGTCTAGGAATTTCAACATCAGCCAAACAATGCAATTCTTCTAACCACCTCTCGAAGTTTCTTTGCAGATCTTCCGAGACCTCAGCATCCCAGCTTGTCTTCTCTTTCCAACTTTCCTGCAATAGTTTTTTCGGTACAACAGTGACAGGACATATATACCCTACAGGATCAAATACTGCCTGACAGACAGACAAAATCTTTCTTCTTGTTACAGGTGGCTCTATATTTTGTATTTTCCCTACACAAGACAGGCTATCAGTTGTTCTGTTCCATAGTAATCCGAGTACCGGTATGGTTTCTTGAATCACATCGCTTTCATTTAGTGCAGTACTCGCCCAACTTCGTAACTCAAACTTTGCCGTGGCCATCAAACGAGAAGCCTCTTGTATGAAAGAGTTTAATTCTTCTTCCGAACTGACTGAAGCAACACAGTTGTCCACATAAAATGAATGCTTGAGTTTTTCTGCAGTTTCACGGTACCCAGCAGGACAGTTATCAAGATGATGCTCTATAACAGCTCCTAGAATGAACGGGCTGCAATTTACACCAAATACCACACGACAGTGGCGAAAAATCTTAATCTTCCTAGTCGCATAATCATCCCACCAAAGGAATTTCAGATAATTACGGTCCACTTCGTTCACAGAGATTTGCAGAAATGCCTTCTTTATATCTGACACTACTCCTATTTCTCTTTCTCGAAATCGCAGCAGGATGGATGGTAGAAGTTCCAGCAAGTTGGGGCCTTTCTCCAAACAGTCATTTAGGGACAGCTTTCCTCCTTGTTTACTGGAAGCATCAAACACGGGTCGGCACGTTGTAGTTGAATCACTCTTGAAAACTCCACGATGAGGCATAAAGTATCCCTGCTTGTTTCCAATGTCATCATCAACTTCTTCAATTATATTTTCTTTTAGCCAGTCTTGTAGTACTGAATGATATTCTTCGTATCTGTTCTCGGAGACAAGTTTTGAAGTCATCGATGCAAGTCTTTTCTCTGCCACCATTCTGTTATTCTCAAGATCCTCTCTTCTTTCACACCAGGGTAGGCAGACTTCATATCTACCATCTTTGTTAACAGCGACTGTTCTCTTGAAATGATTCAGAACTGCTAACTCCACCTCCTCTCTGTTTTTCCTGTCTGCTGGATCTGTAATCCCAAGCACATCTAACCTCCAGAGTCTTGCCAGATCTTCACTATGTGTTAGTAAGGATGTTACCAGGTTAGCCGTGTTACCATGCCCTGTATTTTGGGTTGTTCCCATTATCACCCAGCCAAGACGAGTTTCTTGTGCCACTAAGCCACACTGTAGTCCTACCATATTTCCCGTGAATAAGCTTCCTGCATAATCAGCTCCAATTAAAATTTCAATAGTAGGATGACCAGCTCCAGTGTCAGAGACTACAATGCCCTTCTCTTTTAATTCTTGCAGGCAAGCACTTTGATTAATGCGAGGAATTGAACCACATATAGAAACTTGATCTAAGGCTTCAATCTCACATGAATAATTTCCTGTCATGCTCTGAAGTGATACTCGATATCTCTTGTGTACTTGTCTTTGCGACGAGATTCCCCCAAACAGAACTTGTGTGAGATTTTCAGATCCAACACAAGAACAAGCCATTTCCAGAGCAGTCTTCTTTAGAATATAGGAACGCTGGGATCCAGTATCTATTATCGCCCTTACCACACGTCGACCACCCTTAGCTGTGATAACTACCATTAGAGTCTGCAACAGGACGTCTGGAGAACAACAGTGGTTTGCACCAACGACACTCGTGTTTTCCCTCCTATTTTCTTCTGACAATATTGGTTTCTCGTTATTTCTAGGCAGATCAGAACACATTATGGGATAATGTTTTTTCCCACAGATCAAACATTTTAGTGAGGATTTACACCTTACAGACCTGTGTCCGGGTTTTAAACATGTGAAACAAGCCCGTTTAGATTTTAACATGTCTGTCTTTTCCCTAAGAGACATTCTTTGGGCTTTAAAACACTCCTTACTCTCATGAAACTTCTCACAAAATACACAAACATTTGATCGTGTATTCTGTTTTTCACTAGTGAACAGATTATATGCAGCAGGTACACTTTCATCCTCTGAATCTTTTCTTTCATTGGAGGTTTTACCTGATCTATGAGTCAGTTTAAACCCAGTTTTAGCTAACATTATCCTCTCCTCTCCTTCCACCTCAGCCTTTAGAAATTCTAGCAACATCTTCAATTTTTCACTGTAATCACTTGCCTGAGTCACACTTGAACTACTCCTCATCCAGATTCTCAAAAGCTCCTCTGGAATGCTTGATTCAACAAGTGGAAACAAAATTGCCGCATGCTTGTCAAAAGTCACTTCAATGGATTCCAGCGCTCTTAAGTAACACTCAAGTTTATCGTACAGTTGTAAAGTATGTTCCTTACCTTTCACACTGGTGGCATTTTTTATGACCAAACCTAGGAGCTCTCTGATGTAGAACTCTGTCAGCAACTCCTTCTTACCAAATCTTTCAGTCAGTCCGTCCACTGCCTTCTGATAGTTTTCTGCAGTCGGTGGATAGCTGTCGATGATCTCTCGTGCTCTTGTTCCTGGAACTGTCGCCTGGATCAGGTACTGGAATTTGTCTTCCACTGCTATGTCTTCATCTTCATGAATTCTGCGAAACTGACTCCAAAAAGAAAGCCAGTCCTTTATGTCACCGCTAAATTTAACCAACTCAATTTTTGGTAATTTCATCTTCTTTTTATGTGCCTCAACAGAACATGCCATCTCAAACCTATCATTTTCTTGGGTTACACCTAACCTCTGAGTGTGTGCTTCTATTTTGAATCTCACAGCGTCCATTTTATCCCTATATTCTTCAATATTGGTATACTCATCTTCATATTTCTTATCACTGCCTTCTTCTTGCAAAACCAAGTCCAGTATTTGCTCATCTAACATCGAAAGTTCTTGAAATAAACGTTCCAATTTTACGGACATTAACCTAACATCTTCGTCATTTATTGCGTCTTTATTTAGCTCATCTAGTAAAAGTCGGGAGGTTTTCGTGAATGATATTCTCACAGGTTTCCGTTTCTTACACAAATTCTCCATTGTGGCACGTACAGTTATACTTATCACGTCGGGGTCACCAAATTAAATGTTGGGTTAGACACTCGCGCACTACCCGTGTCACAGATCCTTGCACCAACATTAAAAAACCACAGAACATCATCTATACATGTAAACACAGTTCAAAACACAGAACATACTTTCACACGAGATTTAATTCTCCAGACATCTACAAACCACAAACAATCACACCATTTTCTTTTTACACACTCCCCCGAGTCCTCCATTTCCAAAGAGTACATAACCAGGTTCAAGGAAGTAAACAACACAAAGAACACATATTACTGGTTTCCCACAGTAGGGACATAACTAGGAGCACTTAACAGGGCAAACACAATGACAGGCCAGCTTCTGAAGAGGGAGCAACTGAAGAGACTAGGATAAACATGAAGAACAAAAGGACGACTACATTCTCTACATTTTCGTTCACTGCAGTCTTCAAATAGAAAGACTGTCTCCTCATCAATCACAACTTCTCCATATCTATGAATGGTGGATCCAGTACAGATTTAAGTGGGTGGGGGGTAAAGTTCATATTTTTATTTTATTTTCACAAACTTATCTACTAAGCACATATTTGTTCAAAAAAGGGTCATTTTATGAAAAATTTTACACTACGTATAAAGTTCAGAAAGTGAATTATTTTAGAACTTATTTTACATGTAAGTCATCTGTAAGTGTCACTGAAGTTAGCAAGCAAACTTCTCTATTATTTATTCAGGTTCATTGCTGATGTTATGTTGGATGTGATGTTGAAGAAAGGAGGACAAGACTGTACTTCATGTGAAGTTTAAATTTAAAAAAATAAAATACAAGATTTTCTCTGTTTATAGCACATGTGACAAGTCTTAAGAACTTTCCTTGGGCTTTTAATGCTTCCTCTACTTCACTGATTGATTCATTATAAATTTTGCCAAATACAATACAAGGTAGATACGAAGTGACACGTATGAATATATTTAATTTTCACGTGATATTAATTTGTTATGTAAATATATTTTGTATGATAGCAAGATGATTTCTGAAACAGTAGATAAATATTTATGGTGTTCCACAGTCAACAGCCACTGGTTGTGAAGGAATTAGAACATTTAGTTATACGGTGCTTGGGTATGTCCATAAGGTGAATCTGTTTTCTTGTTTGTGGACAGATGCTCTAATATTGAAATCATCAGAAAGAAAGAAAGAAAGAAAGAAAGAAAGAAAGAAAGAAAGAAAGAAACGGCAGATGTGATATTCTCTCTGAACAGGAATGTACTTTCCAGACTTTCAAATTGATACTTTTAATACCTAATTTACTTCTACTTTGGATAGAAGCTGATATCCAGCTAACACCAGAAGAATATGACAAATTTGTGGATGCAGTGAAGAAGGCATTTTGGTTATCTATATCCGAGTTTGCAGGACACAATATATATATATATATATATTTTTTGCTATTTGCTTTACGTCGCACCGACACAGTTAGGTTGTATGGTGATGATGGGACAGGAAAGGCTTAGGGATGGGAAGGAAGAGAGCTAATATCAATGATAGCACAGAACAAGAGAGAAAAATGGTTAAAACTAGTGGAGGAAACTGACTTTTCTGTTAATAGTCAGAAGCTTGGAGACTACTGAAGAAATTAGATAATGATAAGAGTGCCACTTACACAAACATCACTGCCAATAAAATTGAATCACAACTAATAAATAACAATTCACCAAGATCTTCATTTAGAAAATCAGAGTTCAAACTTGAAGATAAGGCACACAATCAGAACAGTGAATTCACTAGACCATTTGACCTTCATGAATTAGAAGCAGCCGTCCATACATGTAAGAATGGCAAGGCAAGCAGGATTGGATGATATCTGTGTTGAACAAATTAAACATTTTGGTAATGTCATGAAAATTTGGCTTCTAAATCTTTACAATCACTGCCTTTCATTCTTCAAGATACCAAAATTATGGCACAAGGCTCGAATAATTGTTATTTTGAAGCGTGGTAAAGAACCGAATGACCCCAAAAATTCTAGACCAATATCACTTCTTTGCCAAATCTATAACATCCTAGAGAGAATGATCTTAAATTGTTTAACTATTATAGTTTATTCCATTCTCATTCCTCAGCAACCTGGATTCAGAGCAGGGAAAAACTTTACTTCTGAAGTCCTACATCTTACTCATTTCATTGAAGATGGTTTTGAAAGGAAAGAGATCAAAGGTGTAGCTTTCGTTGATCTCTCTGCTGCATAACACACCATAAACTACAGAATGCTGTTACATAAACTCTATCACCTTACTAACAATCATGGATTCACTGTGATGATAGCTGTACTTTTACAGGATCATCAGTTCTTTATCGACTTTCAAGAACATCATAGTCGATGGAGAACTCAGAAGAATGGATTGCTCCAGGGAAGTATCCTGTCTCCCATTTTATTTAATGTGTACACCAATGATCAGCCAGAGCCGCAAGGCTGCAAAAGCTTCACATACGCTGATGACCTTGCTCTTGTTGCTCAGTCAGAGCAGTTTGAGGTCATAGAACATACGCTCAGTTGTTCTCTAGGACAACTTTGTACTTACTATGAAAGGAGCAACTCATACCAACCCTAGTAAGACTAGGGTATGTGCCTTCCACGTGAAACATATGCAAGCTAATTGGAAACTCAAAGTGTTCTGGAATGGTACGTTATTGGTTCACTGCTTCCATCCTATATACCTAGGGGTCATCTTGGACGATACATTTTCATACAAAGAGCAGTGCCTTAAGTTAAAGCAGAAAATCTCTTTGAGGAACTGGCTCCTCCGTAAACTGGCAAGGACTAGCTGGGGTACCCATCCCTAAACGTTAAGACCAACAGCACTGGCCCTGTGCTATTCAGCAAGAGAATATGGCTGTCCTGTATGGTATAAGTCAGCCCCTGCAGAACAGGTTGATGTTGCCTTAAACGAGAATTGCAGGATTATTTCAGGTTGTTTGAGAGCAACTCCCACCAATAAAGTGAACTATCTGGCTGGGATTGCTCCATCTAGTATCAGAAGGGAAGTGACCGCCAACAATGAAAAGAGAAAAATATTTTTCTATGACTTCACACCAATTCTATGGATATCGACCTGCTGAAAGGAGATTAAAATCGAGAAAGAGCTTCTTAACAACTACTCAACCATTACAAGGAACAGTTGCAAAAGCACGAGTTGTCATGTGGAAGGAGAGAACTAATAATTTGTCTGAATGGATGGAACCGAAAGAAAATCTACCTTCTGGCCACACAAAGAACTGGCTAATCTGGAAGTCCCTGAACAGACTGTGACCTGAAGTGCAAGAACAAGGGACAAGTGGCATTTTCCGACCAAAACAGTTCTGTGTGATTGTGGCGAATTTCAAACAACACAACATCTCTTTTTTTTTTTTTCTGTTATGCCCATCCAGATGTACAATGAGTGATTTGACTCAAGCTAACTGAGCTTGACTGCTCTCGAAGTGGCGAATTTTGGGCAGGAACTGTTTGAAGTCACTTGATGAACACATATTTACATACTTGTGTCTATTTCGTGCTTCTTTTTTATGTTTTCATGTTTCATATTTTGTACTTCAGACACAAAAAAAAAAAAAAAAACAACCTATATTTAACTTTTAAAGAAAAGTTTCATCATGTTCTGTTTTTATTTTTATTTTTATATAATGATAATTGGAAACTGTATATGGAAAATGAAAGGTTACACAATTTCTTGTTCTTTCCAGGTGCAAACCTAATGTTGTGGGTCGAACATGTGACCGATGCCATCCTGGCCATTGGGGTTTTCCGTATTGTGAAGTATGTGAGTGTGACTTGCGAGGAACTACGGCAGAGATATGTGATCAGGTAAAGGGTGATATTCCATACAGACACTTATACATTTGATTCAGGGAACCAAGAGCTTTGGAAAAGTGTTAATGATGAAGATCTCAAACTCAATGAAATTGTCATTTCTCGCCAGGATGAGTCAAATACATTTTAATCTGTCTCCACCATCACTCATCCATCATTATGTTCAAGTCCAAGTTCTATTGACTCATGCTGTTCTTAATAACCCTTAGTCTTTCTTTCTTTCTTTCTTTACAGTTCGTAATTCCATACTTTTGTTTTGACATGCTTATGTGTGTTTAATATGTTCAAGCTATTTTTTTTTCTCTCCATTTGATCACCTACTTTTCCCATCTTTAATTATTTTTGTATCTTTCCACTGTATCTCTCCTCGTCTTCTGTATCAGAGCTCTCATAATTAAATCATCATCTGGAACCAGCTCCAGGTTTCCCGGGTGCACTTATTTCCATCCATGTAGGTGTCTTCTTCCATAACTTGCTACAAATCTGCCACCTGAGTGACTTTCCTAAATGCAGATCAGTGGTGATTGATTAATGATTGATTGAAATCCAAACCTCATCAGTAGAGGTGTTAGTTTTTGTTAATTAGCAGTAAAACGAAAAACTCTATATAGAGGATAGGATGGTTTTATTTTCATGTATTTACACATTTCATGTTATCCAGGAGTGAATTTAAATAGCGAAATAATGCAAATTCTGTGAATAACACCACAAACACCACAATCTGCAAAATAAAAACATTTAAAAAAATATTTTTCCACACCGCTCCAAACATTATTGTCCACAAGCCGATATTCAAATTGTTTTGTGTCAATTCGAGAATGTTCGATTGTATCGTTTTCAAGGGGCAATCAATACTATAATATTATCGATAGTCTTGTTCCACGGCATCTGTCTTGGATGGTAGTGGTCTGCAGTGTGGCAGTGGTGAACAGCTGTTATCTCGTGGCAACTACATTTGTCTCCTGTTACATCGGTAGCGAGTGTAACTCATCTTCCACGTACTGTTGTGGATAAACCAGCTTAAGCCAGCAAGGATATATGTTCTTACAATACCTTAACTTTTTGAGCATGATTCCACAAAACATCCAACACAGCACAAGTCAAGATTCTCCAAACACATAATATAATTTTATAATGTCCAAATCAACATTATCCATTTTAAGAAAAGCCAAGTTGGTACCACATTTTACAATCAACGAATGACTTTCAGATAACAAGGACTTTAGCCTACATAGTTTTATCTAATTCTTGTTATGTGATCCCTTTATCTTTGGGTTTTAATTTGATATTCAGGCTGTAGCAGATGTTGTCCATGATATAAGGATGAAAAATGTACTAATTGATTTTAATTAAATTGATGTTTGTATGTAAGGTCTATGAACTCTCTCATAACATTTAGACCCTTCCACAAATCTGCATCCTGTCTATGTACATGATCATATTTTAAAACAGAGATAGACTTAACTGCAGACAGAAAGTATGTTCTTACTGGATCATGGATCTAAGTTCTTTTGAATTTAACCACTTCATGGAAAGATTGGAATTGTATTTAGATGTATTCTTGAAGCAGTTTTAGTATTAACGTTTAAGGCTCTTTCTGATTATCATTGTAGAACTCAGCTGAATGTACCTGCAAGGCCAATGTTTATGGACAAGCTTGTGACCTGTGTGTGGAAGGAACCTTCAACCCTCAAGCCAGCAATCCAGAGGGTTGTACTAAGTGTTTCTGCTCAGGCAAGACGAGTCGCTGTACCAGTTCATCACTATATAGAGCACAGGTAACCATCTTATTCTGTTATTATTCTGTTATTCATATTGCAAAAAGTTTATAATAAGTCTTTTCCATTTGTTGGCTGTATTCACATGTGAGGATTACATACTGCTGTAGCTATGGTGATAAGAGTAGTAGCTTTTATAACATTCAGATAACTGACAGCAACAATTCTTCTTCTTCTTCCACTTTTCCCACACTTGTGGGGTCGTGAGTGCAAACTGTATTGTACATGTGGATTTGGCCCAGTTTTATGGCCGGATGCCCTTCCTGACACCAACCCTATATGGAGGGATGTAATCACTATTGCGTATTTCTGTGGGGGTTGGTAGTGTAGTATGTTGTATGAATATGAAGAGGAAAATGTTGGGACGAACACAAACACCCACTCCCTGAGCCAGAAGAATTAATCAGATGCGATTAAAATCCCCGGCCCAGCCGGAAATCGAACCCGGTACCCTCCGAACCGAAGGTCTCAACACTGACCATTCAGCCGAGGAGTTGGACAACTGCAACAATTATTGTGGCATTTCTCATACCTCATACTTACAAGGCACTGCAGTTTAGGCTAGTAGAGCAAATAGATCATCAACTTGGTGAATCTCAAGATCGATTCTGGAAAGGGAGGTCCTGTGTTGAGCAGATTTGGTTCTTGAAAAGGGTATTGGAAAATTGTCTCTAAGGTCCTGGTAGTGGTCTTCGTTGACTTTAAAAAAGCCTATGACTCAGTTGACTGTGAATTATTGTTTGCCATCTTGATAGAATTTGAAGTGGATTATAAAACAGTGGAAATTATCAAGCAAACTCTAACAAGGACACATTCAAAAGTAAAATTCATGGGAGAATTATCCAAAGAGTTTTTAATTAAAACTGGCATCAGACAAGGTGATGGACTGTCCCCAAATCTCTTCAATTGCATGTTAGGAAAGGTCATCTGAGAATGGGAAAAGGAATTATCCGGGAAAAGGTTACTGAGCAATGTTCACATTGGAGGTTCAAAAATCGGCATGAGAGTCAATTGTCTTGCCTTCGGCGATGATGTGGCAATCCTGTCAAGAAATGTAGAGACAGCTGTAGAACAAATAAACATGCTGAAAGAACAGGCAGAGAAAACTGGCCTCCAAATGTCTTTAGAGAAAACAAAGTACATAACCAATATCCGAACAGCACCTCAACACCTAACAACAGAGTACAGTAAAATAAAAAAAGTGGACAGTTTCAGATATCCTGGTGAGATAGTGCAGATGAAAACTAGTGAGAAAGAAGCTAACAACAGCAGGCGAGAGAAGATGACTGCAGCTTTTCGTAGGACACGTGTTCTATACGAGAAAAAGGTGATCTCAACAAAAGCTTAACTCAGACACTATAACACAGTGATGAAATCAGAGTGTCTGTACGTAGGTGAATGCCTTAGAATGACAGGGAAAGGCTGGACTGGGAGAAGGAGAGAAGTATGAGTGCAAATAATGGGCCCTAAGATAGATGGACAGTATAGACTCCAAGGAAGAGAAGAGCTATATGGGGATAATGAACGGCAGATGGAGCCAATAAGGAAACGATGACTGAAGTTCTACGGACATCTATTCAGGATGGATGCAACCTGACTAATGAAGCTGATTTTTAAGGTATTGGACAACAGACCTAACGTCTCGGATAAGTGGTTCAAGGAAGTAAGGAAGGACCTCAAGAGCATGGTACTGAATCAGGAGGACATCTCTAATCGATCAAAATACAGATCAGTGATCGACAACTTTAAGGGCTTCCACGATGAGCAAAAGCAGAACAGTGGCTGGACAGAAGAGAGAAGACAGGCGACCAGAGAAAGAATGCAACGCTTTTGGGCTGCAAAGTACTTCCGGAATTGCCTTATAATTATTTGATGTGGTCTCAGATGGTCCTAAACAAGAAAATAAAAACTGAGCTTTGAATCTTGATGCTGATAGTGTTTATATTCTCATAGTACAAGGATATCAGAATTCTAGTCCTGGAACTCTTTTCTCAAATTCATTCTCATTTTGCTTAGTTTGTTAGTAGCAAGTAAGAACACTCCTCTGGGACCCTAAAGTAACAAGTACAAAAGTGCCTTGCTGTCACTCCTAAAAGGAACTAAAATGAATCATAAATTCATACCCTTCTTTTTGCTGCGTGGAAAAAAATCTATATTTCTAGACTTTTGAGATACAAACTGAACAGTAACATACTCTCCTGGATTTTCAATGACTTTCTGCAGAAGTTAGGACAATTTTTTAAATTCTATTTCTGAAGAAATCTGCTGGTTTGGAGTTAAGGAAGTTGTCAAGCCAAGTTCTTAGTGCATTTTTTTTTTTTTATCAAAGGAGTTTCCTTGGATTTTCTTGGATAACTGATGGCACCACAAATCATAAATGCTTCGACACTACAATTTAGGTAACCCCCATGATATGTGATACTGGTTGTGTATGTATATCCTGAATAAATGCCACAATTCTGGCTTGGTCAAACTGGAAAATATGCATTGCACTTGGAAAAGAAAAACACTAGCTGAAGCTTGTAGTCCACTGTATCCACTACTATCAGTCTTTACCTGAATTGGCATAGTTTACTCCAGGCTCAACACAGACCATAGACAGTGACATCTGCTGCATTGTAAACAAACAATATTGAATTACTTATGTGCATACATTGCTCTCTACCTGATCTAACAATGATGTCTCAATTCCTGTTTCCTTTCTCACCATGTCATTCCTTAACTTGTCCAGTTTTGTTTTTTGAATTGTGGACCTGAGGAACTTCATCTCATATGCCTGTGATGAGCTCTTCTTAGTGAGAGTGCATGTTTCAATACTATAGGTTGAGGTCGATATGAAGTATTGACTGAACATTGCCAGCTTTGTTTCTGCTGTTACTTCAGGGTCCCAGAGGAGTGTTCTTACTTGCTGGTAAAAGTGAGAGCCAGGTGAACATTACTCCAACCCGGGATCGACTGGCATTTGAACCTCAGCCAGCCAGCAGCTAAACCACTGCCTTAATCATGTTCCAATTCATGTTAAAGAAAATATACAATGTAGGCCTAATTTGATTTGTTTTCCAAAGCCTTTCTGGGTTTTTTTCTTTTTTGTTAATAAGGTGATTTAGAATATTGTGTTGTAGGAAGCAGAAATATGGAGGCTCTTAACTACCAGATGGAGCATTTCCAGATGTGGGTTCCTTTATGGAAATTGATCGTACAGATCCTTTCTACCAACCCTGGAATTTTGTAACATAGTCATTGGTATACCCTGTATATCTTTGTAAATGTTCAGACAGGTACTTACTCTTTCACTCTCTAGGTGTCTCATCTTGAAGATTGGCTGTTGGCTGGTATTTCTATCAAGAAGGATGTCATCATCCAGCTACTGACGACGTTACCGATGCAGCTGGATGATGCTGTTGGAGCTGACCTCACCTTGCCAGAAACTCAAGACAAAGTAGTTTATTTCCTGACACCTATTGAGTACCTGGGCAACAAGCTGACCGCTTATGGAGGAAACCTTAACTACACTCTCTTCTACACCACTGATCCTCGAGGTAAGTCCTTCATAGGTCGATATTGATCTCTCCCCACCACCCCCACCCCATCTTGGGTTTACAATGAATTGTGATGAATGTTTATAACTTGTTTTCTAATCTTGAGCTTTTAAATTATGATGAATGGGTATAACATTTATATACCACTTCTCTTTTCTCTTCTCCTTTAATAGATGCTGGTGACCACGTGTTGCATTTCTGTCCAGTTGGTCGCATGTGTAGTAGACTATTGACAGTAAATAGCCCAGTCAATTGCTTTGTACTGTGTAGCCATGATATTCTTCTTTGACTTCTTCCTCTTTTACCTTTGACTTTACCTTGTATAATCAGCTGTAGAAGGTAAGTTTGGAATCTCATAAGGTATGTCCCAGACTCCATGAGAGATATGTTTCAGGACTTCCTCATTAGTTACTCTTGCCACCCATGGTATTTTAACCCTTTAGCACTCAGCCTATATGCAGGGGTTTGCTCAAAGACACTCAGACTAATTTCTGTCATTTTCCAAACCAAATTACAAAAAATCAACATGCAAACAGTTTAACACACATTAAAATAAAATAAATCACACTAATACAGGAAACTATGAGCATTTCAGAAATGAATATACCTAGGACGTATTGTTAGTGGTAAAGCCAAAAAAAATTATTAAATTTTGAAAATAAATTTAAAAAAATAATTTTAAATGACTGAAAAATCAGACATTATTGAGTCTTCCTTCTTTACTCTTGGACGTGAAAGAAAGAACATTTAATTCTGTATAATTTGATATCAGTATTGTGTGTATGCTGCAATTCACTCATGAAGAATGGCAAAAAAGTTTTTCAGTGTACATGTAACGGTCATCGATGTCAGGTCCTCGCGGTCCGATGCACGGTGAGCAGCTGTGACTGTGTCATTTCCCCACATAATGCGAATCACTTTCGGCAAAAGAAGATCATTATTACTGTCTAAATCATCTGAAAATTCAAGGATATCAGCCTCATTCGGCCTTGAATATGGCCTAACCATTACGATAAAAAGACGACGCAAGCACATGCAACAACGGAGTTATGAAAAGGAGTAAAATTATAGTTTGCGAAGTACAGCGAACACACGATATACCAAAGAAATGAAATAAACTCCAAACTAAACTCACAGCAAGATGAAATTGTTGTGTTCATAAGCCAACCAAAACAGATCTACGCAATAAAACTTCAAATTACCACAACATAAACATTCACGGTCAACAGATTTCATTTGTCGAAAATAAAAATATTTTGTATGGCTGGTGGATATATCTGTAGAGTAAAACGCAAATTCAATGCTTTAAGGTACCGTCACGATCAACTGTTATGATTTAACAGCCACGCAAATGACCAAAATCCCTAAATAGGACAGAGCCGATGTATCGGCGCCGAGAACTTTCTCGCCATAACCTCTCGCGCCGAAGAGCGCTGAGTGCGAAAGGGTTAAGCACCCTAGGGTAAGTCCACATTTTCAGTTCAAATTGTGGTAAATGTTTTTGAAGATAAGTCTTTTTTTTTGTCCTTCTATTTTCCTCAACATCTGCCTTAATCTAATTTTTGGATAACACTGTACCCTAGTTCCTTTTCCTCTCTACACTTTCTCCACATGCCTAACAATTGAACTTTGCGGTTGTGAGAGCTGGACTGTAGGAAAAAAGGTAAGAGATTTATTGGAAGCAACTGAAATGTGAATTTGGAGAAAAATGACAAGGACATGTTGGGCTGAAAGAAAAAAAAAAAATAATAATAATCATCGAGATGTTCTAAAGGAAATCAATGAACAATGGAGACGGATAAAGGATATGGAAAGAAGGAAAATAAAACTAGTGGGTCATATCCTGAGACATAAAAACTTTCTAGTAAACATCTTTGAAGGAAAAATACTAAGACAGAAAGGAAGAGGAAGACCAAGGAAGATATAGTTCAAGGATGTGAGAAACTTACGGGATTTAAAAACTACAAGGATGTGAACAGAACAGCAGGACTGAGAGAAGGATGGTTGCAGTGACAAGGCTTAGCCTTTAGTGTATGATGATTTCATTATTTATACCCAGTTCCAAATTAAGTTTTCAAATTATGTAGGCTTCAGTATTTTATTTGCCTTTCTTTTGAGAATTATAAAACGATCTTCTTCCAGGCAATTATTGTTCATTAATCATTTTACTATTCAAGCATGACTTCATTTGTATTCTGTATATATTTTACACCTTTGTTGTAACTTGATGGCACAGTTCCTATCCTCGCCTCTAGATTGGGGCTTCATTCATTCCATTCCTGATCTGGTCAAATAACTGGAAACAGGCTGTGGATTTCTATTTGTAGCTTGACTTTTTAACAAATGCTTCTCAATCATGAACGATTTAAGTTAATGCTCATAAGAAGTGTTCTGTGATCTCTATTCTAGGATCTGGCTATGCTGTGAGTGAACCCGATGTCATCCTGCACAGTGGAGATATCTACCTGCTCCACTCTTCAGAAGAACAGCCTCCAGCGTTGGTGATGTACACTGCCTCCGTGCCCATGGTGGAAAGTAGCTTCCAGCAACCTAACGGACTTCCAGCTACCAGAGAGCAGCTCATGCAAGTTCTTACCAAACTAGAAGGCATCTACATCCGAGCCTCATACTGGAACGACAGTGTCACTACGCGGTAAAGTCCTTTTTTCATGTTTTTTTCTTTCTTCAGGAAACTTTTTTAAAAATTTATTACAAATGTGGGAAGAACTTCACTTGACTTAATGTGAAATTATGACTGAAAGTGTTAATGGTCTATAATTTAATATCCATTCTATTCTTCAAAGCATTATTTGAACATTAATTTAATATCCATTCTATTCTTCAAAGCATTATTTGAACATCTTTTGTAGACTTCAAGTGTAATGAAACCTTTATATATGTATTATCTACCAAAGACAGGATATAGGCAATGAATCAAGATGAATAGGAAGGAGGAAGGAAGGTTAACCTAGGGGATAATATACCATTGCTAGGCAAGAACTTCCCCAATTTTTCTGGTATAAAATAGGCCCAGTCAACTTGTGTTATGGTGTAATCTGACCATTACAAGTTACAAATCTTCTTAGGTCCGTATTTAGCAATATATACCTTTCTGAAAGAATGTTTCTTGAGGGCTCCACCTTTTCAATACATTATGTTTTTTATTAATTTACATAAATAATGTTACATCATTACTATGCCTTAAGTGGGACATGTTATGCAGGCAGCCCTGTTTTACTTAATTTTATTCATCACAAGGCAACGAAAAAGAAAAACAGTCAGACAACTGACCACATCAACAACATCCCATGAAACCACATCTGAATTTTTATCTCAAAAAACAAACATCACAAAAAAGTGGCAATCAAGTCAGTGAAGTTTTCGTATGTTGCACACACGTTGGACATTATAGACTGAGCAATCCACGCCAGCCCAATGTCATTGTATGTAACATTGGATTGAACTAGTATATCATTGAGTTTTAAAGTGTAACAATCATGTCAAGGATGTTTTTAGGAGATGTATAGTATGTGTAAGCATAGCTTTTTAAACAGAGCAATTCATGTTAGCCGGATGTTTTTATAAGATATATAGCATGTGTAAGCATAACTTTTTAGATGGAGCAATTCATGTTGGTCCAACTATTTTAAATATTTCATCCTAAACAAAGCCTAGGATCCTAGCAATTTTGATCTTAGATATCAGGAACAGCGGCTGAAGATGCCTAAAAATAGGCAAAACATGTCCCGCTTAAAGACATAGTAATGATGTAACATTATTTATGTAAATTAATAAAAAACATGTAATGTATTGAAAAGATGGACCTTCAAGAACATTTTTTCAGAAAGATAATCTGAGCAGGCATGAACTACATTTATTTACTCCCTTCTCAGTACCACAGATGCAACGTACAGTATCAAAATAGATTTATCCAGGAATATATTGTGACAAGACTAGTCAAGGAACTTTCCAAATGCAGATCCTTTAAAGTGGAGAAATTTATTTATTACTAGCAAGATACCCGTGCTTCGCTACGGTATTATCCTGAAATTTATAATTGAATGCTTATTGTTTTAGATATATAATCCGCCGAAATTCGCGATCTGACTCGTTTTCTGCGAGAATCCACCAAAATTCCCGATCTGACTCGTTTTCTATTAGATTAGGTCACGTTTCCTCCCATTGTTCAATCTTCCTTTCCAGCAATCGATTTCGTACTTCCCGGGCTAGGCTCAGGTATTCCTCCCGGTCAGTTGGGTCCGTAATTCTTTGTCATCTTTTCCTATAATAATTTTTAATATAGATAAAATCCTTCAGGAGATCCGGCGTGGTGTCATATTGGGTGCCTTGGCGGTACTGAACCCGCGGCCGGACTGCATTCTTAGTCATTACCCGTCCAGGAGCCGTTTCCGGCGCGGTCCGCACATTTGACGACGGTCCGGAACATTATTATTATTATTATTATTATTATTATTATTATTATTATTATTATTATTATTATTATTATTATTATGTGTTGCTGGAATGGCTGATGACAGGGAAAACCGGAGTATCCAGAGAAAAACCTGTCCCGCCTCCGTTTTGTCCAGCACGAATGACACATGGAGTGACCGGGATTTGAACCACGGAACCCAGCTGTGAGAGGCCGGCGCGCTGCCGCGTGAGCAACGGAGGATCCTTATAAGTACATTAAGAACAGTAAAATCAATTGGTCTCACCTCCTTCTACACCCCACCGCCGTTAAGTTTATTTACCGCCACCCCCCCCCACCAAAAGAGAAGACGTGTTTCCTTATGTTTAAAGGAGATTCCAAACACCAATGTTCACGTCTATTACCTTCAGTTTTGAGATTTAATTTTTTCACTTCATTTCACACTACTCCCCCCCCCCCCCCCCCAAGTGAATTTTCCCGCAAAAAATACTTGTTTCTTTAATAGTAAAGGATCTTCTAAATACCAATTATCATGACTCTAACTTCTTCAGTTTTTGATTTATGTGTCCTCATGAAAGGAATTCAACTCCTTTACACTCCCACCCTCCAAGATGATTTCCCACCCAAAACGCGTTTTTCTTTGTTTTTAAAGGAGAACCAAATACGAATTTTCACGTCTGTAACAACTTTAGTTTTTATTAGATGTATATATTCTCATACAATTAAGTCAATTAATTTTTCAATTCTTTCACCCCCCTCCCCCACTTCATTGGTTTTTCCGAGAATACGTGTTTCTTTACTTTTAAAGCAGATTGCAAATATCAAATTTCACGTCTGTAACATCTTCATTTTTGAGATATCAGTAGCCTAATTAAAAGAATTCAACACCATTTTCAGTCATTTTACCCCCCCCCCCCCCTCCACCCAAGTGGTATTTCCGAAAAATAAATATACACGTTTCTTTATGTTTAATAGAGATAAAAAATACCATTTTCACTTCTGTAACATGTTAAGTTTTTTTTAGATATACTGTAAAAATTCTCATTTTAAAATTTCACCACTTTTGAGTTCCCCTTAAGTGGAGTTTCCAAAAACAAATCACCTATGTTTCTTTACATTTACAGGAGATTCCAAACATCCACTTTTTACGTCTGTAACATTTTACGTTTCCAAGATATTCTGTAGAATAGTCTTTCAAAAAATTCACCCCAATTTGTCACTCCTGTTTAACCGCCATTAATTGGATTTTCGAAAAACTAAAAAATACGTGTTTCTTTATTTTTAAAGGAGATCCCATATACAAATTTTCAGTTCTGTAATATCTTTCGTTTCTGAGATACACGTATCCTCATTAAAGGTATTCAACCCATTTTTCACCCTTTTACGCCCCTTCTATTGGGATTTACAGGAAACAAAAAAATACGTATTCCTTTATTTTTAGAGGAGATTCTAACTACCAATTTTTACATCTGTAAATTTTAAAGTTTTAAGATGTAGACACACTCATTTTAAAAAATTCACCCCCCTTTTCACCCCCCAATATTTGGATTTTCCAAAAACGAAAAAATACATGTTTCTTTACTTTTAAATAGATCCCAAATACCAATTTTCAGGTCTGTAATACCTTCAGGTTCTGAAATATAAGTAGCCTCACTAAAGGCATTCAACCCATTATTCACCCTTTTACACCCTTCCTATTGGGATTTTCCGAAAACAAAAGAATACTTGTTTCTTTATTTTTAAAGGGGATTCTAAATACCAATTTTCACATCTATAACCTTTAAAAGTTTTGAGATATAGATACATTCATTTTAAAGTATTACCCCCTTTTCACCCCCACTTAATTGGATTTTCCAGAAACAAAAAAAATTGTATTTCTTAATTTTTAAATGAGATCCCAAACACCAATTTTCAGTTCTGTAATATCTTCAGTTTCTGAGATATAAGTAGTCTCATTAATGGCATTCAACCCCTTTTTCACCCCTTTTCACTCCTCCTGTTGCGATTTTCCGAAAACAAAAAAATACACATTTCTTTATATTTAATGACGATTCTAAATACCAATTTTTACATCTGCAAACTTTAAAAGTTTGGAGATATAGATTCACTCATTTTAAAATTTCACCCCCCTTTCACCCTCTCATTAATTGGATTTTACAAAAACAAAAAAATACGTGTTTCTTTATTTTTAAAAGAGATCAAGAGTATCAATTTTCAGGTCTGTAATATCTTCAGTTTCTGAGATATAAGTACCGGTATCCTGATTAAAGGCATTCAACCTTTTTTCCCCATTTTCACCCTTTTTCACCCCTCCTATTGGGATTATCTGAAAACAAAAAAATACGTGTTTCCTTATTTTTAAAGAAGATTCTAAATACCAATTTTTACATCTGTAAACTTTAAAAGTTTTGAGATATAGATACACTCATTTTAAAATTTCACCCCCCTTTTCACCCCCTTAGCGAAGGAATATCCAAAAATCCTCTCTTAGCGAGCACCTACATCTTAATATGAATATATGCCCAAAATTTCATTTCTTTATGTCCAGTAGTTTTGGCTCGGCGATGATGAATCAGTCAGTCAGTCAGTCAGTCAGTCAGTCAGTCAGTCAGGACAAGTTACTTTATATATATAGATTTGCCTGAACCAGTGCCATTGAAGTGATCTGTAAATTGGCCTTTGTGTGAACATTGTCACTGCTTGTTACAGGCTCATGAATGTGACACTAGATGTTGCTGCAGAGGCCTACAATCCTGTCTTAGGTAAAGCTGTAGCTGTGGAGCAGTGCCAGTGTCCTCCTAACTACAAGGGTCTGTCCTGCGAAGACTGTGCTTCAGGATACTACCGCGCTCAGACTGGACCATTCGGAGGATTTTGTATTCCTTGCCAGTGCAATGGCCACTCTGACAAATGTGATCCCATCACAGGAATATGTTTTGTGAGTCAATTTGCTTCACTTTATCAGTTAGGCTATTGAAATGTCAGACACTTGTAACTTATAGAAAAGCTAGTATATAGAAAGAGAGGAACTTGGGTAAGAACACACAGTAGAATAAACACAATGACAGGCTGGTGTGAGATGAGGTAGTAATGGAAAGAAGAGCCATGCTGAGTGCTGGCCTTCTGAACACAAGTTGGTGGGTTTAATCCCCATCTCAATGAGGTGGTACTTGAAGATGCTCACATGTGCCAGTCTTGTGTGATCGATTTACTAGCACTAGGCTCTTCACCTAAAGGACAAAATTCATGCTCCTTAGCATCTTTGACAACTATAAGAACTGTTAGTGGCACATGAAATCAGTAATATAATTAATTATTAGAAAGAGAAAACAAACAAAAACTCTTCAAATAGATTGGCTCTCTCCTCAACATTCCCAGTTCTAGATCAGTTTCTTCTCAGCACCCAACCAGTTCATTCAACTGAGTACAGCTTGCTGCCTACTGCTAATTCGATAAGCTGGTAACTGGGAGACACCGAGCTCGATAGCTGCAGTTGCTTAAGTGCGGCCAGTATCCAGTATTTGGGAGATAGTGGGTTCGAGCCCCACTGTCGGTGGCCCTGAAGATGGTTTTCCATGGTTTCCCATTTTCACACCAGGCAAATGCTGGGGCTGTACCTTAATTAAGGGCATGGAGATTTCCTTTCCACTCCTGGCCCTTTCCTATCCCATCGTCGCCATAAGACCTATCTGTGTCAATGCGGCGTAAAGTAGCTTGCAAAAAAAAAAACCAAAAAAAAACCAAACAAACAAACAAACAAACAGGGAGACAGGGATATAAGGACAGTTGGAGAAATACATATAGCTATATTAGAACACAGAAGAGAGTGAGAAATAAAATTCCAGGCCTAAAAAGGGTGTCAGGAGTTCATAACTGATGATGGTGAAAAGATCAATTTTCAATAAACAATATGGTGCTATAGTTGGGATTCAAGGTGGAGGGGAAGATTCAGATTAGAAAATTACTATGATTTTGGACAGCTGAAGATCAATAACAGTTAAATTTATAAGGGAAATAGGGCATTAGATGCAAGAAAAGCTGTAGGAGTTGATGGCATAAAGGGGGGGGGGGGATGGTTAAAGAAAATGGGATGGGCTAATATAGATCCTACCTTACTTGAGATGGACATTTGATTGTTTTCTGAATATTGGGGTCATACCTGAAAAATGGAGAGAGGCTCTGATAGTACCAGTGTACAAAGGTGAAGGAGAAAGGAAGATAGTAGAACTACAGACCAGCTTGTCTTACATGTGCCATATCATCACTTAAGAAACAATACTGTGTATCTGACAATAAGCATAGTAAAATCAAATGAACACGGCAGAAATTATTCTAATGAATGACATATCTGTATATGACTGGGAAGCGTGACCAGTCTTCAGGAAAATAATGGATAGGAAGAGCACTGTTCGTTATGCAAAGTTTTTGAAGGTATAGTAGATTAACATATAAGGGTATGTTCAGAACATACTGGTTGGCTAAACACTAGGCAATTCGGTTTCAGGGCAGGATACTCTTGGGAAGCCAAGTCTACTGGTTTCTAGCAGGATGTGCCTGAAGTTTTAGACAAGAGTAAACAGCTGGACTGTATAGCAATAGGCTTGTGTAAAGTCTCTGGCAGGGTAAACCATGACAAAGAGAAAAATAGGACTGGATGAGAGGATAGGATAGTCCGCCCACCTTTTAGCGATATCTCTTTTTACAGTGATGAGGTGTAAGAAGCGAGCTCTCCCGGTTCTGGTAATACTGTCAACTGAATGGACATGAAATCTGAATTGTGTCGATAATATGTTCGATCGATATAAATTTTCTAAACCTTTATTATCTTAAGCCATCAACTGTGTCATACACACGTTATATACCATTATATAACATTTCTCGATGCGAATCTTGTTCCTAGCATGAATTTTATAGTTTGGATTTGCTGTGTAAACAACAACAGTACTAGTACGTAAAGTGTATGTCAGATGTCGCACAGCGATGCATAAGCGATTCATAGTTTGTGTTTCAAAGGTTGCCAATACAAATCTCGAAAATACCAGAGGTCGACCGATTCAGCTCTAGGGTGTCCATGTATCACTAAAAGGTGGGCGTACTATAGATTGGGTGAGAGTTTTCCTGAAGGACAGGAAGCAGAGGGTAAAGGTAGAGGAGTCAGTATCTGGACCTCGGAAAGCAGGGAGTGACATACTGTAAGACAGTAAAATGGCATATTTTATGTGAACAATATACAAGATGGATTGAACTCATAAATCAGATATTTTGCAGATAATTTAGTTGTATACAGAAAAGTGAACTATTTAAATGAGTGTAAAAAATGCATACCTGGACTCAGAGAAATGGGCTGACAATTAATTTTGAAAAGAGTCAAGCACTTAGCTTTGGAAAAAAGACACACAGGATAGAGGGCAATTACAAAATAACTGGGGAAAAGATAAATTTTGAGGATAATTGTAGATATTTAGGGGTCATATTAGTGGGTGGTAAATTTCACTGGGGAAGGCACATATAGGATGTGGTCAAAAAGGTATTTAAGTCACTGCACGTGTTAATGAGGATGTTAAAATGTGTATGTAGGTGCGTGAAAGAGATGGCATGTTTAACACTTGTAAGATCCCAACTAGAGTACTCTTTAGGCATGTGGGATCCATATCAAGATATTTTGATAAAAAGAGTTGGAGTGAGTACAGAGGAAAGCAGCTAGGTAAGTGATACCACAAGACGACTAGTGGTGTTAGTACCATACTAAAGAAAGTCAAACGGGAAGGTTTATCGGAAAGGAGGTTGGGAGCAAGAATAGTGTGAATATATTTGACATAGCATGCAATCAACTTCATGATCTGTATCGATGTGTAAAGTATTTTATAAACTAAAATTAAATATTTATTCCACCTTACCGATACTACATATTTATTGCCATAAGCAATTTCTTCATTTAGTAGTATATGTTTTGTTTTTATACAAACATCGTCAGCTACAAGTCTCCTTGCTTAGGTGAAAACAATAAAAATGTACTAAGGCACAGCTTTTCTAAAATTGTCTAAAATTGTCTAAAAGCATGCATAAAAGCTTGGAAACTATTGCTTATTAAGGTAATGTAATGAGCTAAAGAGGAGTTCAAGTTAAAGTTTTTATGCATGTCTTTAGACAATTTTAGAAAAGCTGTGTCTTAGTATATTTTTATTGTTTTCACCTAAGCAAGGGCACTTGTAGTTGAAAATGTTTGTATAAAAACGAAACATGTACTGAAGAAATTGCTTAAGGCAATATATATATAGTATCGATAACACATAAAATAAATACAAATTTTAATCCACATTCTCAATACTTAACAATCGTGCAATGTTTATAAAAACATTACAATATACTATTACAAGGTACTAGTTTTGGTCCTATTAGGGCCATCATCAGCCTAGCCAAGATACATATGTGTATACCATAGTCCTAAAACAGAGTTGTGCGGTGAGATGAAAGATGAAAGAATGGACTGGGGATGTGGTGGAATGATATACATATAAAATGGTGAATATATGAACTGTTGTAGATGTAGCAATGTTATGTTGATCAGTGACAAATAAAATGTTTTGATATATGTCTCATAAAATTACATGTTAATCAACAATTGTCTCAAAATTGAATAAAATAAGCTCTATTTGACGAATAGTCTAAGGTTGCACATTTAAAAATTTGGGTTATGCCAGATTTTAAACAATGTCCAATGTTTCTATTGAGTTCTAGAAGATGTGAAGTTCAACATTGGCGCAGAGGGAATTATTTTGTGTGATGTCCAATAAATCCACATAATCCAAATTTTTAAATGTGCAACCTTAGACTATTCATCAAATAGAGCTTATTTTATTCAATTTTGAGATAATTGTTGATTAATATGTAATTTTATGAGACATATATCAAAAGATTTTATTTGTCACTGATCAACATAACATTGCTACATCTACAACAGTGCATGCATATATTCACCATTTTATATGTATGTCATTCCACCACATCCCCAGTCCATTCTTTCATCTTTCATCTCACTGCACAACTCTGTTTTAGGACTATGGTATACACATATGTATCTTGGCTAGGCTGATGATGGCCCTTATTGGACCGAAACTAGTACTTTGTAATAGTATATTGTGATGTTTTTTATAAACATCGCATGATTGTTAAGTATTGAGAATGTGGATTAAATTTTGTATTTATTTTATGTGTAATCTTAATTCAATACGGAACCAACTATGAAGTTTATAACCTTGAAAAATAGTATCGATAAGGAATAAATATTTAATTTTAATTGATCAAATAATGTACTTGAGATATAAGGGGGAAAGTGCTTGGGAGGATATTGGAAACAGATTAAAGACTAAAGGTTTGATCATGAGTTTATTGTTAAGTCAATGGCATAATTACTGGGAGAAAATATTCATTTGTGGAAAAGAGGGAAAGTGAATGGATCAGCTTACCAAATGACATCTCAATTCTTTCCCAAAAGATATGCTTTCATTCAAAGATAAAATGAGGTCATGGAAGGAGAATGTAAGAGCGCAACATGAGACAATATTTTGAGTAGTATGGTATATGTAAATATGTATAGCCTATAATTGTTTTGTAATTTTTATAATTTTTTTTCACTGGGAAAATAAATGTTCTTATAAACCATTTGTCCAATTGCCTGCTTACCCTCTTCTTGATGGGTAAGTCATCATGACACAACTTTTAAATTTTTTTTACATCTTCTCAGGAATGAGCACCTTTTGTCATGTGAAAATGTGGAATTCCACAGATGTAAATGCAAGTGAAATGTTAATCCTGAATGCATATTTGGTGATGTTGATAGGACTGCAAGAACAACACTGTTGGGGATCACTGTGAGATGTGTGCTGTTGGTTACTACGGCAACGCCACTTACGGAACACAAGTGGATTGTCTGATATGTGCGTGTCCACTGCCCATACCATCCAACAAGTAAGTGCAGTATATTGCTTGTAGGTACCACAGTAGATAATGATTTCATTACAGAATATGTTTATCTCTTCTAGAAGGTAAATGTGAGAGTCAGGTCTTTCACAACCTGAATATGGAAACATGAATTAATAATCATCAAAGTAAGTAATAAAATAAAATGAATTCAAATCATATATAGAAACTGGAAGTGTAACACGTAGAAAACATAACAGAAACAGATCAGTGACTAGAGAAGAAGGTGAAATGAATTTCTAGCTGCTGTTGCTGTAGATCTGTACGCTAGTTCGCGTGAAATCCCATAAGGATGTGGCATGAGTCAGGCAAGTGCACTACATGTTCTCCACCATCATAACTTCCATCCATATCAAGTGTTCTCCATTAAGAACTGCATGGAAACGACTTTGAAAATCATGTTAACTTTTATATATGGGTATTGAGACAAGATACACCAAGGTTTATCATGTAGCTGGTTTAGTGATGAAGCAACATTTACAAATCATGGCCAAGTAAACCTCCAAAATATGCACTTTTGGTCTGTAAACAAACCCCATTGACTTCATCAGGTGGAATGTCACTGTCCATGGAGTTTAAATGTGTAGTGTGGAATAGTGAACAATCAGATCATAGGCTTCTTTTTTTCATAGAAGGAACACTAGATTCTCAAAAGTATCTCAACCTCTCAACAGACCAACTTCCACAGATGTTATAAGATTGTCCGCAACAGACTAGAAAGAACGTGTGCAATCAGCATGATGGCTATCCAGCACATAGTGACATACTGTTGTTTTTGGATGAAGTGGACCTGTACCTTGGCCAGATTTGACCCCTTTAGATTTTTTCTCTGGGGAAAGCTAAAAAAACATTGTTTACAAGGAAATACCAACTATACCAGATGATATGAAACAATGTATTACTGCTGCCCGCGCTGAAATTTCTGATGAAATGCTAGAACGCATACATCAATCTTCACATGGCAGACTGGAAACTTGTAATAAAGCTGGTGGTATTCATTTTGAACACACCTTTCAAAGCCAATTCTCTTTCTTCTGCAGAATCCAAAGTATTTGTTAATTCACTTATTTCTAAAATTAGTGCTTTCACATAGTGCAGACAACTACCAGTATTTACCATTTTCAAAGTGCGATAGCTCGTAAACTACTTGTACTAGAATCCTGAAAAAAAGAGAAAAACACCTTTGACATTGTAATTTACTCCAGTTTTATTTTGTTAATGTCAATAGGAATTGCTCCATTTGAAAAAATATAATTCTACAATAAGTACCATTCTAATAATTATTAAAATTGCCAGGCTGAGTGTTTCAGATGGTAGGCTGGCCTCTGACCTCAACTTGGCAGGTTCAATCCTGGCTCAGTCCGGTGGTATTTGAAGGTGCTCAGATATGTCACCCTCCTGTTGATAGATTTACTGGCACATAAAATATCTCCTGCGGGACGAAATTCCAGCACCTTGGCAGCTCTGAAAACCATAAAAGTAGTTGGTGGGACATAAAAACAGTAACATTATTATTTAATTATTAAAATATCTCTATGGGCTACAATTATGAGCCTTGGTTACACTTCATTTCTATGAAAACACCACATCAATAGCACCTTTCATTTCAGAAATTTTTGGGGTGCAAGTTTTTTTAGGTGATTCACCCTGAATAGCTTACTGCACAATCAGGCTACCCCTGAATTTAAATACAGAGTTTCGAGAAAGTCAGTTTAGCTATGTTTTTCAAGTGATGTAATAACAAATGGATAGACCACCTGACCAACCGACTGACCAACTCTAGACTTTTGTGTAACTAATTTTAAGATAAAAACAGAGTGTGAGGTGAAAATATTTGAAACCATCTGGGGATCCTTCTAGTGAGCCAGGTTGGATTTGTATGAATGATTTGCCTACATCTGTTTCTTTCTTTGTTAACTACTTCTCTCTTTACATTGCCGATGTCTCTCCCTTTTTTTTTTTTTTTTTTTTTGGTTAGACCTTCTTTAATTTGGTCCAACCACCTCCTTGTAGGATGTTTAACTGGTCATTTTCCAGGCTCCATCCTCTGTAAGTACTTCCTGGGAATCCTCATCTCCTGTGTTCACTTTACATGGCTAGAAGTGTAGAGACAAAATTATAATAAAGTTATACCGTAATTTAATTTTGGGTATAGATGTTTACTGCACAAGAGTGTACTGTAATCTTTCTGTCTCAGCTTTGCAACTGGGTGTGAAGTGAGTGCTGACGGTGAGGAGATCCACTGCGACTGTATCCCTGGCTATTACGGAGCAAGGTGCGAGGTTTGTGCTGCTGGCTACTATGGAACTCCAGAGATAGCAGGTATTATGACTCATAATTAAGTAAGCGATGTAGTTTCAAAACTGAAACACATTTCTGTGGCAGTTTGGACTGATGTTTCCACCACCCAGATTAATGGACAGGATATCTCATGGGTTTTTGCTATGTGACAGCAAATTGCTGGGAATTAACAAAGACTTTGCTCCTCATCCTCAAAGGAGAAACTTGACTGCAACTGTTCTAGAAATGCCAAAAGGTTTGAAATTAATCGACCATTGCTTTATTGATAAATGATACTCTGTTTATCACCAGATGGCTTACTGCGTGCTTTTATATTCAGGGAAGAAATTTGTGTTTCTCCATGTCTGTGCACCATGACTGATGTTTTTCATCCATGAGTTAGGAAACACACAATGATATGGTCATTAGGCTAATAAAAGATGCAGTGGGGGCTTATGAATGGCATTTCTGTAAAATTCAGGATCCTTATGGTGATTGTGCTGCTGGTGTTTTTATGAAGCCCCCTACACACACACAAGAACAGTGAAAAGAATGAAAATGAAGTGTGAATGAAAATAAGTGTGAAATGGGTGGTTAGAAAGGTGGCAAGAATATAAAGAAGGTTAAAGAAACCAGACAAAATGAAATAAATTATTGAAGAACACCTGAACATAGATAGTAATAGACATGATCCCCTTTGGGATTTTGACATGTAAAAAAAACTTTACGTTTTGTGGAGACATTGCTCTGTATCTTCAGAAGAAAGAACATGTCTGTCCACAACTTTCTCTAACAATGATGGCTTGAACTTGGAAAATACTTGACTGTTGGTCTATTGTAAGTGATAACTCCAGATGGCTCGCTGTGCACCACAAGACGCACAAACCAGTGATGATGTCATATTCCAGGATGGTTGGATCTCTTACCCACATAAAACACAATAAATTGAGAATCATAAAGGAAGCAGTGGAAATACTTAAGAATTCTCGATAAATATAATGGGGATACTTGCTATACTGGCTGGTTGAGACAGATATTAGTGTTCCTTGATGCGAGTCCCAACGGACTGACATGTTTAACCAATGTATACCTTGTCGCTAGTACAGGGGATTTCATCCATCCTAGGGTGTAGTAGTGGGGGCAAGTTTACCTTGTTTGTTCCTAAATGACTGCCAAGTTTTATGACTATTGCAGGGAATATGGGTGGAGACAGGTGAGGGACTGTCCTGTTGGGTTTTCATGACATCGTTGCACAAAGGAAGTCTGATTTTAGATGAAATGAGACACATTAGATAATCATTTCAATTTTCTTTTACACCATATACCTTCCGCCCTAATTATCCTAAGTCCACTGTAAAGTTACCATTATGTTGGGCATAAGATGCTCTATTCAGTGGTAAACACACTGTGGGTGGAATTTACATTCAGAAGTCAATTTTTGCACAGAAACTGGATGAAGATAGCAGAGAAAATATGAAGTTACTATGCAGTGTGGTAAAAAAAGAAACCAATAAATATCATCAAGGCACTTAGAGACGAATATGGAAAAGGAAAGTGACCTCATAGATGTCCTGAAGAAACATTTCAACCACCTGCTGAATGAGTCAGAAGCAACGAGAAACACACACAGCCAGATGTGGAACCCTGCTCGAACGAGCCCCCATAACCTCAGCAGAAAGAGATGCAGCATTAAGAACTATGTCTAAAGGAAATTCGCCAGGAGTTGATGAGGTGGATGTAGATATGGTCAAAGCGGCAGGGGTACAGGATCTGTAGTGGTGATGCATATTGCTGAATGCAGTGTGGAAGGACTGGAATAAAGGTGTTATCATTTTCTGTGCAAGAAAGGGAATGCAACAATCATCTATAAAGGGATAACTCTCCTGTCACATGGGCTGAAAATTCTCATAACTATAATTAGAAGAGGAGCAATATGGCTTCAGAAGTAACAGGTCAATTATACATCTTATATTCAGTGCTAGAATACTAATAACGGAGTATTGGGAGAAAGGCAAGAACTTGATCATGGTATTCTTGGATATTGAAAAGGCATACAACATTCTCAGGAGAGAAGATCTGGCAGTGCTTGGAAAGGAGGAAGGTGCCTAAAGAACTTGATTTCCAGGGACTGTACCAGCTGCATGCAAGTTGGAGAGGGGCACTCGTCTTGGTTTACGACCAAGAGTGGTACCCACCAGAGTATGCCACGCCCCACTGCTACTTGCCATAGTTATAGATAATGTAATGAAGAGCATTACAAAAATGTCAAGTGAACTCAACGCATTTGCATTTAGGGAGAAAGGGAAGGACGGACTCAAAATGTGGGAGGCCAGTTTCAAGATCAGTGAAACAAAGACTGTGATAATGGTAGTGAACAGAGATGACCAACCAGCAAGCATCAAACTAAAAGACCACCAATTGGGGAGTATGGACAATTTCTCACCTACCTCAGCAGTGTGTCTCCAGAGACAACGTAGCCACAAAAGAAATCTCCAGCAGGGTACAAAAGTGTTTTCCCTCTTCTATCAACAAGTGAGGACTCTTCTTTGGCAAGTTTAGATTCCAAACAAAGCAAAGTTAGCAATGTTTAACAGCTAGTTCATGCCAATCCTTCATGCACCTTCATGAAGACAGCAGGTGTCAGATGAAGTTCCTGAGGTCCATTATTCAGAAGACTAGGATGGACAAGTTAAGAAATGAAGAGGTGAGGCAGGAAGGTGGGATTTAGACATCTCTTTTAGGTAGACACAGTACATCTAAATTACAATGGTTCAGACACCTCATGACGATGGAGCCTACAAGAACAGCCCGAGTGACTTGGAAAGAGAGCTAGAAGGAAAACTCGAAGTTGCAAGACCTAGAACCTGCTGGATGGATATTGTCAGGACTGACATTGAGGTTAAGGGAAGGCCAATGGGTGATGTCATGACAAATGGGAATTTTATAGATAGAGGAGAGGGGAAGATGCTTATCAATAATATCAATAATATCTGGTAAACTGGAATTGTAAAGTAATGATGATGCTTATGATGAAGTGGATACAAAGCAAATAAATAACTTCTCACATCTTTTACCCTCATTTTTTACCCTAAGTATCATAGAACGACCATTGTGGTACCATCATCTGTGACTCAGAGAGAGCTTTCTAATGGCACCCCAAATGAGGGGTTAGAATTCATATTTAACTTGTTGAATCGCCTGTTTTTCAAAAGAAATTCTAACTTAAAAATTTTGACACCTCCCTTGTCATTTTATTCTTTTCGGATGTGAACCAGTTTGTAATATGAATGCAAGGCGACAAATGCTCCGTCTTTAGATATCTTAACCTTCTTCGTATGTCTTTTAGTTTCAATGTTGAATATGAAAATGAAACGAAAACCTACAACCTGTTTTCCAGTCTTTGGCTGGGTCAGGGATGTAATGAATGAACCATATACTGGCTAATAGTACAATGGGGTCGCCATTTCCAAGGAGTTTCAATGTTATTAATCACAAATGCCAATTTATTTTAAAAAAGCCCCTTCTCGTGTATATAACTGAGGCCTATTGAGAGCCATATTTTCCTTCTTACTTCACATTTCCAGTCAGATTGTACTTCAACCATTCAGATTGGGTCTATAAGGCTGAACGTGAGCACATGATTTCATTACACTAGGCTTCAAATGTATGTAAGCCTGATTTTATAGATGTAGTCATGTCATAACAGTTTATATTTTGTGCTTACAGTGAATTTTCTTGTAAGGATACAGAGCAAAATCTTCATAAAACACAAAGACATGATAAAAACCCAAAAGATACAATATGCACCTTCCTTTGGGTAAATTTCTTGCTGTCTGGCATCTTTTAAGACCAGTAGTAGTTTATGCAACATTGAAGAGCTAAGCTTCAAAACTTTGTTAAATGTTTTTCAGGAGAGTACTGCCAGGAGTGTGCCTGTTCCGGAAATATTGACCCAGATGATCCGGGATCATGTGACTCTGTGACTGGAGAATGCTTGCAATGCTTGAACAACACTTTTGGAGAGGCCTGCAGCCTTTGTGCCCCGGGCTATTACGGTGATGCCATCAACCAGAAGAACTGTCAGAGTAAGTATGTGATAAAGTGCATGTTACCTGTGTATTCTTTGTTGGTCTAGCTATCAATATTAGAGCTACTTGTGTACCAGCAATGGTATTCATACATTAACATGTGAGAGAAAGGACTCTTAAAAGAATGGTATATAGGTATTCCATTCTTCTTAATGTAGTCTTTTTCTCTGAATAGATTAATATGATGCCAGAAAACAAAGGAATTTTACTTTTCCTGTTTGGCTCCCATAGTATTGCTATGTCATTATATACAGTATCTCTGAACTTAAATACCATACCTAGTTTTAAGAAGTTCTGTGAAGTCATTTTCCCATGTTATCATAACAAATAAGTGGACAAGAAACAAACTAAAATTGAATTGAACCTACTAATGAATTTTGTATACCTAATGTGACATAAAAACAAAGATTAAAGCAAAAATTAGAAGTGTACAATGAGAATTATAATTTTATTTATAGTATTTTCCTAGGTTAAAGTGATATCAGTTGGAAAGAAATCTGAGAGAGACAGAGTGAGTTGATTATGCGGTTAGGGTTGCACAGCTGTGAGCTTGCATTCACGAGATAGTGAGTTTGAATCCCACAGTTGTCAGCCCTGAAGATGGTTTTCCATGGTTTCTCATTTTCACACCAGGCAAAGACTGGGGCTGTACCTAAATTAAGATCATGGCCACTACCTTCCCAGTCCTAGCCCTTTCCCATCCTTGTATCGCCGAAAATCTTCAATGTGTTAGTGCGATGTTAAGAAGGAAAAAAACCCTGAGAGAATTGAATGTCAGGCAGGAAATACAGAACTGGAACAGGAGGATCATTTCAAGTACTTGGCTTGTAAATTATCCCATGGTGTTAGTATAGTAAGTGAAATGAAATCAAGGTGTAAAAAATGGTAACACAGTGAAATTTCAGTTGAGATCAACAGTATTCTGTTAGAAAGAAGTCAGTTCTGTTGGTATTATCCTTACATTGGTCAGTTTTAAGACCAATTTAGCTGTACAGGAGTGAAAGCTGGGTAGACTCAAATTATCTTATTCATAACCTGGAACTAGCAGGTATGAAAGTAGTGAGAATGTTGGTGGTACAAACAGTGGGGGGGGGGAGGAGGCAATGAATGGAAGGAGGGTGCTAGGAATGACAAGATAACGTTTAAGTTAGGAATTAACTGGATGGATGAAGCTGTGCATATAAACTAGCTTTGGTGATGTAGTTATCTGAAACAAATGGAGGAGGTTTATGTTGCTTAGGAGAATAATGAACTTGGCCATGGAGGATAAGATAAGCAGAGGGTTAATAAATAACCAAGGGCCTTATCCATACTTAGTCATTGCCCCCAGGTAAGCTATGGTTCACTAATCAGGTATCCTGAGTTGGAGTTGAGGTAGAGTAGCCAGTTCCCTTCTATTCCTTCTCTAGCCAGAAGCACATGGGCTACCCAGTGGTTTCAACATGGCTATGTCTTGACAATGGTTAGATTCTGTTTTTAATGATTTAATAATTAAATATGTTGAACTGAATGGGGTCACAGAGCAAGGTGCAGATAGAGGATTGTGGAGGGCTTAGTAAATTCAGAGAGGTTTGTAGGCTGAATGCTGAAAGGCATAACGGTCTATCTTGAAGATCTGTATACAAGTTGGTCAGAAACAACGTGAACAGAGTACTGAATGTTAGAGGGTTGGTCACACTGATAAATAATTTAAAGAAAGTGTACCCTCGTAACTGATTACACAAACATAATTAAAATATAATAATAATAATGAATTTTATGAATTTAAAAACACAGAAAACACATTAGAACACCCACAAATTTCAGACTTGAAAGTACGTAAAACATAAAAACAACAGGTTGACAAATGTGACAACTACAAACGATGTGGGAAGCAGCATGGAACTCTACGAGGTCGATGGAGATTATCACTTGTGAAAAAGAATTGGTACAAGGTAATCATCCTTGGACAATTTCTTTTAATAAACTAACAAAAGCAAAATAAAAGGATGAATGAAAAATCTATAACCAAAACAACTCATAAGCTAAATGAATATAAGAATTGATTGCACCTGTAAATACGCGTTACATACAAAGCGACTTTCAGATTATACGAAATACAGGAAGAACTGAACAAAACTCAATTGCGCCTTCAGATATGCGCACGATATCAAAGAAATCTTTACATAATGGCTTTTAATGAGGGCTAATCCTATTTTAACAAATTGAGAAAACGGAAGATGTAAACTCTTAACACAGAAAGAATTAAAGGGGAGGTATACAGTCTTAACAGAGAGGCACAATTAAATTGCTTCCATATTAAAAACACTTCTATCAGGAGCGTAGATTTAACTCGCTTGTATTAAGTGAAGCTGGACTACGGGAGGCAAACCCGAGGGAAACTTAAATTACATGTTCGTTACAGGGTTTCTATAAAAAGGAAAAGGGAATTGCCTCCAAAGATTACATGGTGAATGCTTAGCTGAAAAGCTAAGTCATTTCGATGATTAAATGGCGAATGTGAATTTCGAGGGTAAACACCTGCACACTAAGGAAAAATTACATTTAAATTAAGTTAATGTCCAAAAAAAAAAAACAAGAAGAAATAGTGCTTGCCCTGAGACAGATATCCCATAACTGGATGGATGGAGATCGCATCCACCCTCTAGGCTGGTCAGAAGCAAAAGACGTGGATCCAACTTTTGCTCCCACGAAGGAACGGATGAGATCAAAAAGCTGGAAATGGTGCAACCACCTAGCTAACCAATCAGGATATGGAATTTACACCCAACTTTCACATTCACCAATTACAATATCTCTTATTTTAACCAATGAAAGTTGGTTATATCTCGCTGATTTAGAAAAGTCTTTTATGCAACAGGAAGCAACTGAAAATGTGCTTCTAAAAACGGCATGTGTACGTACACTCTGTTTTGTAAGTTAGATACATAATTTCAAAACTCACAACTACATGATAATTCAAACACAAAAGTTTTCCAAACATAATTTTTTTCAATGTTCAAAATGTTCTTAAGTCCAAAAACATAATTCTTCCAAATCAGATATCTTATACAAATAATTTTTTAAAACAACAAATGAATTTTTCAACACAATAATTGAAGAGCCTTCGATCATTTCCCCACTGCTGTCCCAAGTCCGGCCTCAGAAAGTAATTCAGTATCTTGCACCATTGACCTTTTATCAGCTGCTGAAGTTAGCCAATCGCAGCCCTTCGTGGGCGGATTCAAATGAGCTGTACAAGGCGGTGTTGTTAAATCTGCATGTGGCTTAGACCACATTGAGACCACCGTAGCGTTCTTGCTATGGGGCAGTCCTATCAGCAAGGAGATCTGTGTTCAAATCCCTCCCCTGGAGAAGTTTGTTTCCTTTATTGGCACTCTCAAGCCATGTGCAGATTTAGCAACACTCATTTGAAGTGTCCTGCGAAGCGATCTGATTGGCTAACTTCAGTAGCTGATAAAATGAGAACGGCGCAAGATATCGAATTATTTTTCCAATTATTTATCAGTATGACCAACCATCTAACAGTCATATACCCGGTCACGTTGTTCCTGACCACTCTGTATAATTATATAAACATATGTATGTATTGTTAAATCAAAATATATTTTATGCAACATAAAAACTTGGGAAGATCATTGGCAATGGTCTAACTTTCTTTTTAAACATATTTTCATTCAAGAGTAGTAGAACATTTTTAAGTCCTAAATTTACTGGTAAGACTGAATACTCATACACAACAGAGCACACGAACTAACTGTGTCTCATTCTTTCCAGGCTGTGTGTGCGACAAGTGTGGGACTGAGGAGTGTGACAGCTACACAGGGATCTGTAAGTGCCGAGAGAATGTGGTCGGTGACAAGTGCGATCGCTGTGAACTGGAGCACTATGGCTTCTCTTCCTGTCAGGTAATTACAGTTTACAGGATGAAAGTTAAAACTAAACAAATCTTTATACCGAGTAGAGTGCCTGCATGTGTTAACATGCTGTGGCTATGGGGCCAAGATCTGCGTTCGGGAGAGGAGTGAATTGGAATCTCACCATTGGCTGTCCTGAGTCTGGTTTTCTGTGGTTTCTAGTTTTAACTTCCAGGAAATTGCTGGGACAGTTCCTATTCATAGGCCACAGCTGATTGCTTCCATTTCTTTACCCAATTTTTTTCACCATTATTCCTTTCATCTTCATTGGCTCCCCAACTGAGATTGGCATCAGAAAGGGCATCTTGTATAAAAATGTGGCATATAATTTCACTTTGCCTCATCCCATACCCCGTACTAGGAAATGGGACTGAGGGGTAGACGTACATCCAATAGACAATGTGGTAGTATTTATTCCGCCCCTACGATCTAGAGGTTGCCAATCCGCCTCTGACCTGGAGGTTCGATTCCTGGTCAGGACAGGGACTTGTATCTGGATCTGAGTGGTGAATAGGGGCCCACTCAGCCTACATGAAAAAAACTGAGGAGCTAATATGATGGTGAAATAGCAGTCCCAGCCTAAAAAACCAAGAATAGCAGTAAGGAGTATTTGTTACGCTAACCAGACATCACCTCGTAATCTGCAGGCCTTCTGGGTGTGCAGCAATCACTGTTCTTCTACCTAAGTCTAGCACTACTTCCACTTACTTTTGCCAAGTTTCTGAGTTTCATATCCTAACCAAGTTCCTTGGAAAGTTGCAGCGTATAATGGAATAAACAAACTGACTGATGACAATCTGATATTTTTACTTGTTTGTTCCTTTCCATTACTCTTAATCTCTTCAGATTCCACCAGTATTACATTTCCCGAGGCTTAGGGAGTCTTTCACCTTTATGCTCTTCCCTTCCTTTTTTGCTGATACCTTCTTTCTTTCTCCTTCTAATTATGGTTCAAAATGGATGATTATTTCAGCACCCCCTTCAAACAATAATCACCAACACCATTACAAGGCCCCTAGTTGGGTCTGTTATTACTTCTACTTTCTTACGCTCATATCCTCGCTTTCATGTTACTGGGCGAGTTACCTATGAAGAACTGGTCATTCAAGTGTGAGCTCGCATTTAGGATATGGTTCGGTCAAACTCTGCCATTAGCAGCTCAGGGCAGTTTCCCACAATTTTCCATTTTTACACGAGGCAAATCTCAAAGGTGTACTCTATGAAGGTGATGTCCTTCCAAATCTTAGCCTTTTTTCCACCCCATTGTTGCCATGTACTTTATATATTAGTGCAATATTATACCTCTATTGAAAGAAAATATTTGACTTCCAGCTGCCTCTGAGGATCAGTGGGAGAGTGTTGACCTCTACATCCCATGGCAGTGGATTCAAACCTGGCAGAGGTAGTTGGATTTTTGAAAGCCGGAAAGAAGTCCATTTGACACTCCATGTCGTATGATGTTGGCATGTAAAAGATCTCTGGTAACACATTTGGTGTCTACTCAATAAAATTAACTAAAACTCGGCCAAAGACGCCCAAGAGCCATTTGGTTTATTCTGCCATCTGGTAGGCCTAGAGTAAAATTGAACATCGAAATTGAAGAGACAGCCAGATGGCGCTGAATTAAAATGTATGCACATGGTAGCTGGTAGCCGAGGCCATATGACGATTGTTGTTGCTGTTGTTGTTGTTGTTGTTTGCAAGCCCTAAGGCTTTCAATTTCATGCCTTTCATAGCCCTTTTGTTTCTTATGCTGATACCTTCATTCTTCAAACACTCAGAACTCTTCCTTTTTCTTTTCTCTTTAACGTTAAGAGGAGATGTTTGCCCAGTTGTACTTGACTTGTTCCAGTCTAATTGCAAGTATAGCCATTAGTAGGTTTTCGCAGATATTAGGAATTAGGAACAAACTAAACGTGGTGGTAGAAAGCTGAATGACATTCTATAAAGCTATTTAGTTAGGGTTATAATTCACTAAATGGCAGTACTACTGCTCAAGTCAATAATGTATGACATTTTCTGATTATCTCTGACATTGCTGTCTAAACAAGGCTGCACAACATGTAGATGTGCTAAGACATGACTGTAATTTGGGACATTTTGTGCAATGATAGTAGTTCAGAGGGGTATATTGTTTATTCATAGTATTTGGCATTAAAAATAACATCTGCCCCATTTAGCACGTATTTCTTTGTTTTTGCAACAAAAGTGCATATAACATGCACAGTCAACTTTTCTGATGTAATGAAAACAGGGTTTTCTAAACGAAGAAGATAGCCTGTTCGAGATGTGTTTGACATTTATATAGTTCCGGGAGAGATGGCGCAGGGTAGGCCAGTGCGAAAATCGCCCGCTAGATCGCTCGACCACTGCTTCTCGTGTGTACAGTGTGTACGTGAGAACAAAAGAATTTAAAAAAATACATATAGGTTATATAATATATTTTATACTAGCAAGATACCCGTGCTTCGCTACGGTATTATACTGAAATTTATAATTGAATGCTAATTGTTTTAGATATATAATCCACCGAAATTCGCGATCTGACTCGTTTTCTGCGAGAATCCGCCAAAATTCGCGATCTGACTCGTTTTCTAATAGATTACTGTTTGTTTCCTCACATTTTTCAATCTTTCTTTCCAGCAATCGATTTCGTACTTCCCGGGCTAGGTCCAGATATTCCACCCCGTCAGTTGGGTCCCTAAATCTTTGCCATCTTTTCCTATAAGCGTTTTTAATATGGATCAAATCCTTCAGGAGATCCGGCGTGGTGTCGTCTTAGGTGCCTTGGCGGTACTGAACCCGCGGCCGGACTGCATTCTTAGTCATTACCCATCCAGGACCATTTTCCAGGGGGGTCCGCACATTTGACAACGGTCCAGAACATTATTATTATTATTATTATTATTATTATTATTATTATTATTATTATTATTATTAAAAGATGTTCTGAACCCCACAGCAAGCTGCAAGATCGCTACTTGGCGGTAAATTACATCTGCTGCCAGTGTCATTGTTGCAATGTGACCAGCACCATCGTCGCGCGTAGGCAAGTGTGCGGGATTTCTGGCGATACCAATGACATACTTCCGTGCATTGTTGACCTTATTATAGAGGTGAACAATTTGACGGTCCATCTAATTCCTATCGTTTATTTCAAATGTGTTTAAATTTTTATTTACATGTCAGGAGGATCTACTGTAATCTAAGAACGTTCTCCGAAGGAAAAGATGGCTGTTGAAAACCAGCCCAGGAAAGATTAAAAATGATCGGTTTATGATCAGAATAAGTACATCGAAACTATATAGCCTGTTTCCAGTCATTCGACAGGGTCAGGAATGGAATGAATAAAGCCCCATCTAGCAGCGACAATAGGAATTGTGCCGGCTGCTGAAGGACACCTCTGGGGCAATGATCGTTGAATGACAAATGAAATGAAATATTGGACAGTGTTGCTGGAATGCATGATGAGAGAGAAAATCGAAGTATCCGGAGAAAAACCTGTCCCGCCTCCGTTTTGTCCAGCACGAATGTCACATGGAGTGACCGGGATTTGAACCACGGAACCCAGCTGCGAGAGGCCGGCGCGCTGCCGCCTGAGCAACGGAGGCTCCTTAAGTACATTATGAACAGTAAAATCAATTGATCTCACCTCCTTTTACACCCCACCGCCGTTAAGTTTATTTACACCCCCCCCCCCCCAAAAAAAAAATAGAAGACGTGTTTCTTTATGTTTAAAAGATATTCCAAACACCAATGTTCACATCTGTTACATTCAGTTTTGAGATATAAGTATCCCCATAAAAATAATTCACTTTATTTTCACTTCCTTTCACACTCCCCTCCCCCCCCACCCCGTAAGTGAATTTTCCGGCAAAATATACTTGTTTCCTTAATAGTAAAGGATCTTCTAAATAGTAATTATCACGACTCTAACTTCTTCAGTTTTTGATTTATGTGTCTTCATGAAAGGAATTCAACTCCTTTTCACTCCCGCCCCCCAAACGCGTTTTTCTTTGTTTAAGGAGATTCAAATACCAATTTTCACGTCCGTAACAACTTTAGTTTCTATTAGATGTATGTATTCTCATACAATTAATTCAATTAATTTTTCAATTCTTTCACCCCCCCCCCAACCCCTCTTCATTGGATTTTCCGAGAATACGTGTTTCTTTACTTTTAAAGCAGATTTCACGTCTGTAATATCTTCATTTTTGAGATATCAGTAGCCTAATTAAAAGAATTCAACACCATTTCAGTCACTTTTACCCCCCCCCCTTCCACCCAAGTGGTATTTCCGAAAGCTGAAAATACACGTTTCTTTATTTTTAATAGAGATAAAAATACCATTTTTCACTTCTGTAACATGTTAAGTTTTTGAGATATACTGTAGAAATTCGCTTTTTAAAATTTCACCCCTTTTTATTTCCCCTTACATGGAGTTTCCGAAAACAAATCACCTATCTTTCTTTACATTTACAGGAGATTCCAAATACCCACTTTTTACGTCTATAACATTTTACGTTTCTCAGATATTCTGTAGATATAGTCTTTCAAAAAATTTACCCCAGTTTGTCACTCCTGTTTAACCCCCATTAATTGGATTTTCCAAAAACAAAAAAATACGCGTTTCCTTATTTTTAAAGGAGCTCCCATATACAAATTTTCAGTTCCATAATATTTTCAGTTTCTGAGATATATGTATCCTCATTAAAGGCATTCATCCCATTATTCACCCATTTACACCCCTCCTATTGGGATTTAAAGAAAGCAAAAAATACGTGTTCTTGTATTTTTAAAGAAGATTCTAAATACCATTTTTTTACATCTGTAAACTTTTAAAGTTTTAAGATGTAGACACACTCATTTTAAAAATTCACCCCCCTTTTCACCCTCCATTATTTGGATTTTCCAAAATCAAAAAAATACCTGTTTCTTTATTTTTAAAGTAAATCCCAAATACCAATTTTCAGGTCTGTAATATCTTCAGGTTCTGAAATATAAGTAGCCTCATTAAAGGCATTCAACCGCTTTTTCACCCTTTTCCACCCTTCCAATTGGAATTTTCCGAAAACAAAAAAATACGTGTTTCTTTATTTTTAAAGGAGATTCTAAATGCCAATTTTTACATCTGTAAACTTTAAAAGTTTTGAGATATAGATAGACTCATTTTAAAAATTCACCCCCTTTTCACACCCCCCATTAATTGGATTTTCCAAAAACAAAAAATATGTATTTCTTTATTTTTAAAGGAGATCCTAAACACCAATTTTCAGGTCTGTAATATCTTCAGTTTCTGAGATATAAGTATCCTCATGAAAGTCATTCAACCAAGTTTTCACCCCTCCTATTGGGATTTTCCGAAAACAAAAAAATACGTGTTTCTTTGTTTTTAATGAAGATTCTAAGTACCAATTTTTACATCTGTAAACTTTAAGAGTTTTGAGATATAGATGCACCCATTTTAAAAATTCACCCCCTTTTCACCCTCCCATTAATTGGATTTCCCCCAAACAAAAAAATACGTGTTTCTTTATTTTTAAAAGAGATCAAAAGTACCAATTTTCATGTCTGTAATATCTTCAGTTTCTGAGATATAAGTACCGATATCCCGATTAAAGGCATTCAACCCCTTTTTCACCCTTTTGTGCCCCTCCTATTGGGATTGTCTCAAAACAAAAAAATACGTGTTTCCTTATTTTTAAAGAAGATTCTAAATACCAATTTTCACATCTGTAAACTTTTAAAGTTTTGAGATATAGACACACTCATTTTAAAATTTAACCCCCCTTTTCACCCCCTTAGCGACGGAATATCCAAAAATCCTCTCTTAGCGAGCACCTACATCTTAATATGAATATATCTCCAAAATTTCATTTCTTTATGTCCAGTAGTTTTGGCTCGGCGATGATGAATCAGTCAGTCAGTCAGTCAGTCAGTCAGGACAAGCTACTTTATATATATAGATTTTATTGACAAGCTGATCGGAGAATGGAAACACATTTTACACCTAAATGTACGATCAGCTTGTTAATAAAATATAAAATATATTATATAACCTATATGTATTTTTTAAAATTCTGGATGTCAGATGGTGCGAGTGATTTCGCCTGAAATCCTGGATATTTCTGGCTAGTACGTCTTCTTTACCTTCAAAGTTTTGCTATGGCATGTTATAAAAGCCCACTGACTGGGTTGTTCAAGCTAAATTAACCTTGCATTGGCACAGGCGGGTGACTAGGTTAGACAACGACTATGCTGGTGTGATATATGCCATGTTCGTCCAACATAATTCCTGGGGCAGCGGTGCGCCACCTCACCCCAATGTCGGGTGAGATGGCGCGCTACATTTCTGGGAGAGATGGCACGGCATTCTTTGAATTTCCATTTAGGTGTAAAATGTGTTTCCATTCTCCAATCAGCTTGTTAATAAAATATAAAATATATTATATAACCTATATGTATTTTTTTAAATTCTGTGTGAAATTATACTAATTATGAAGAAGAGGAAGCAGCTTCAGCCTAATCGAAATTTGTGGTACATGTCTTTAATGAAACTTTAAAGCGTAATGTCTCCAACAAAAGAGAAATCTCAGTGAACGAAAAGAACAAAGTGCAAAGAAAAATTGCAACCACTGCCACAACGGGAAAGAGTAGGAAAGGAGAAAAACCTCATTCCAATGAAGCAGCCAAAATGATTCAAGATGGGCAAAATAATGCAAAATCCGATGATTGGAACAAGTGTGTGGAGAACTATTATTTGACAAAAAAGGATGATGATTGGATTAAGTGCACCGTCTGCAACAAGTGGGTGCATGAATTGTGCTCAGTGTATAAGAACTTGTGTAATAACTGTGGACGAGAGAGAGTAAGCAAAAACATATCCTAAAATGACTGAGGGATAAATCTTGTAGTTTAAATAATTAATTGATTTATTAATGACCAAGGAATAATAGACAAGTGAATGTAAATAAGGTAAATAAGTGTATTAAGCCTGTAATCATAGTTTACTTCTTAATTTTTCGCATCTTAGCATATCAAGTACATAACACCATCTCACCCGGACACTACGGGAGAGATAGCGCAGGTGACACTTTAAAATAAACGATCTCTTTCTGTAATCTACTTACATTAAGACCATTTTCTTCAAAAGGCAGTGAGGAGAGATCTAATGAATGACGTGTAGCATAAAAATAAGCTAATCGAAATGTTGACGAAGACTTGCTGCATGATCATTACAAAATGTGCGCCATCTCTCCCCGACTTACTCTATAGCAAATTAATCACGAAAGTCAACCCAATCTAATGCAAAACATAGCTCAGAAATAACCATAATGGGTGCAGAAAAAATTTGAAAAACTACAAAAATAAACCCCAGACCAGAGTAATTGGTGTAAATTTCAAAGTCCAGACCAAAATGTGATATAACAATGATTAGTACCACCTGTAGTTGGCTCACTGTGGCATAAGAGGAATTACAAAATAGTTGACCTGATGGTCTTTAGGTTTATGCCTTATGAAATGAGACATACCGCAGGAAAATGAAACATAACGTTTCATGAAGACCTTGCTCTGTTTCCTCAGAGTTAAACCACTACCAACAATGCAAACAAGCTTGTAATTTTACATGGCTGCCATAGGACCTCAGTATTATGGAGATTCCAAACCTCAGGGACATGACTATTCATATAAAAATCCCAGATGCATTAGCCAGGATTTGAATCGTAGCCACCTTAGAGAGAAGCCAGTGACAGTACCTTTCAGTCATCATGCCCCTTTCCCCCCTACCCCCTCCTACTTCCGGAAGACCTTCACTCTGTGTTACTCTGGGCCATGAAAGCATTGATCAGTACACAGTACAGTAGAACCTGGATTATCCAGTCATAATGAAGGGAAGGGGAGGAACAGTTAATCTGTTCGACTTGTTCTTACCATATTTTTATGTTCCTCTCAGGAAGTCTAATTTTCTTCTGAACTGCAGTTCTTTTTCTGATGTCCATTCAAATTCTCTGGAGTAAAATAATGTCCAAGAATTACGTGTCATCTCCTGGCTCTATAGAATGCATGAGGGTTTTCACTGATTCAAGAACAGAGTAATAAATAAGTTACAAGATTGTGAGCTACTGCAAAATGACCTCGATAATGTTGTGAGATGGACAGTAGGCAATGGTATGATGATAAACGGGGTTAAAAGTCAGGTTATGAGTTTCACAAATAGGAAAAGTCCTCTCAGTTTTAATTACCACATTGATGGGGTGAAAGGTCCTTATAGGGATCACTGGAAGTATCTAGGTGTTAATATCAGGAAAGATCTTCATTGGGGTAATCACATAAATGAGATTGTAAATAAAGGGTACAGATCTCTGCACTTGGTTATGAGAGTGTTTAGGGGTTGTATTAAGGATGTAAAGGAGAGGGCATAAAAATCTCTGGTAAGACCCCAACTAGAGTATGGTTCCAGTGTACGGGACCCTCACCAGGATTAGTTGATTCAAGAATTGGAAAAAATCCGAAGAAAAGCAGCTCGATTTGTTCTGGGTGATTTCTGACAAAAGAGTAGCATTACAAAAATGTTACGAAGTTTGGGCTGGGAAGACTTGAGAGAAAGGAGATGAGTTGCTCGACTAATTCCCTATGGGAATCAACATCTATATCATTTGATGGCCAGGCAGACATCAATTTTTTGTTAATGGTTATGAATTTCATGTTTTTGGTCCGTATTGAACTGAGAATAATATATAAGTAATAATAATAACAACGAAAACGTTTCCACCTTTTCAATACTAAAATATATTCACAAAATTATAAATTACACGGTACTAGTTTCGACCCACCTTAAGCCCTCTTCCTAAGCCATATATAATTTTATATATGTCATTTCAATACAAGAACTTACTGATTTCCATGATTATAATTTTTACAACACCCCATTTATACTTTATTCTTTGTTAAAAACCTCTTAGTATGTATATTCCTTGTATTATTAACTATTACCATAATAACATCTCATTTCATCTACCACATTCACTTGTTATTCTTTAAAATAACATTTTCTTAGGATTTCGCCAAAAGTGATCTTTGCTCCAATACGGCTGATGATGACCCCTAGATGGGTCGAAACTAGTACCGTGTAATTTATAATTTTGTGAATATATTTTAGTATTGAAAAGGTGGAAACGTTTACGTTGTTATTATTATTACTTATATATCAATTTTTTGGTTATGAAACAGTCTCTCATAGTGTATTGGCACTGCTGGTGGCTCCAAGTAGCCTACGCAGTGGCCTCCACGGTTTGCACTAGCCATGCGTCTTGGTTGGTGTGCTATTTACCAACAGATGAGCGCAACTTGGCACACTGGGGTGAAATGCTGGTAACCAGGAATGGGTTAGCTGGAAAATTTATAATGTCCAATAACGGACCTTTTATATTGGTATTATATTGAGCTATCAGTGGAAAGATGGCGTGGAATGACATAGACAAATACGTTTGAGTGGTGTCTTTAAAAGAAGGAAAGATCGCAATATGAAGATAAAGTTAGAATTCAAGAGGACAAATTGGGGCAAGTATTCATTTATAGGAAGGGGAGTTAGGGATTGGAATAACTTACCAAGGGAGATGTTCAATAAACTCCCAATTTCTTTGCAATCATTTAAGAAAAGGCTAGGAAAACAACAGACAGGGAATCTGCACCTGGGTGACTGCCCTAAATTCAGATCAGTAGTTACTGATTGATTGAACAGTTTAAAGAAGAATATGGGATCATGGCCACTGCTTATGGCCACCACTTTGTCATTTTTTAATCTTTCAGTTATTATAACTTTTGTTTCATTGTCCAACACTTTGCATTTTGTCTTGAAGACATTGTGTCACAGAAGACCCTCATATTGAAAGTAAAAACTGAAGCTAAATTTGACAACCTTGTGATTTACTTTTGAAAACTTTTGTGCATGGATGGTGACGGTAGTAGATTGGGCTCATCATGAGTAGCCAATAAGGCTCCTGCTCCCTTGACTGAATATGAACTGCAGCCTTGCACAGGCGTCTGGAATAATTTACCAATGGAGATGTTCGATGAATTTCCAAATTCTTTGCAGTTATTTAAGAAAAGACTCTGTAAACAACAGACAGGGAATTTGCTACCTGGACGACTGTCCTAAATGCAGATCAGTGGTGACTGATTCATAACTCTTCTTGGCTGCTTTGCACTGTATCTTTATAACAGATGTAAAGCTTTATTATATTCTAGCAGGCACAAATAATTTTAGCTAGAATTATTGATTGTTTAAAAAATGGAAAGACCATTGGATAATCCAACAATTGTTTTATAGAGAAACAGCCAACGATTGGGTAATTGAGAGATTGATAATCAAGGTTCTACTCTAATTAGTACTAATGCACAGACTCATAAACTTATACCTAATGAAACTTCTGATTTGGTTATCTTTCCAGGGCTGTCTTTCTTGCGATTGTAAAGAAGCATCTGAGAGCAACCAGTGCGATGATAATACCGGGCAGTGTCGCTGCAGACCTGGAGTCACAGGCAGGTCATGTGATCGTTGTATCCCTGGCTTCTGGAACTATGGAGAATTCGGCTGTGTTTGTGAGTACTATTTTATTTTAACTAGCTTGTTACTTAATTTCATAATTGAACATACTAAACACATTCTACAAGAATTACTGAAGAAGCAGAGTTGTGAGGTTTGATGTTATGGACAACAATAATTCACAACAGCTGTCTGAGTGTGAGTCTTTTCTCAGGTTGTTCCAAACATGTGACGGAATATTTTCAGAGATGATTTTGTTAGAAACATTGAGCAAAAGTTCAGATACATAAATATCATCATCATCATCATCATCATCATCATCATCATCATCATCATCATCATCATCATCATCATCATCATCATCATCATTTCCTCTTCTCCAGGTATAATTGGGTTCATATTCATTCCTGGTTCTGCTCCATTATACTCTATCTTTCCACTTATGCACATCCATCACCGTATTTCAATATTGATTTGCACTTGTTTGTTCCTTTCCATTACTCATATTCCAGTCTAGATGCTGTTGCTTTATGCTGTTGTCATCATCATCATCATCATCTAGAGCACTTTCCAACCACAGGCTGGATCTGCTTGGAACATAAGCCTCTCCATCGTTTTCTCTCCATCCACCACTTCTCTTCTCTCACTCTCGTCCAGTTCTCTCCTCTTGCCTCGATGCTCTTCTTTACACCTTTCAGCCTTATGTCCCGTGGTCTTCCTCTAGGTCTCCTCCCGTTTAACTCCATCTCTAACATCTTTCTTGGTATCCTTTCTTCTCCCATTCTCTTAACATGTCCATATCACTGTAGCCTTGATTTTTCTATCTTTTCCTGTAGGGGCACCTCATTTGCCATGTCCCGAACTCTCTCATTTCGTACTCTGTCCATTCTTGTTAAACCTATTCGACACCTTTGAAACTTAATTTCCACTGCTTGCATTCTACTTTTATCCCTTTCCTTCATCACCTACGTTTCTGATCCATGTCAAAATTGGCACAAAATAAGTCTTGTAGACAATTCCATCATAACTCTGTTGTACATCCCTATTGGATATCAATCCTCCCACATTCTCAAAGAATCCATTTGCACACCTTCCTCTTTCATTGATTTCCATCCTGTTTCCTCCATTTTGTTCAATTACACTTCCCAGGTATTTAAAGCTTTCAGCTCTTTTCAACTGCCCCCCTCCTAATGTCATGCCATTATACGCTTCATGCTGTCCTGAATCAAATCCATCCACCGTAATCTGAATCTTCCTTGGTCTTTGTTTTCTTTCATTTATAATTCCATACTTTGTTTCGGCATTCTTACTTCATGAGTTAATTTAATATGTCCAAATTAACCACTCTTCATTGTAAACTATTTAGAAGTGGCTATATAACCATCAGGTGTCCAGCTGGAACTTCGCCATCCTTTGATATTAGCACAGGAGTTCACCAAGGTTGAGCTCTGTCACCACTTCTATTTACTCTCTCTGTATGGAACCAAAAAATGTTGAGTCACCTCACCTGCAGTTTCTTTCTTGTACTGGCATAATCCTTGCATCCGAGAATATCATGGAAATGCAGCGGCAATACAGCAGTGAAGATCCATCTTGAAACCAATAGAATGGAGCTGAATAGTCGGGGAAATGGAGTACATGGAGAGTGGACCCTAGACAAATGACACCATCAGCATTGATGAAGACGACCTCAAGAAGACCATAAAATATAAGTACCTTGGCTAAGTTGTTACTCGTGATGGGGATATCCTCCCAGATGTCTGTAACAGGGTCAGTGCACCATGAATGAAATGCTAATGAACATCAAAATATGAGCAACATCTCCATGTAATGGAAATCGGAATGCTTCTTTGGAGCCTTGGGCTCACACAGCAAGAGTGTATGAAGAACAAAAGTGTCCATCGGCAACTGGGTGTTACACTGGTTGTGAAGAAAATGAGGGAGGTGAGGCTGAGATGGTAACATTTTGTTACCGAGCTGGATAGCTGCAGTCGCTTAAGTGCGGCCAGTATCCAGTATTCAGGAGATAGTGAGTTCGAACCCCACTGTCGGCAGCCCTGAAGATGGTTTTTCATGGTTTCCCATTTTCACACCAGCGTGTGGTTGCAATGAGGACTACTCTGTCGGTGTTGGCTGTATCTTAATTAAGGCCACGGCTGCTTCCTTCCCACTCCTAGCCCTTTCCTATCCCATCGCTGCCATAAGACCTATCTGTGTTGGTGCGATGTAAAGCAGCTTGCAAAAACATTTTGTTGTGTAGGTAGATGGAAACTTGTATGTGATTGTGCAGTTTTTGATCTGGCAATTTTCCTTCCAGCGTGTGGTTGCAATGAGGACTACTCTGTTGGTGTTGGTTGTAACGCCACGACCGGTCAGTGTCACTGCTTGCCAGGAGTCATTGGTGAGAAGTGCGATCACTGTCCGTACCGCTGGGTGCTGATCGAGAACGAAGGTTGCTTCGAGTGTGACAACTGTATCCACAGTCTGCTGGATGTTACAGACAGGCTTGCAGGAGACATTAATCCTATTGTTGAGGAGTTTAAGGTCAGTGTGTTATAAGAGTTGTCTCAGAAATTTGTTGTGTTATACTTAATAGAGGAAGGAACTTTTCTGAGATTTTCTATAGATTATGGAAATATTAGATAGTAACAACTGCTGTGATTCTTTTGGCTGATTCTCATTGACAGTTTGTGATTTCTCTTCAGAAAAAACACACCTAGGGTGGTTGTCCTTAAATCTTTTCTCAGCCTTCCCAGCACAGTTTAGGTAACCCTGTACTATTATGATATTATGTATATTATTACTTCTCACTGGCAAACCCATCCTGGCACTAAAAAAATGGCCCTTCAACAAGGGATTTTTTCTTTCTTCTGGATTTCTGTTGGGGTTACCATGTAGTGCATGGCAAAAATCTATGAAATGCCACACAAATATGCCTGCTTTTTCTCTTGCTTTCATTGTGGAATTCTGTGATCATGGTGGACTCATAAGAAACTTGCATCATCACACTGCCATATCAGTCATTGCCACTGCCAACACCTTGAAGGAGAAGGGCTCTCTGATATTCACAGCAGTCGGTGGACTGGATATATCACTGATCCTATTATCATCCTAAACTATAATTATCTGTCTCAGCACTGAACTCATTTGGTTCTTTCATTTTCAACATTGAAGTATGAAAGGGGCCAATATAGTTATACTTATAAGCTTTTTATACTTTTCCATTTATTGAGAAAGTTGTTGGCACCAAGAATTGTGTCTATGAGTCAACTGTTGAATCCTTTCAAGAAAGGAACCTAACGATTGTGATTGCCTTAATCTGTTAGCTTGGAGTGCCGAGCACTGTTCGTCATGCAATAAACATCGCGAACAGTGGAGTGACGAGCACTGATCGCACAGTATGTGCATGCACTGTTCTGTGATCTATCGGTTACGATCGAAGCTGTTTGTGTTTTAACTAATTTCTCCTTGAAGCAGAAGGTTTGAGCTTTCGAACTATATATCTTGATTTCCATTTTGATAGTGTTTTGTCACTGAACTTTGAATGATATTTCAAGGAATATCCACTAGGGGCAAGCACTATTTTCGTCTGTCTGAGGACCACTATGCACACTTCTTGCATTAAACCTTCATTTCCTCTTGGGGAAGAACCTGACTGTCAACATAATCATAAATTTTTATCTATTCAGGGATCTCTTGAGACTGTTTTTTCATGTCCTTTTTCCTTATCACATGTTGTATTGCATTCTATCGGTCATGAGAGAAGATGGCTTCGACAAGCAAGTGTAGGTTATCCAGCGTGGAAATAGAGGATGTTTTAGAACAGTTGGGTTGTTGTGGCGAAAGTTTGTTAGATTCAGATGGCAATTTGAGTGATGTGGATAACATCACTGTACGCGAAGTTTTTGGTTTGGAATCGGATATGAGTGATAGTGCACAGAATGGTAATGTGCATGTCATGGCTAATACATTTTGATGGGAAAACGTGTCTAATTATGTGGGTCAAATAGAACAGTTTATAGAGAACTCGGGACCTCAGAATGAAGCAGTTGGGAAATGTGATGATGTGAAGGTTTTCAAGATGTTCTTTACGGACAAGTTAATGGAACTAATAGTTCGTGAAAGAAATTTATATGCTGAGCAAATAATCCGATCTAGGGGCTTATTACCACTTCGTTTCAGAATGTGGGATTTCAATTTCAAAGTTCTTGCTGCATCTGCATTTTATTACTGCATTCTTTTCGTGATTGTAGACACTGCTTGTGAATTGTTTCCAGTTGTAGGTGTGTTCTAAACATTCAGCAAGAGTGGGCCAGTCTATTTAGGTACATACATTTTTAGACTGAGGAACCTCGGACTTGTTTATTATTACGTAAGTCTCTGTACCGTATACAAAAAGGGAATTATTATCTTTCTTACAATTTCTGCTCTATTCATCTTGAGGTTCAAAGGTATCTGGATTCAAGACGCGAATACAACACTAACTTACATATTTAAACATTTTTTTTTGCTATGCAGAAATCTGTTTAATTCAAAGTTACGTAATTCAAAGTCTGTTTTTTTTTTTGGTCCTGATCACTTTGCGTTATCAAGGTTTTGCTGTAAACAATTGATAAGGAATCTGCCACCTGGGCAACAGTCTTAAATGCATATGATTAATTGATTGATTGCCTGATTTTACATCTTCTTCATTTTGTTACAACCTCACTCCACTTGCATGAGTCAACTATCCTATAATGTATGTCATGAAGCAGCTTAATTGTCATAACAGTTTGACAGGAAGGTTCAAGTTTCAGAAAGAGTATAGTAATATTTTGTAACAATTGTGTAAAAATAAAGTGAACTGAATAGGAAAGAACTCTAAGATGATGCTAGCCTAGTAAAGCTGAATCAAGATCTAGTCAAGTTAATGCAGTGAGTTCACATTTGAAATCAACATTATTCAGTAAGAAAGAAAGGAGTTCTCCGATGAAACTATCTTTAAGGCACTCTTTTCTTGTCCTAGATTGACATTGCTGTATGGGAGTGAAAGCTGGATGGGCTCAGATTATCTTATTAACCCTCAACTGGTATCGTATGTGTGCGAAACGGCTGCCGAACTTTCTGGAGGCCATTCCCTCTCTTTGTGGGGTCCTACTTCTTTGTCCCTTTGTGTACCTTCCAGTTGGAGTGTTGGCTCCATGCAGTGAAGGTGGCATGTTATTCACTCTATTTGACCTTCATTAAAAGCGTGGCAAGAATGCTGCACCATCTGGCAGACGTATGATACCAGTTTCGTGACTATTGTTTGTGAGCAGTGTTAATCAATATTTTGTGACTATTATGGTTTAGTATAATAATATTATTATTAGTGACGGTGCTATGTAATTAATTCATTCAATATGGAGCCACGACCAGGTCCGTCTCAACAATCGGAACAGATTGATAATGTGGAAACACGAACTGATTATTCTCAACGAGTGTGAGAGAAAATCAATCAAACTTCGAAATCAGTGTAGAAGAAATGATTATTAAACTGTTGTACGACAGTAATATTGATCTGGATTACTAGATAGAAAGTGATGATGGAACAGATTCAGAACAGGGAGCGATTGATAATGATGGAGGGGAGGACATAGAAACAGGTGAAGATGATCTAAAAAGCATGAATTTTGGACATCGAAATGTGAATTTATGTTTTGAGCTTTCCAGTAATTTGTTTATTTTATTGAATATAGGTTCTTTACACAGGACCAGCTTAGCAGAGAATTAATCATTGAAAGTTTTGTTTCTAGATTTTTGAGAAAAATATGAAGGTGCACATTTTTGGAGCTTTATTTTAGTAATTTGGTATTTTCTTGTGGATTTATAATTTTTTCTCCGAATTTTTGCTTTGACATGTTTGAAAACATTTATTTTATGTCTTTAAGTTCAATAAACAACAACAAAATAAGAAATTTTTGTATAATTTAGTAGTAAATTTATGATACCAGTTACAGTACAAAAATATATGATGCCAGTTGGGGGTTTATAAACTTCAAGTAACAGACATGAGAAAAGGGAGATTGACAGCCAATAAAAACAGGTGGGAACAATGGCTGGAGAGAATTTGGCGTGAGGAGATAAAAGTTAAGTTAGGAATGAACTCCATCAGTAAAGCTGTGTGCATAAACTGACTTCAATGGTGGGGTTACAGGTGGAGGGCTAGAGGTAATGGAGTCAGTCATGAAGGGTAAGAGAAGCAGAGGGAAATCAAGGTGATGATGGTTAAATTCTATTTTCAGTTATTTCAAGACAAGAAATGTGGAACTAAACAAACCCCCAGAGCTAGTAGCACATATGTGATTGTAGTGAGGCTAAGTTAATTCACAAAGTCTTGCAGATATAATGCTGAAAGGACTAATAATAATAATAATAATGATGATGATGATGATGATGTATCTTACTGTATAATTATTAAATGTCCCATTTGCCCATTGGAAACAGTTTTTCAGGAGGCGCACAGTGTATTTTCAGCTTGATGTAGAGTTTTATATTCGTGTTTAGTCTTTGTATGTTCTGCAGCTGATATGATGATATGATTACAGACCGTGGCTCGTGGCTACTTCACCACCCAGCGATTGGTCTACATCAACAGCACAGCCGAGAAACTGGCTCCACAAGTGAAACTTCTTGATCCTCAAAGGATAAACCTTATGCCATTGACCCAGGAAGTCGAGAGTCTGGAGATGGATTCTAGAAGTCACTATAGGAAGGTTTGTATTTATAATGAACATAGGAAATTTATGGAGACATTACTATGACAGCCTGTTGTGTTGCTCTTCAATTCCTGTTTCCAGTTCTCTGCCGGGTCGGCTTATGAATCAAGGACCTCCAGTGTTGCCTGTCTCTCTACCACTCTTTTCCTGCTTTCAATATTTCTTCTATCATTCCTCTTTTCTCTTCTCCACTGCATCCATCGACGTCTTTTGGAGCCTTCTGTAGAAGGAACTCCATATCAGCCGCCTGAACTCTACTCTTACGTCGTTTTATTGTTGTCCATGCACCTGATTTATATGTCAATATCAGTACATAATAGGTCGAATACAGAACTTCTTTGCATTTCCTTGGAACCTCTTGATTCCACAGTATACCCCCTCACACTAGTAAAAGCCGTTAATGAGCTCAATAACTGCAGCCACTTAAGTGCGGCCAGTATCTAGTATTCGGGAAATAGTTTGCTTGAACCCTCGGCAGTTCTTAACACTTTTGCTGCACTATTTTTAAACAGAACACTTACAGAAAAATGAAATTTTTTTTGAATTTCCAAATGAACTAAAACTTTAATTTCTTAAAGGTTAGTGACATTCAACACCATTGCACCATTTTTAACTCAACTTTGGCAAACTAGCAGTGACATTTTACCGTGAAACACACATTACTGTGATACATCTCCGAACGTGGAACTGGACACATTGCAGGCTGTCCTGGACAATTCTTACAAAAAAATACTGTCTGTTTTCTCTTGCACAGTCCCTTTCCTTTCTTTGAACATTTTGCTGGTAATATGAAACAAACAACACAGTTAGGTTTGTGACTCTTGTCCTGCTGCTCCCCAAGAAAGTGCCCCTCCATCAGGCGCGTTTAAGGCATGTAATCAGAAGGTCTTCCTCCTTTCGCCGGCGGGCTGCGATGATACTCTTGTAGAATTCCCATTATGACAGAATTTCTGAATTCAGAAGCATAAATTGCCCTTTTTTGAAGCTTATTGTACAACATTCTTCCATTCATTAGTGCAGTTTCAATGTCATCACTAATATCCCACTAGTCCGATACAAAATGATCTTCCTCGTTGGCACTTTCTTCCGAACAATCACTATGCACGTCATAACTTTTTCATTGTCCAAATTTACTGAACAGTCTGAATCAGAATCGGCCACTAAAAGATTGAAGATTTCTTCGCTGTCATTACTACTGTTGTTCCACGCACTCATAAGCCTGCTATCGGCCAGACAGCTGACATGAATATTGGCGGGCGGGCGGGCGGGCGGGCGGGCGGGCGGGCGGGCGGGCGAAAGATAACAAATAAACATTGGTCCAGTATTGGCAGCAACGTTATCAAACAATGCTTAATGCATAGTCAATAAATGACTATAGATGTTTGTATTATTAAATGTGCATTTATTAAAGAAGCGCGCGGAAACTACAGCAGGAAAGTACCGAGTTGACAAAAGTCGATTACCCCAGCAAATGCTATAGGGAAGTAAGTCGACAAAAGTCGACTTCCACAGTGAAAGAGGTAAGATAGTTTTCAGTTTCCCATTTTCACACCAGGGAAATGCTGGGGCTGTACCTTAATTAAGGCCACGGCCGCTTCCTTCCCACTCCTTGCCCTTTCCTATCCCATCGTCACCATAAGACCTATCTGTGTCAGTGCGACATAAAGCCAACTGAAAATTAAAAATAAAAGCCATTTGCTTATTGTACTCTTCTTTCTAGCTCCTCAGCCTGTAATATCCAGGTTAATCTTGATGTCTATCCTGATCTTGCAACAAAATTCATTCTTTTAATTTTTTTCGTGCATTGGTCCATAAAGTTCCTCTAAAACACAGATCTACTATACTTACCTGAATATAGGAAAAGCTTTTTTCTCTCTGAATTCTTGAATCCAAGAATCTTGGGTTATTTTGAAATTACAGATCAAGAAATATTGCTGCATCGTATGAGGATATTTTTTTTTTCCTGTGTACAGCCGACCACTGAGAAAAGGATTGGCAATGTAAGAATTGCTGCATTTTCTGGTGAAAATGAAATGTACACCAGCCATTGGAAGACTATAAAATGTAGGCTTGACAATGACTTTAAGTAAATCTGTAAAAACAGTAGCAATTATGGGGGGCGACAGTCCGAAATGCAGATCAATGATTGATTTGACAGTGTAGAGGATTTCCTAGGCATTTACTGCAAAGTTCTGTGCATTCTTAATAAATTCGAGCAATTATGATTCTGCTGAAAGTGTAAGCTGAACCATGGTCTCTCTTGTGAAGAATAGATGAATGCGAGTGGTAGAACATGAGAATGTCACAGTCTGTGCAATATCAAGTTCTGCCAAACCTTAGATATATCTGCTAGCAAAATGTTCCATATGTTGAAGGAAATGTACAGCCTTTGGCCACAGTGCTGTGTTTTAATAGCGCCCATGCTTTGTGCAGGGATGAGACGATTTGGATGGTGATCAGTATCCTGGGAGTCAAGGAAGAAGCCGAACTTAATACACAATTGAAGATGCTGATATGTAGGTGCATGACAGTTGCACCCAAATGGGAGATGATCTGGCAGCAATAGTAGGGATTAGCCATGGCACGTACCATCTATCTGATGACTTGAACATGTTTCATCTTACCCAGCACTGTGTACTATGTGTATTGATATAAGACCGGCCTGACGATCATATGACCATTTGCAGGGACCTGACCTCTAATGCTGATGATGGGACATTTCTAGACAGGATCATAATAAGAGGCAACACTGTCTTTCCTGTATGATCTGAAAATGAAGTAACAAGTGGTCACATGGAAATTGCCTATTTCACCACGACAGGAAAGACTGTGACAAGACAGGTCAAAAGGCAAGGTTATTTTTTTTTTCTTTCTTCTTTACAAGTTGTTTTACGTTGCACCGACACAGTTAGCCTTATGGCGATGATGGGACAGGAAAGGGCTAGGGGTGGAAAGGAAACGGCCGTGGCCTTATTTAAGTTACAGCCCCGGCATTTGCCTGGTGAGATAAATGGGAAACCACTATCTCCCAAATACTGGATATTGGCCACACTTAAATGATTTCAATGACATTGGAAATTTATTGAACATCTCCCTTGGTAATTTATTCCAATCCCTTACTCCCCTTCCTATAAATGCATATTTGCCCCAATTTGTCCTCTTGTATTCCAACTTTATCTTCATATTGTGATCTTTCCTACTTTTAAAGGCACCACTCAAACTTATTCGTCTACTAATGTCATTCCACACCATTTCTCCGCTGACAGCTCGGAACATACCACTCAGTCGAGCAGCTCGTCTTCTTTCTCCCAGTTCTTCCCAGCCCAAACTTTGCAACATTTTTGTAACACTACTCTTTTGTCGGAAATCACCCAGAACAAATCGAGCTGCTTTTCTTTGGATTTTTTTTTTTCAGTTCTTGAATCAAGTAATCCTGGTGAGGGTCCCATACACTGGAACCATACTCTAGTTGGGGTCTTACCAGAGACTCATAAGCCCTCTCCATTACATCCTTGCTACAACCCCTAAACATCTTCATAACCATGTGCAGAGATCTGTATCCTTTAATTACAATCCCATTTATGTGAATAACCCAATGAAGATCTTTCCTTAAATTAACACCCAGATACTTACAATGATCCCCAAAAGGAACTTTCACCCCATCAACACAGTAATTAAGACTGAGAGGACTTTTCCTATTTGTAAAACTCACAACCTGACTTTTAACCCCGTTTATCATCATACCATTGCCTACTGTCCATCTCATAACATTATCGAGGTCATTTTGCAGTTGCTCACAATCTTGTAACTTATTTATTACTCTATCGAGAATAACATCATCCGCAAAAAGCCTTACCTCTGATTCCACTCCTTTACTCAAATCATTTATATATAAGAAAACATAAAGGTCCAATAATACTGCCTTGAGGAAATCCCCTCTTAATTATTACAGGGTCAGATAAAGCTTCGCCTACTCTAATTCTCTGAGATCTATTTTCTAGAAATATAGCAACTCATTCAGTCGCTCTTTCGTCTAGTCCAATTGCACTCTTTTTTGCCCGTAATCTCCCATGATCAACCCTATCGAATGCCTTAGATAAGTCAATCGCGATACAGTCCATTTGACATCCAGAATCCAAAATATCTGCTATATCTTGCTGAAATCCTACAAGTTGAGCATCAGTGGAATAACCTTTCCTAAAACCGAATTGCCTTCTATCGAACCAGTTATTAATTTCGCAAACATGTCTAATGTAATCAGAAAGAATGCCTTCCCAAAGCTTACATGCAATGCATGTCAAACTTACTGGCCTGTAATTTTCAGCTTTATGTCTATCACCCCTTCCTTTATACACAGGGGCTACTATAGCAACTCTCCATTTATTTGGTATAGCTCCTTCAACCAAACAATCAAATAAGTACTTCAGATATGGTACTATATCCCAACCCATTGTCTTTAATATATCCCCAGAAATCTTATCAATTCCAGCTGCTTTTCTAGTTTTGAACTTTTGTAACTTATTGTAAATATCATTGTTATCATGTGTAAATTTTAATATTTCTTTAGCATTAGTCACCTCCTCCACCTGGACACTTTCCATGTAACCAACAATCTTTACATACTGCTGACTGAATATTTCTGCCTTTTGAAGATCCTCACGTACACACTCTCCTTGTTCATTAAATATTCCTGGAATGTCCTTCTTGGAACCTGTTTCTGCCTTAAAGTACCTATACATACCCTTCCATTTTTCACTAAAATTTGTATGACTGCCAATTATGCTTGCCATCATGTTATCCTTAGCTGCCTTCTTTGCTAGATTCAATTTCCTAGTAAGTTCCTTCAATTTCTCCTTACTTCCACAGCCATTTCTAACTCTGTTTCTTTCCACTCTGCACCTCCTTCTTAGTCTCCTTATTTCTCTATTATAATAAGGCGGGTCTTTATCATTCCTTACCACCTTTAAAGGTACAAACCCGTTTTCACATTCCTCAACAATTTCTGTAAACCCATCCCAGAGTCTCTTTACATTCTTATTTACCGTTTTCCACCGATCATAATTAGTTTTTTTAAAACTACCTCATGCCTGCTTTATCAGGCATATAGTACAGCCTAATAGTCCTATTTTTAAAACTTTCCTTTCTATCACATTTATTTTTAACTACGATAAAAACAGCTTCGTGATCACTAATAGCATCTATTACTTTGGTTTCTCTATAGAGCTCATCTGGTTTTATCAGCACCACGTCCAGGATATTTTTCCCTCTAGTTGGTTCCATCACTTTCTGAATCAGCTGTCCTTCCCATATTAACTTATTTGCCATTTGTTTGCATTTCCTTCCCAACTGACATCTGGTAAATTCAGATCTCCCGCTACAATCACATTCCTTTCCATGTTGTTTCCCACATAGCTGATTATCTTATCAAATAATTCTGAATCCGTGCCAGCGCTACCCTTTCCCAGTCTGTACACTCCAAAGACATCAAGTTGCCTATTATCTTTAGAAATGAGCCTTACACCTAGAATTTCATGTTTCTCATCTTTAACTTTTTTGTAGCTTACAAATTCTTCTTTCACCAGAATGAATACCCCCCTCCCACCATTCCTATCCTATCTCTACGATACACACTCCAGTTCCATGAGAAAAATTCTGCATCCATTATATCATTTCTCAGCCATGATTCAACTCCTATTACAATATCTGGTATATATATATATTAAATTACTTAATTCTATTCCTTTCTTTACAATACTTCTACAGTTCAACACTAACCTTTTTATGTCATCCCTACTTGACTTCCAGATCTCTGTACCCTCATCACCGCTCCCTAGATAACCCTCTTTTACCTTTTAAACAAATTTCCTAACTTATACGTATCACTGCAGTTTAAGTGAAGGCCATCTAAGCGCAGATCCCTATCTCCTACCCACCCATTAGGGTCTAGAAATTTCACTCCCAGTTTCCCAATTTCCCAAATACCCACTCCATAGTCTCATTTAAATCCCCAATCACCCTCCAGTCAGTATCCCTCCTACACAGTATTCCACTGAAAACAATCTCCGCTTTCTTAAACTTCATCCGTGCTGCATTTAGCAGATCCCACACATCCCCAACTATATTGGTACTTATATTAGCTTGCCTTACGTTGTTGGTACCAACATGAAATGCTACCACCTTCTCCTTCCCCTCCTCCTTCTCTTCTACTTTTCTCAGCATCTGCCTCAACCTAATTCCTGGATAACACTCTACCCTGGTTCCCTTTCCTCCACATACTTTCCCCACGTGTCTAACGATGGAATCCCCCATGACCAGAGCCTCAACCCTACCCACCTCCTTTGATCCCCTCCCCTCCTGATCAGCCCTATCTTTCCTGATAGCTGCAGAAGCTACTTCCTCCTCCCTTTTCTCCCTCCCATGACCCTGTTCCACCTGTCTTTTCCTAGCCTCTACTCTACATTTCCCTTTCCTACCTTTTCCCTTCTCCTACTTCCATATGTCTCAGCAACAGTTCCCTGTTCCTCATCTTCCCTCTGTTGCTCTACCTGGAGTGGCTCATACTGATTTCTCACAGACACTTATCCTGAATTCTGATCCTGAATAGAGCTCTTAGCTTGCAATCTCCTTCCCCTTAGAACATTAGACCACCTGTTTTCTACAGTTCTCTCCTTTCTTCCCATCCCTCTTTTACACCTGCTGTAACCTGTACATTGTTTGAGGGAGGCCTACCTTCATTCCTGTCTTCTGTGAGAATCCTAATTATCTCCCTCAAACTCTCCAACTCCTACCTCATACCCCTCAATGCCTCGCCACACCCACAGTTCCTACACTTGCACTCTTCAGCCATTCTTTACGGACAAAATGAAAAGAAAAGGAAGAGTAAAGTAACTTGCTTTGTGCAAAAAAAAAAAAAAAAAAAAAAAAAAAGGAAGTGAACAAAAAGAAATATTGTCTAGGATAGTACTCAAAGATCACACGACAATTAGGTAATTAATATACTACTACACCTATAATACTACTTAGACGTATTCTACTTTTATCCTACAACACCCTAACAGATAAAAACTACTGTTAATTACTGAATACCGAAAGGAATACACAAAAATTACACAATTCTATACTGCAGTTAAGCCTCTCCTAATTACAACAGCAGAATTTAGTAAGGGAGTTTCTACAGTTACCTCTACTATACTACACAAAAATTTTACAATAATATTACAAAATATTACAATAATAAAATAAGCACTTAAGCGACTGCAGCTATCGAGCTTGCCAAAGGTGATTATTGATCTGTTTCTTGATCCTTGGGAATTGTGAACATGTATTTCATCCTGCAAGAGTTGTGGTGGTGGTGATTATTGTTTTAAGAGGAAGTGATCCAACACTTCAAAAAATGAAGGTATTGGCCAAAGAAAGACAGGGGCCACGAAGGCCATGAAAATGAAAGACTTCCTAGCCCTCAGAACCTAATAGCGTCATGGTTGGAAAAGAGGTCTGATAGGATATATGAAAGTGAGGAGCCTGACACAATAAAGTGGAAGCAATGCCATGACTCAGCTAAAAGCTCCGTGGTCGCCAACCCACGCCCCCAAGTAGTTGCCCCTTATGACAGGTAGGGGATACCATAGGTGGTATTCTACTGCCCCCACCCACAGGGGGCACCCCAGAAGAGCAGCTGTGAATAAGAACAGCTACAATGAGATCCTTCACTGTCTATGCTATGTAAGCATCCTGAGCTTTGACTTAAGAAGAAATGACTGTTGATACATGACAGTGCCCCAGCACATCACTCTGTGCTTGCTCAAGAGGAACAAGCAAGACAACAGATCATCATTTCACCACAACCTGCAAACTCACCTGATCCCACATATTGCAATTTCCTTCTCTTTCTCCACTTGAAAGCAAAGTTACCTGGGAGTAGATTTCAGTCTTCTGAATAGATCATCATGGTCACAAGAGCAGCTGTACAGGATCTTCCTGCTAGTGTCTATCAGCAGTGTTTTCAACAGCTTACCAACATTAGCAGCCAACGACGACTATTTCGAAGGACACCGTGGGGCTGCAAAAGTGTACATGATGTTGAGTGGCTGTGTGCGCTCTAGGCACCAGTTTACAAATTTATTGACTGTGGTAGTAAGGCTAGTGATACTTGGGTACCTGGTTACCCAAACATTACCTTAAAAATCATCATCATTTCCCCTTATCCAGCTCGTCGGGTTGGAAGATTTATGGTACTTCACCTTCCTCTCTTCTTCTGTATGTTCCATTCTGGGGTTCTTCTTCTTATACTGGTCTTTATAAATCTATCCAGCTTGCTGTGGGTCTCTCTCCTGCTCTCTTTCCCTCACACTCTGCCTCCATCTGTGTTGGTATCCTTTCCTCCTCTGTTCGCTTTACATGTCCAAACCATCTTAGTCTATTCTTCTCCATTCTGCCAGCATCATTAGATGCAGAGTGAGTCTCAGCCCTTAAGTGGACACAGCTGGTCCGTGGTCCAACAGCTCTGCACTCTAACCGGCCAACTGAGCAGAAGAGGGCTGGCCACGACTCTACCATGGCTCTATACCTCTGCATTCAGAAGACGGGATAGGGCTGGACCTCACGGCTGGCCCCAACTGTTGGCTGTCCTGAGAATGGTTTTCCGTGGTTTTCCATTCTCCTGCACTAAGGCAAATGCCGGGGCATGGCCGCCAACCCCCCTTCACCTTCACCGTAACAAATCTCCTGGCCTGAGAGATGGCGACACCGTCTAGGAGGCCCGCCTCCCCCTTCAGGGGAGGAATGAAAATGTTTTAGTAGTAATCGTAGTAGTTCTGCCAGTCAACTTTTCTACAACAATTTCCTTCCTGAAATCTTCATTTCTTACCTTGACCACTGTCACAGATCTTAGGAATTTAGTTTAACAAACAAAATATGCAGAAATCTTTTTAAAAAAATTCCCCTCTTTATAACAGTTTTGTAGAACATGACCCATTATTCAAGACTTATTTTCACTCATGTAGTCTTGTGTGGAGATGAAACATAAATGAATGTTTTTAATAATTCAAATGGTTCTTAACTTTTCAATTTAAACCTGTCTGGTGAAGAGTTCTAGAGCAAGTTATGTTTTCTGCAGGCTAACTACTCTGTGGACCACACGGAGACGTGGGCGCCCAAGTCAGATAGAGTGCGCAAAGATGCCCTTGAAGTGGAGGAATTCATAAGAAATGCAGTTAATGAGGCAAACAACATTGTTCTAGAAGTCGGCCAGCTGTCACTGAATCTTGAATCTGGTGCAGGTAAGTTGATACATTACATTTTTTACTCACAGTACCAGGCTTTTATTGTATATCTGATTCACAAAATTAGCCAGTTATAATTCTTTTCTAATACCCCTTTATTATAACAAAAAACATTTTGATGAATGAATCAAATGTTTTAACAAACAAACAAACAAACAAACAAACAAACAAACAAACACACAAAGACAAAAGTTGAACTGAACCTACTTTCAACTCTTGTATTCCATATCAGAAGTGTAAGGAAAAAAGTTGAAATTTGAGGCAAAATTTGAAGTGTACAGACAAATTCATACTTCTTTTTTATACAGAAGATAGTAAATTGAATGTACTGTAGGCTACATACAACAGCAACATACCAAGTGTCCGGCTCCATGGCTAAATGGTTAGCGTGCTAGCCTTTGGTCACAGGGGTCCCGGGTTCGATTCCTGGCAGTGTCGGGAATTTAAACCATAATTGGTTAATTTTGTTAGCACGGAGACTGGGTTTGTGTCTTATCTTCATCATCATCTCATCCTCATAATGATGTGCAGGTCGCCTACGGGAGTCAAATCAAAAGACCTGCATCTGGCGAGCCGAACTTGTCCTTGTACACTCCCGGCACTAAAAGCCATACGCCATTTCATTTTTTCAACGTACCAAGTCAGTTTTTCCCATTAATAATTTGTGACCCATTGCATGGAAGGGGACCTAAAGACAGATTTTTCATTTTTAAGATCTTGTAGTCATAAGATACTGAGTATTTTAAAAGATAGGTCATTCTTCTAGGTGCAATACTTCAGAAGATATTAATTATTGACTGTTGCTATTAAGAAAACTGTATTTTGAGAAAAATGCAATTACAACTTTCACTAATTTTCTTACCAATTGTACATAAACTCAAAAGGCTGCATAACTTAGTTTGTTAAGAAGACCCATAGGTAGTGCAAGAAGTCAAAACACAGAAATGCTATTTTTACACCCCAGACACTTTTGTTCAGCTCTGGTGTAAAATTTCCATTGCCGACTTTGGGTTCTTTTCCACGCAATGTGTCACATTTGAAGTATTTCAGTTTCTTCATGTCCTAGTAGTTTTCAAAGGAATAAATGTGTCTTTACCACCAATAATCTTTCTGCTTACATTGAAAGGAAAGGTATAGATATCCTTACATGCTGTACAGAGGAAGACCCATTAGTTAGTGAAAAAAGCAAGTCAGAACAATGCAAAGACAAAAGAATTTGCCTGAGAAGACAGTTGGTAAGACGATGTAAAAATTTACCTTATGTTAAGTAATGGAAATGAAGAAATAAGTGACAAATAGCGAGAGAGAGAGAGAGAGAGAGATGCGACTTTTTTTTTGCTAGTGGCTTTACGTCACACCGACATAGATAGGTCTTATGGTGACAATGGGATAGGAAAGGCCTAGGAGTTGGAAGGAAGCAGCCGTGGCCTTAATTAAGGTACAGCTCCAAGTAGCCTACGCAGTGGCCTCCATGGCACAACAGCACACATCGCTCAAGTCGACATCGACCTCACTGTATTGGACGTCTCCAAACTCCAGACTCGCCTCATATTTTTTGATCGGCCGGGTGGCCCGTCAGCTTTACTACCAGCTCCCAGCCGATACTAATAAAGCAAGAGACAGACACCAGCACTTGGAAGTCAGCCTCCCCGATATACCCTCCACTTCCATTATGACCATCCTCACCACCACTACTACCACCATGACCTCTACCCTCACCCTCCCCTACAATTTCTTCACTATGCTCGTATACTCCCATCCTTCACTAGTAATGTCCTCATCCCTCCCTATGCAGCCCACCTCTGAACGCCCCAGTCTTCTACATATCCCACCCCGCTACTTCAATCACCAGCAAATAGACGATGCACCTGCTCCAACTACAGAAGCCACCGCATCGTCACCACTGCCACCATCGTCTCAACCCTCAATGTTTAGTTGCGTCATTCACGGTGTTGCCACCACCATCAACTGAACACGAAATCCTACATGAACTTCATGCAGAAGGCGTCCCAACACGGCGGGCGTTCCGCATTATGAACTCCTCTGGTGCGACCTCATTAGTACGCCTCCATCTACCGACGGAAGACGCAGTACATCGCCTCATCTCCAGTGGAGCGCACATCTACAGACGCCATCACAAAGTGGAACATTCTCGCTCTCCTCCTCAACCTTTCCTTAGACATCTCCCCGTCACTACACGTCATCACACCCGGCCAGCTCATCCTTCCTATCAACCTCGTTACTACGTTCGTCCACCCCATAATCCAGTTCATTCCTTCTTCCACACACCTCCGCATATAGATCTTGACAGACTCCTTACAACTTCACTATGTCATATCGTCGCCGCCCTACAACTCCTCAACCCTCAACTTCACCCTGGTACTCTCATCTAAACTACACACCCTGCCTTACATCTCCCTAGCTAAGAGACCCCACCATTCATCTCCCTTAATATATTTACTTCGTTTTTCCCATCTTTCTCCTCCACCACACCTCACTCTTTTCTTTACCTCTCCCGGCCCAAGAGAGCGCGTTACGCTCTAGGGGAAGAAGAAGCTTCCACAGTACGCATTAGCCATGCGTCTTGGTGGGTGTGCTATTTACCAACTGATGAGCCCAACTTAGTACACTGGGGCGAAATGCTGGCAACCAGAATGAGTTAGCTGGAAAATTTATAATGTCCAATAACAGACCATTTATATTGGTATTATAAGTGGTATAATCCAAGCTGTCAGTGAACAGACAGTGTGGAATAACAGGAGTAGACCAATAAGCTTGAATGGAGTTTTTGAAAGTGTGAGAGATCATCTATATATATAAAATAAGAGTTTTGTCTGTACATTGCTCAGAATTTGAAAGTAATGGTATTTCTGTATCGGTCATGTCCATAGTAACAAGAAAATGCACTGTTTACTTTTCCGTAATTTCTGTCTGTCTGTCTGTCTGTCTGTATGTATGTATGTACACGCATCACGAGAAAACGGTTGAAGAGAATTTAATGAAAATCGGTATGCGAAGTCAGGGGATGAGCCTCTACAATCTAGGCTATAAATCATTTTACTCACGCTAAGTGAAATGGTAGTTTAGGGGAAGGCCTAAAATTGAATTCTCTACTATTTATGTTATTAGTGGTCTAATGAAAATCGGTATGTGAAGTCGGGGAATGAGCCTCTACAATCTGGCTATAAATCATTTTACTCACGCTGAGTGAAATGGTAGTTTAGGGGAAGACCTAAAATGTAATTCTCAAATATTTCTTATTAGAGGTGTAATCGATGAATGCTACATAACTAGGGTTATATAGTATTAAATTTCCTATTATTCATGTCTTATACATTGTTACCGTACTGGCTATGATCACAAAGATATTAATGATTTTGGATTTTTGTTACTAAGTCCATATCAGCGCCGAGTAACCAGAAATGGGTAAACAGTATTTAATGAAAATCGGTATGTAAAGTCGGAGAATAAGAAACTACAGTTTATGGTATGAAATATTTTACAAATCACAGAGTTGAAAGAAAACTAAATGTGAAGGCCTACAATACAGAAAGCTCATAACATTGATCAACAATAACATTATATTGACCATTGTTTGTCGTGATGTGCTTTGTGTCATCTGTTGCCCTTCATCTCCGGTAGATAGGATTACTGCTGCGTACAGAGTATTTTTTATTTGATTTACGTCGCACCGACATAGATAGGTTTTATGGCGACGAAGGGATAGGAAAGGGCTAGGAGTGCCTTAGCCCTTAATTGAGGTACAGGCCCAGCATTTGACTGGTGTTAAAGTGGGAAACCACGGAATACCATCATCAGCTCTGCCGACAATGGGGTTCGAATCCACTATCTCTCGGATGCAAGCTCACAGCTGCGCACCGCTAACCACACGGTCAACTCGCCCAGTCGTACAGAGTGTAACAGCCTGCCTGAATATTGATGGGAAGTAGCTGGTGAGTTAGATAACTTTCTTCTTTAGCATGACATTCCCCTGGTTTATAAATTTTCTGATACTACTGCTACGTATCACACTGGATCATCATAGCATTCGGGCTATTCAATCCCTACTCTGAGGCACTGATTGGAATGAACAGTGTGCATATTTAGCGGAATAATGGCAGATGAGTGTTCATGGCAATATGCGGCCTGCTCATCCCAGCTCTGGAACTTTGGACTATTAGATTGGCACCGCAATCTAACCGCAGCACTGTTCATTAAAAGTGATAAAACGTGCGGCTTTCCATTTGATCGAGTATTTTATATGATAGCATTGATTTTAATCGCTACATTCATACTTACGTTTTTGTAATGACCTATGTTGATTTCAGGTTAAGAAAACCACAAAGTCAGTCTTTCTGAGAATCCCGTAGCGAAGCACGGGTACATCAGCTAGTATGAAGATAAAGTTGGAATTCATGAAGACAGACATGGGCAAATATTTCTTTATAGGAAGAGGAATTAGGGACTGGAACAATTTATCAAGGGAGATGTTCTATAGATTTCCAAGTTCTTTGGAATAATTTAAGAAATTCAACAATGGATAGGAAATCTGCCATTTAGACAATAGCTTTAAATTCACACACAACATATATTTTACTAGGAATATTTTTAAGTTTCTCAACACTCTGACACGAAATAAATAACTCTAAGATATGCTGTGGTATTTTATTTCTTTTAGTGTACTAAAGATCACACTGTGCTGTCTGTTGAAGGATACCCAGGGACCTTCTTTTTAATACTATTCCCATGCTCTGCAAGTAATGCTTCCACAAGGTCAACACGGAACTTGAAATGGTCTAGCTTATTGTGTGTAGAATTCTCCCCTCAGACAATCATACTATTCAAAATAGAGACATTTAGCAGCTGGAAATGTACTTTTATGTACCTCTTTGTCACTTTCTTCCTCTAAAGCAAGTATGCTTGAATTAGCTGGTCGTTTAGATCTATTTCTCCCATATTGATGTTATAGTCCAGAATAGACTGGAGTTTTTCTTTTTTGGTTCTCTTTTAAAAAAAAAATGTAAATACTTTCACTATGATAAGTTGAAATCATAATGAAATATTGTGAGATTTATGCTGGAAAATGCAGATGTTTTCCCTGTCATCTTTCATTCCAGCAACACACTCCACTATCATTTCATTTCATCTGTCCTTAATCATTGTCCCAGAGGAGTGCGACAGGCTTCGGCAGCCGGCACAATTCCTATCCTTGCCGCAAGATGGGGGCTTCATTCATTCCATCCCTGACCCGGTCACTGATTGGAAAACTGGTTGTAGGTTTTCAGGAACATAACAATGACAGGTCGGTGCATGACAGAGAGGCACACACTCATCAAAAATATAAACTACAAACAGTAATGGATAATACATAGTAGTGTTACTAATGAAGGGTCTTTTGGTGATTGTAAAATAACAAATTACAAATTTTGAATCATTTTAGGTCCTGAGGTGGATTTAGCTCTCCAAGAAGCTCAGGAGATCCTTCACGAAATTCAGCAACGAGACTTTGGACAACAAAAAAGGAAAGCTGATGCAGAACTCATGAAAGCCAGTGAGCTTCTTTCTGATATCAAGGCATTTTCAATTCCCCCTCTTCTCATGGGGCATGCATTCGAGAGTCTGAGGGACAAGATTCATGAATTTGATGATAAGTTAGACGACCTCTACAACCAGACATCTCATGCCAGGGATAGAGCTGCTGCAGCAGAAGACTTCAATAAGCGCAACAGGTATGCCTGTAGTCTAGTTGTGTTTACTACTCCATGGCCATCATGGTTGTCAGACCTGTACAGTTACGTATGATTTGGTTTTAAGTGGTCCACTTATTCAGTTAATAAAACAAATCAGTTAAACCAATTAACACCAAATCATATGTAATTGGTATCAATATGGATCAAAAATGAAACTTACAGCATATGATGAGGCTGTACAGTTATGGTGAGAAAATCTAGACTTTTTAGAATAGATTGTAGGAAACCTCTACACAGGCCGTCGTACCTTCATCATGTTCGGCAAACCGCACACTACCATTATTTTGGCCATCGGCTTCATGTCAAGAATGTGATGTCATTAACTATGTTCACTGCTTTTTTCCTACCATGGTTATGTACTGTTTGTTGTGAAATCTTTGTACAGGTAAAATTGAGATTGAAGACCTGGCTATGTCCTTTACTGAGATTTACATAAGTATTCCTTCTTATGGTGTGAGATATTTATTCTCTATTTGTATGATCAGTGGAATCTCATTAGTATGTTTTTGAAGGGATCCAAGGATTTCCTTGTTACAGGGCAGGAAAATGTGATAAAAAAAACACAAAATTTGCAATATATGAATTTTAAATGTAATAATACAACTTTCCTTATAATTGAACACAAATATTTACACTAGCTTGCAATACATATGTATCATCGATTTCTTTGTTGGTTCTAATTTTAAGAAATTGTCCATCATGTTTAGTAAAGTAAAATTTTGAATTTTAAATTATGGGCAAGCTCTTGTTGATACATTGTCCAGTATAGCTACACAGGCACAGGAATAAGTTGAAGTAACTGGTTCGCATGTTTCTGAATAGGTATCCAATCATGAGTCAAGGCCAGCTGCATGTTTTCACGAATTGATATGTATACAAGCAGCCACATTTTGTACAGAAAGCTAAATCACACCCGACCAGAATGAGATTAGCCATTCGGAATAGAAGAAGCTGAAATAAAAATTTTGAATTGTAGACGCACACTGTTTTTGGTAATATTATTAGAATTTTAAGAAGTAATATGCTTATATTATGTAAACCTTTCTTTCTTTTTGTGTAATTTTAAATATTTTATTTAGTTGACAAGTCTTGTATTTTAATTATAACAATTTTAAACATTTCATGTAGATGACATTTGCTGTATTTTAATTACAACTTGTTTGGAGTGCATTGTGAGGAGATTAGGTATCATGTCTGCAAATTGTTTGGCCACTGATGAAGATAACAAGTTAGGTTCTCGAAACATGTACAGCATTTTATTAACATAAATTCAATAAAATTTTATAGTATTGACAAGGCAGAGCCTCCGTGGCTCAGACGGCAGTGCGTTGGCCTCTCACCGCTGGATACCGTGGTTCAAATCCCGGTCACTCCATGTGAGATTTGTGCTGGACAAAGCGGAGGTGGGACAGATTTTTCTCCGGGTACTCCGGTTTTCCCTGTCATCTTTCATTCCAGCAACACTCTCCATTATCATTTCATAGCATTTATCACTCATTAATAAATCACCTTGGGAGTGGCGACCCCATTGTAATAACAGCCTATATATGTTTCATTCATTACATCCCTGACCCGGTCAATGACTGGAAAACAGGTTGTAGGTTTTCATTTTCAGTATTGACAAGGTGGACATAGATCTTTACCAGTGTTTTTCAAGTGTTTATTAGATTACCCAAGCATACATGGTTAATTCACACTGTTCTTGGGTTGAGCCCAGAATGAAATTGAAATTATATATATTCTGTGCTTTATCCATAGTTGTCAACTTTACTTGGATAAAGCACGGATTGTTCAGTCTCCTTGTTTTGTCTGTAACACCTTTAGCAAGTTGTTGCTTTCCATCTGTTTCTTTGGCTCTAAAGAGGGGGATTACTAAAAATATGATGGGTGTAACATGTGTTGAAGGACAGAAAAGATACATGGAAACTTGGCTATCTTATTGGCATATCATTTTAATTAATTTTTTATAGTGAAAAAATCCTGTAATTATATATAAAAAGACTGAAAAGTAATCACTACTTCTGTTAACATTTTCTGTATGCAGGAATTCAAAAGTATTGAGCAATGTTGAGACTGTGAAGAATATGACCAAAGACACAAACAAGATACTGGATAATGCTAAGGAGCTCCTGAGAAATGCTTCAGTTCTCCTGGATGATGCTAGGAGTAACTTTGCTGGATTAGGTAAGTAATATGACAACATGTTTAAAGAATGTTTTACTGTTGCATGAAGAATGAGGGGCAAGTAATAAAGGAATAAGGGAATATACTAAAGGGATAAACATAGACCATTGTTTACAGAGAAGGTAAAGGATGACAGATATTAGATGAAATATCTCCATCTTTTTTCCCACTCAGGTGGTATTGGCTTCTCTGGTTGCCTTCCTACAGTAGCTTCTATCTCGGACTTTATTTACATCAACATTGGTTACATCTGTTTTTGGTCCTGCTAGGGCTGGTTAGATTCTCCACTCTATGAGTTGCATATTCCTCTGGTCATCACTAAAGGTGACTAAACTGATGTTGATGTTACTTTCAGAGAGTGTTGAATGGTAGCATTTTGAGTTTCATCAAATATGGTCATTCCATGGGCCTATTTTAACATCCTCATTTCAGCTACATGGAGTTTCTGTCCATCTATTTTCTTTGTAGACCAACACTCTCAGCCGTATATATTGGCTGAACGGACAACCGCTCTATAAATTTGCCTTTCAGATAAATTGGGACCTCCTTATTACATTGAACTCTTGTAACTGCCCACCACATTGTTCAGCCATTGTTGATCTGATTGATAATATCGCTATAGATGTTTGCATTGGCTTGTATCCCTGATTTTGGATCAGATACTAGACAAAACATGAAAACACAAAAGGCCAAGGACAAACTAGACTTCTTCTCTCACTGTCAACTAGATAGAGAGGACCTCTCCTTATCAATTCCAGTTTTTCTACTTGTATCATCTAGTCTTAAATCACATGTATGTCATCTTGAACAAATGATTAAGTTTGATTGGTGCCACTGCCATTTAGTTAGTTATGTATAGAAAGATAGGAACATGAAAAGGAACACAAAACAGGATAAACACAATGATGTTAGTGTAGGAAGAGGGAGCAAGAGAAAGAGATTAAATATTAAAACATAAAAATAATGTGGACAGTCTCCACATCTTCATACACCACCACCTTCATCCGAGTTCTTCTATATCCTTTTCTTCTCATCCCCTGACGAGCTTGTTTCTGGCCTCCAGATTCATCAGGACAAGCTTCAACACTCACTGAAGGGCCATCTTGACAGATCTTCATTTTTCTTGAGGGAAGGATAGGCTAAGTCGGATTAATCTGGAAAGGTGAAAGACAAACAGATAAAGGTGATTACAGGTGGTAATAGATTAGGGATATAGGAAATACACATAAGGAGAAAAGGATCCAAGTGGGTCACTGTAAATAATGGAAAGGAACAAAAAGTGAAAAGAGGTAGCAATAGAAAGACAAGACAAGGGCAAACTTGAAAAAACAAAAGAACAAGGACAATCTCCAAATTTTCATTCATTGCTGTCTTTGAATAGACAGGCTTTCTCCTCATTAATGCCAATTCTACTGCAAAGTGAAGGGTCTTACAACATGGCCAGTCTGCAACAAATTTTATCAAACAAGAGGTTAAACACATTTCCTGTCTATATTGTATGATAAAGCAGTCTTATTTTACATCGGCCAACATATTTTGCAAGTTTTAAAGCAGTGGTTGACTCAAATATGCATGTAATATGCTTTGAATGGAGGAGTACCACTAAAATTGTAATTTGGAATGATTATTTATTATTTTCAAAATAGCCAGATGTCCTAAATATTAGTCATTGTTGCATGACCCGTCGAATGATGTACTCTTCATCAACTGGTTGGTGTCCTCTGTGAAGGAAAGTGAAGAGTGTTGCGCAACAGTATGCTTATATTGGTAGTTGATATGTTTGATTCGAACTGTTACCGAGCTCGATAGCTGCAGTCGCTTAAGTGTGGCCAGTATCTAGTATTCGGGAGATAGTAGGTTCAAATCCCACTGTCGGCAGCGCTGAAGATGGTTTTCCGTGGTTTCTCATTTTCACACCAGGCAAATGCTGGGGCTGTACCTTAATTCAGGCCACGGCCGCTTTCTTCTCACTCCTAGCCTTTTCCTGTCCCATCGTCGCCATAAGACCTATCTGTGTCGGTATGGCGTAAAGCAACTTGTAAATTGATTCGAACTGTTGGCAAAATCAAGCTAATTAATTAATCAACATTGATCTGCATTTAGGGCTTTCACCCAGGTGGCAGATTTCCTATCAACTGTTTATCTAGTCTCTCCTCAAATGGTTTCAAAGAACTTGACATTTATTGAAGATTTCCCTTAATAAATTATTCCAACTTTATCTTCATATTATGATCTTTTCTCCCTTTAAAAGCCCACTTATACTTATTCGTTTACTAATTTCATTCCATGTCATTTCTACTTTGACGGTTCAAAACATACCACTTAATATAATAATATATTCCCTATGGGAATCAACATGTTTATCAAATACCGGTTAGTCGAGGAGCTCATCTCCTTACTCCCAGGTCTTCCCAGCCTGAAGTTTGCAATATTTTTGTAACACTACTCCCTTGTCAGAAATCATCCAGAACAAATCATGTTGCTTTCCTTTGCATCTTTTCTAGTCTGGTATCAAGTAATAGTGATGTACATCCCATACATTGGAACAGTACTCTAATCGGGGAATTAAGGTCTTACCAGGGACTTTACCTGAATTTATACCTTTACAGTCCCCCTTCTGCATCTCAGTATTGTTTAGTATCATCTTAGTGTGTTGGTTAGTATCGGTGTTAGTAGGATGTTGAAACTTATGTAATTCAAATGTTTGTTTTTCTTATTTTATGAGATTTAATTTTGTTCCTGTAAACCAAACATTAAAAAAATACATTAGAAAATATTTAATTGGCTTTTTCCATTGCAATTGCAGTAAACAGCTACAGACTGTGATCAATAAATATGGTGAATGAATTGCTGGCATGTGGTGTAGTTGTTACTACTGGTCCTAGGTCAGTCAGTAATCGTTTGCAAAGCCATGTAGTTGACCAGATGTGCTGTTTGTGTGTACGCATTGTGGAAGTACAGTATAGTGCTATGATGCTGCTAAGGGTGAAATGGGACAACGAACAGACATGAAATTCTGCTTCAAACTTGGGAAAATACCAAGGGAATGTCACAACATGCTGCGCCACATGTATGGAAACAGTGCTTTATCAAAAAAGTGTGTGTATAAATGGTTCAAGTGCTTCCGTGATGGTCGTGAGAGTATGAAAAATGTGGAACGGCCAGGCAGGTCCATAATATGGTGCACCGATGAAAACATTGAGAACATTCACTAACTCTTGACCGAAGATCATTGATGGATGGGTCGGATGTTGGCAGAGGCCAGAAGCGTGCTAATGCAATTGTAACCAACGAATTAGGTAAGCATAAAATGTGTTTACAGTCAGTGCCTCATGATCAGAAAGAATACAAGATGGAGTTGTGTGGAGACTTCACCTTTCTTGAATGCATCATTACAGGCGATGAGTCGTGGTGCCTGATGTAAGGCTAAGAATCGAAGAGGCAAAGCATGAAGTAGCATGGCCCAAGGTCACTGAAATCCAAAAAGGTTAGGTGCGAGAAGTTGCACATCAAGAATGCTCATTACCTTTTTTGAAGCTGAAGGGATCATTCATAAACAGTACGCAACCACCTATGTGAACATCTTGGATCACCTCCTGAAAAGGGTCAGACATGTATAGCTTCAGTATACCGCAAATGGATCCTGGTGGCTGTTCCACGGTAATGCTCATATCTATACCACCATAAACCGTGCAGCAGTTCCTAGCATGTAAGGGGGCTGTTGTGCTCCATCACCCCCTTATTCACCAGATTTGGCCCCTGATGATTATTTCCTTTTCCTTCGCTTGAAGAAACACTTAAAAGGACAACAGTTTTGAGACATTGCCGACATTCAATACAATGTGAATGCTGAACTTAACCGCATCCCACAGACTGCCTTCACCGAAAGAATGCGAGACCTCTACTTGCATTGTAAGACGTGCATAACCATGGGAGGTGATTATTTTGAAGGACAACAAGCTGTGTTCCTGCATGCAAGTACAAATAATGAAATCCATTATTTATTTATCACAGGTTGTATGCTGTATTGTGGTAGATTATCTCAATATGTAATACTACACAGGAGAGGCAGAGTTCACTCATTTTTAGTTTACTACTTGACACCATTTTTCTTTACACACACACCCAGACACATGCATGTGTGCATATTGAACTCTTCATGTTGGTCTGACCTACTCCCACATCACTGTGAAGCTCATTGCGAATTTGTGGCCATATCATTCACTGGTGTTTTGTGCACTTAAGACCGACTCCAGACTGACTCAGTCTCACTGAATTTCCTCTTTATCTAGGCCCACAGAAAATTCTCATACTTCCCCACTTCCAGATCACTCTGGGTGCATTCTTCTTTATTAATCAAGTTCAAGCTTTTCCTAGGGCTTCCGTATCATGTACCTCAGCAATTTTCCGGCACTATTTTTTCCTCGCTGGTAGCCTACCTGCATTGTCGCTGCTCCACTAGTATTATCATCTGCCAGTCCTGCTCACTCTCAGCCTTCATTACCACATTATCATCTTACAATACTGTCCGACTCATTGGCTGAATGGTCAGTGTACTGGCCTTCGGTTCAGAGGGTCCCAGATTCGATTCCCGGACAAGTCGGGGATTTTAACCTTCATTGGTTAATTCCAGTGGTCCGGGGCTGGGTGTTTGTGCTGTTCACAACATCTCTGCAACTCACACACCACACGTAACACTATCCTCCACGACAATAACACGCAGTTACCTACACATGGCAGATGCCGCCCACCCTCGTCGGAGGGTCTGCCTTACAAGGGCTGCACTCGGCTAGAAACAGCCACACGAAATTCTATTATATCTTTCAGTACTGAGAGTTGAAAGACCTTATTTATTCTCATAAGAGGGAAAAGGCCATTCAACTCTCAAACATTTGCTTTAATACACAGAATCCTGTAGATATTCAGAACAAAGTATTTTAAGTTGAGTTGTACCTGGGAATAGAGTTCAAAATACTCACTAGTTTCTGGCAATCTTGACAGAAGACTACATGACAGTCTATGATAAAGGTTTGTCTTGTCAAGTGATTTAAGCATTTATTTCTACTACACAACAAATAAAATTTACTACAGTCCAACAATGCACACTTTTTCCAGCAGTGTTGTCTGTTAACAGAGACAAAGCTGCTCACAGCATATGATGCAATAGTGCTGCCTGTAGGTCACAAACTCTTTGACTCCTTGAACTGTTATAAATATTTTATAGCTTTCCATGTAAAAAGTTTGTTATTTTAAGAGAGCCAAATATTTTAGATCTCAACACTTCATTTAGTCATTTTTGGTTCAATGAAATTATATTTATATATTTGTGTTAAAGAAATGAAAAATGAAAAACTACAGCCAGTCAGGGATGGAATGAATGATGACAGGGAAAAACCAGAATACCCAGTATCTTAAGGAAATGAGAAATGTAAAAATAACGTACCATAAAATTAGATAGTTAAATAAAAAGAAAAAATATAAGTTGAAACCTAAGCATGATCATTATATTCTATTCCATTCTGTTCTATAATTTATGTAGTGCATAATGTAGTCTGCCAGTGAATATAAGACATCCTCACTTGTAAGACGACCCTCAACTTTTGGAAGGTATTCCAAGAAATATTGAATACACTACTACAATGAATGTATTTACAACATATCCAAGCTCTTCTGTAACTAAGTTAATTTAATAAGCCTTAGTATTAAAGTAAATCTAATAAGGAAAGTTTTATTTCAATAAATATTAAGTAATGCTGATAGACAACAAGTTTATCTGTAATAATATGACAGCTCCAGTATTTTTCGAGAGTCTGGAGCTGTAATTGTCCTTAAGCAATTAACTTCAGAATTAAACAGTAATGATAATAAAAGCGCTTGAATATAGAACAAACTTTCAACATGGCAATATGTTGTTCTATTTCTGCATTTAATCTCTCTTGGCTGCAGTCTCCAAGTTTGTTGGCTGTCATCCTCATTAGAATAACACAGTCATATCCATTAACCCTGACAGTAACACCATACGTTTTTCTGACGTGTTGTGCGAATGAATGCCATCTATTCCTCTTAAGGAGGGGAGAGTTATCCCCTCCACCACATCTATTCCTTGTTCATTCTATCTGGTAACTTTAATGTAACTGTAAATAATAGGCTTTGAGTGACACGTCTTCAAAACGTGTGGTGTAACTAAAGCGATATTTATGGACGTGTTACTGTCAGGGTTAATTGTGCAGTCTGTGGTCAGATGTGTTATTGAAGATGTTTCAGTGCGCTGTTCTGATAAATTGATGTGAGAACAAGTGCACGTAGCTGTGATAAAATGAAGGTGATAGCACAAAAGCAATAAAATTGTGGCGACACACAGCTGGTGATTGTTTGAAGTTCCTACTATTCTTATATCAGATTGGTCATTGGAGCCACAAGCTCAACAGTCGGTGTAATCTGCAGGGAAGCATTGCTCAGTAGTGGTGCAAAGTTGTAAACATAGTGCTGACCACCCCATCACTTGTTTGCAGCCCCACAGGCTTACTTTAAATTCAGTAACTGGAATTTTTAACTCACATGCTACTTCCAACTGCTTGAATTATCGGATAAACTTGGTTTTGTTTCCCCTGCACAAATTCAGTAACAAGCCTCTTAAATTTGTTTTTCCTGACTTTGGTCCTCTGAATGCTTTTCTGGACATGCCAGCATTCTTAACAATTTCTTTTCCCACCTACTTCTACTCGGAATTACAGACTTTTTCTCAACCTATTATAATTTTAGTACATTTTTCCTCGCGTAAAACGTGCATTTTGAAGTTTATATCATAACTTCTCCTATCTCCTTTATTTAATTGAAGTGACACGGATGCTCTCCTTTCCATGCCATCTGCCATCACTGGAATGGTGACCAAAACTGGATACATTAATGCAACATAACAATTGATTACCAGTCACAAACTGAAAAAAATTGTCAAAGCTGAACAAATTTTGGTTTATTTGTCACTTTGAGCTCAGCTCAATCTGCTTGGTGACTCCCACTGCACAAGCCAGTAACGTTGGGAATGATACAAATAGAATTTCAAGAAAATGAGTCTTTTTAAATGTTATAATGAACAACAAAGATGACTATGATCTTTATAAGTACATTTTATCACAAAAAACATAATCTTACCAGTAAATAAGAAAATCCCTTTCCTTGGGTCCCTGTTGCAAAGAGCTCTGTGATCTACTGCAGTCAATAGAAATGAACATTACAGTGATTTTAATTTTCAGATGTTGCCAGACATGAAGACAGAGAAGAACAGGAGAGACTTCGCCAAGCCATAGAAACTACACAGGATGAGCTCGATCAGGTGAAGGAGCCAGTGCAGCAAGCTCAGAGGCATGCAGAAGACCTCAGTGTCAGGGTTAGTATTACTTATTCATTTATACAGAGTAAGACTCCAATTACAGGTAACATGAACAAGACACATTTTACAAGTACTTCATGAAAAATGTATTTAAATAAAACATAAAAACAAAATGAATACATGGATGACAAAAACCACATTTTAAACATTAGAACAATAGAGAATTGGTTACTTCACTAATTAAAATAAGATGAACAAAATATCTACTATGAATTGAAGTTCTGTTGCAAGGCTCCTCTTTAGTAAATTTTCATAGTTTGCATAATTATGTAGACAATCATCAAAGGCAAAATCAAGGATATCAAACATATTGTTACAAATATGACACTACCTGTTTTCTTGGTCTGATTTAATTCTAGGATGACCCAGTAAGTAGACACACAATCTATTTGACCATGAATGACCTGACTCCACTAATTGCTTACTTACTTACTTACTTACTGGTCGGCGCTACAGTCCTTGTAGGTCCTTGGCCTCCTTTATCACCTGCCTCCATTCATCTCGGTCCTCAGCTTTTCTTCTCCAACGTTTAACTCCTAACTTTCTAAGGTCATTAACATTCCACGTTGCTAATATTCCACTAATTGCTGCCTATTTATAAGTCTCTCGCAGCAGGCCCCAGTTGTGCAATCTTTATCTGAATAGACTATAATCCTTTCACTTTCCCTTGCAAGCTCAGCCACTTCACACACAACAGCTGCACACAGTCAGGTATGAACACACGGCTGCTGACTATCACATTACACGATTACTTTTCTTTGGTTCATCTCTAGAGAAAGTGCACCACTCTCACGTTCAACACAATTCATGTGGTTGCTCCAAACAGTGAACTACTCAAAACTGATGGCTAAATACAGTGGTGACATAACAGCAACAACTCAACAGTGCTAACGACCACTATGATACTCTTCACTTGGATGACAATTAACACGGCTCCAATTCTATTCACTGTGCGAGTTGGCCATGTGGTTAGGGGCGCGCGGCTGTGAGCTTGCATCCGGGAGATAGTGGGTTCGAACCCCACTGTCGGCAGCCCTGAAAATGGTTTTCCGTAGTTTCCCATTTTCACACCAGGCAAATGCTAGGGCTGTACCTTAATTAAGGCCACGTCCGCTGCCTTCCAACTCCTAGGTCTTCCCTATCCCATTCTCGCCATAAGACCTATCTGTGTTGGTGCGACGTAAAGCCACTAACAAAAGCCAATTCTACTCACACCTGCTGTTCCAAACACTGACTCCACAATGGTGTACAGCTCTTGGTAATACACACAGTACTCCATATTCAGCACAACGATACTCAGAATCTGGTGAGACACTGACAACAGCCAGCACTGCCGCCCCAGTCTAACCACTCACTCGACACTCCGACACAACAACTCCTTATTTGCAGCTAGCCTTCTTCTTATATGCTGATGGTGGAGAATTAGAATATTTGGGGGTCGGCTAGAGACAAAAACATTCCTGTTTTATGTTCCAGAAAGTGCACATGGAAACAAGACAAAGAGAACAATAAAGGTGGTAGTGATGATCATGTTTTAAGAAGAAGTACAACTGGGCAACCATCCTATGTTAACATTAATCAGAGGGAAAAACTGGAAGGGATCGAAAGGTATTAGCCAAGGAAAAACAAAGGCCATGAAGGGCGTGGAAATGAAAGACTCCCTATGTAATACCATCGGGGTTGGGAAAGAACACAAGTCAAACAAGGAGGGTCAGATAGGATAGATATAAAGTAAGGAGCCTGTCACAAGTAAGTGGAAGCAATACCAGGTCCCAGCTAAGGGCCCTGTGGTTGCCAATCCTGCTCCTGAGTTCAGAGCCCCTGAGGTCCCTTTTAGTTGCCTCTTACTACAGGCAGGGGCTACCGTAAGTGTTATTCTACCACCCCAACCCACAGGGGAAGAACAATAGAGGGGGAGTTGACTCACTAGTTCCTTCCAGGAAATATCAAAGGGGGCTAAGACAGGACTGACTGCCGTTTGAGCTCATAACAGTATGTGGTATCAGACTGTTGGTCTTGCATATCCTAACTAGTGATGAATTTATGAGTTTATGCAAAATGTGTCTTTGGAACTGGGCCCACCTCCTTGGCTGAGGTTGGGAGCTGTGAGTATGTGTTTATTTTTATTTATTTTTATTTATATACAACACTTCTCACTACAAACCTCCACTTCCCTCCATGTAAGTTTGGCATCAGGAAGGGCATCTGGTCAGTCCACATTTTGGCTGACCCCCAGAAAATTGGCAAAAAGGACAGGAAAGAGCAACACTGTCTTATGAACTAGAATAATAAAAGGCTATCGTTACAACTTTGAAGTGTTTCAGTCTGTTGAAACTAATGCAAGATCAATAAAAGTAGAAAATGCCTCAAAAAGATAAAAATTAATTAAAAACAGAAAATACCTTCAAATACCACTGGACTGATCCAGGATCCAAGTTGGGGTCAGAGGGTCAGCGCCTCAACCATATGAACCACGCAGCCTGACGTACACTTAAGTGTTCCTTGTACAGTGGAACCTCGATATCTCGAATCACCTTGGGAGCTAAATTTTATTTTGAGTTATTGAAATTTCAAGGTGTAGAGAATATTGTTTTTGAGCATGTATAGCACATAATTGAATCATATGTATCTACAGGTTTATACTGAATACATTACTTTTAACAGTACTTAAAAATATACAAACAAACTCTATTTTATGCCATCACTTTCTTTATAACACTTATTATTGTAACTTTTAGAACACAGGATACAGTACATACAGTAGTGAAACAAGAAACATACCTCCCTTAACACCTTTAGAAAAAAAATCCGTTAGTTTCTTCTGTTTTTACGGTTAACCTTTCCTCCCTTCACGTCGAAATGTCTCGTCAGTACCGCGCAGCCGAGATTCTTAAATGGAACTTGTCATCAGCGACTTCGGGGGTCGCTTTCGTACGTGACCAGTAATTAATGCACACCCGAGAAACAGCAAGGCTTCGCCAATTTTCTGATCACTAAAAGTTTTAGTTTTTTGGTTCCCATCATATCAGCTCCCAGCATCACTGTAAATCTTTCTTTACTTGTTAAATGTTCCTCACAAACCACAAATGCTGTATTGCACAGTTAATATTGCACAAAAGTTGAGTTACAGATAATTGTTTTGCTTCAAGGGAGGAAATGTTTGCTTTGAGAAATCAAGAAATTTGTGTAACTGAATTTCGAGTAAAAGAGAAACAAATACACGTGAAGAATAGGACAAACAGATGGAAAATTTAAGTTACTTCGAGAAACTGAAAATTTGAGTAATAGAGGTTTGACTGTATTACCTTATTTCTTATTTGGTCCTTTCCTGTCTTGGCCAGCATACTTCATAGAAATTTCATTTTGCTTGCCTGGATTTTCCTTTCGTCTGCTTTGGTTGATGTAGATGTTGATTCCCATAGGGAATCTGAAATATTTGTCCCGAATGAGTAAATTTATAATACCAATATAAATGGTCCGTTACTGGACATTATAAATTTTCCAGCTAACTCATTGGTTGTTACTCAAGCTTCAGCTCTGTACGTCAAGATTGGTAGAAAGTAGTTCTCGTAAATGATTTCCTTGAATCATATTGGCACTTCCTTACTCCATGCCAGTCCTCTTACACCCTGGTAAAACCCTCCAGCTAACTGCACTCTTCTGTTTATAAGATATATTTTGGTTTCTTTTCCAGGCTGATGAGTTGGATGAGCTCCTGGCTGAGTCACGGTACACATCAGAGCATGCTGTAGGAGCAGCTAATGCATACAAGAATATTGCAGATGCCATCAACGAGGCCCTAGTGGCTGCCAATGAAGCTCAGAGTCCTGCGGAGAATGCTACAGCTAAGGTAAGGACGTCTCCTACAAGTATTGTCGGAATTAGCAGTCCAGCCTCCATTCACTGCTTTTGGTGAGGAGAAAGAATATGGCAGGAAAATGACATTATAATGCCGTAAGTTTTGATGTCTTTTATTTAAAGCTGATAACACTATATTCATAACTCACCAGCATGGAGTGTCGTGTATGATACATAGAGATTGGTGAAACTGATTTAACACATTGGAGACAGCCATATTTGAATGTGCTATCCTCCAGAAATCGTGGGATTCTTAATGGTTTGTGAAAATTTTTCAATGCTAGGGTAAGCCATGATTGTAACAAGTTTTGGAATGCATAGAAAGATCACACTTTCTTCTACACAAAAATGAGTTTTAATTATCATAATAGTGCAGCAATTTTAAAATATAAATTTGTGAAAATAATATGTTTTACAAACGAAAAAAAATATGACGCAGCTATGGATGCCAGTTCGGTTAATATTTCGAAATTTGACTTTGTGGGCACATCTACTGAAACACACTAATGCAGATTCTAACCTAATTAGTCAATTGACACTGGTATTCTGGTTTACAACAAGGAATTTGCATTCCCACTGTTCTTTGTTTGACAACGGTGTTGCATCGAGTTGCTGCAGGTACACGGGAACACCCACATATTTAGGAAGCGGTATAAAATAATATTACAGAACCCACTTCACGTTACACTTCACACCAATTTGAAATGAGTTCATTTTCTACATTTACTAACCTAAAGCGCCAGAATCATCATGTTTACTTAGTGTGTAATTGTTATCCTCATCCTCATTTTCAGAAATCGTGTCTTCCATAAGAACATCCATTATGGATTCGTTGTCGAAATTTCGTACACTTGAATTAGACATGCTAAATATTCACAAGAATTACGCAAACAAGCCTGCCTCTCGAACACACACTCTTCCTGACCGCATGTACCGTACGTACTTTCCCGCCCATTTTACAGCTGAGAGTCAACGATGACACAGCCTTAGGTTATGTAGGAACGTGACTGTGTTATCAATGCCTTGAAAGAAGAGCTCTCGACTTATGCTCATAACTAGTACATTTTATGCTTATAGAAGCATTCAGCAGTATCTTATTGTAGTCACAGCTCGCTGAAATGGCAAATACAATTTTTTAGCTACAGTGAAATCATGCCCGTAGATTCTCCAAGCTCCATCAGCAGCCGTCTACGAGCGGTGTCTCCAATGTGTTAACCTTTAGCAGTCGTATTTAAAAGGGGCACGTTTTACAGGTTTCACACAAATGCTTTAGGTAATTTTTTAATATAGGGATATATATCTTTATATACAGTGCTGATTTGTTTCACACCTACACCTTTAGTCCTTAGTCCTATAATCGACTCCCATGTGGTACAGTACGAAACAAACGCTTGGATCCAAACCAGGTTTCTTTCCACAAGTTGCCATAAAGTACACAGTTTCCCGTTGACCGCCCTTTATTTCCTATTTGAACACACTGCGCAGTCCCTTGTGTTGCTTATCTCATTGGAATAAATAAAATGTGGTTTCTCATTCAGCCTTTCATACGTGACACGTGCCGATGGACGACCTCACTTTGCAGATCATCGCACAGATCTTTCCTTGGCCAATAGTTTTTCCAACAATTTTCTCTTAATTTCTTCAGAAATATGTAAGGAAAGCGTAATATCGTTGTCAGAATTCTCAAGTGCATCAGTAATGTCTGAATCGCTCAAAAAAGATACGTTTACGTTTGTTATCTATATTACTGGTAGACGCCGTGATGCTCAATGAGTATGCAGAACATAAACAGAAACACTTGGTTGTTTCTTGCTAGAATTTGATAGTACTGTTTCGATATATATTGGGATATTTTATTAACTCCTTCGAGAAGTTAACACAACCATCGATATTACGCAAAGAAACATATAATTGCCGTAAGATGATCGTAAATCACATGTCAGGTTATGCCCAACATTTGACCTCCTCGAGAAAAACATAATGTCAACCAGTAAAGGTTAATTTTTGTGCTTTCCGTGTTATAGGAAACTTAGTGGTGTTATTACATGTTAACCAATTGCATACCTACTGCATATGAAAATAATGAATATTTACTTACTGAACTTTTAATGCTTTACTGACACATATTTACATAGAAATTTACATGAATACAGGTCTTATTTGTTATCAATCATTGTCTTATACAATTTAGTTGTAGCCATATTGCTTAGAATATTTTAAATTGCAAGCTGGGTGTAAAGAGAGAATCAAAAGCTATAAATAGGAATACTCTGTATTAGATTCTTTAATTGAAAATACACTCAACAAATCAACTAGATATAAAGTGGAGAGTAATTACTTGTTAGGAAAATGAAACCATTATAAGAATTTCTGCATTCTATGGTTTGAGCTGTACCTTACAATAATAATACCAATATAGTTGGTCCATTATTGGACATTATCAAATTTCCAGCTAACTCATTCCTGTTTGCCAGCACTTTGCCCCAGTGTGCTAAGTTGGGCTCATCAGTTGGTAAATAGCACACCTACCAAGACACATGGCTGGTGCATACTGAGGAGGCCCACTACTGCTAAAATGTTTTCATTCCTCCCCTGAAGGGGGAGGCGAGCCTCTTAGACGGTAACGCCGTCTTTCGGGCCAGGAGATTTGTTACGGTGAAGGAGATGCTCGGAGAAGGTGAGGGGGTTGGCGGCCGTGGCCTGTACTAGGAACTTTCCTGGTATTCGCTTTAGTGCAGGAGAATGGAAAACCACGGAAAACCATTCTCAGGACAGCCAACGGTTGGGGCCAGCCGTGAGGTGCAGCCCAGTCCCGTCTCCCGAATGCAGAGGCATAGAGCCATGGTAGAGCCACGGTAGAGCCGTGGCCACCCCTTCAAGGAGGCGACTGTGTAGGCTACTTAGAGCCACCGGCAGTGCCAATGCACTGTGAGAGACTTTGTCTCATTTTCAAAAATTGGTGCCTGCCTGGCCATCAGATGATATAGATGTCGATTCCCATAGGGAACCTGAAATATTTGTCCTCGGTCGGCACCAGCCATGCGTCTTGGTAGGTGTGCTATTTACCAACCGATGAGCCCAACTTAGCACATTGGGGCAAAACACTGGCAACCAGGAATGCGTTAGAAAATTTATAATGTCCAATAATGGACCAACTATATTGGTATTATAAATTTACTCACTTGGGACAAATATTTCAGGTTCTATATGGGAATCAACATCTGTACATTAGTCGCCCACCACCACACCATAATGTGAGATAGAGCACTAAATATCCACATTTGATGTAGGGTACAACACAGCTTGTAGAGCAGTCTTTGTTCAGTTGGGGATAGTCCTCTTTAAGGGAGCACAAAAGACTGCAATTGTTCAATGGGGAGGTATCCAACTCAGACATTTCTTCCTTTGCCATTTTCTGGAAGACAGACAAAGAATGTATATGGACTAACTGGAGCTGCACGTGACAATTTTCTCAGTTATTTTCTCTATACCATCCTTAGTTAGGACCTTGCTGCATAAATTTTTTGGGGTGAACAGGTTTTTATGGGCTTCAGAAACAGCCTTTTAAGGATCGTTTGCCATCAAGTGTCTTAGTTTTGACAAACTCTGCCACACTGTTATCTTTAGAGTGTTTGCAGCTCTGCCTCTGTGAATTGCTGACATTTCATTGAGGTGAGCATTAAGCTCTGGTGGGGAACACACTTCCCTAGTCAGCAAATCCAGCATATTCTGCAATACTCTAACAGAGTATGAGCTGTAAGGTAGTTATTATCTTCTAAAAAGGTAATTAATTCCATAGTCTGGTTAAAGTTGTTTGCGACAAACTGAGCTTGAGTTCTTGTGATAAGTAGCTCACTGCTATTCATATTATTAAAAAATGTAACACCATTGTTATCTTCACTCATTTTATCCATACAGTCAACAATAAATGTAGAGTGCAGACTCAAACCAAGTATTCCACCTCATCTGCACAGGTACTGGAAGCAATTTGGTCTTCCCTGTGTTGTTGTATCCCTCATGTAGAAATTCAAGATACATGTATTTCCTTCGTCTAGTGTTGAGGAAAGCTGCCTTGATTTTTGCAACTGCCGAGTTAAGTTAATCAAGATTGCTCTGCCAGTTACGACCTACAAGATTAACTTTGTGAGGCCAGCATTGCACATGACCAAGGCAGTCACAATCAAGCCCCCATATAAAGAGCAGAATCAGTAACCATGGCCTGAACATTGTCAGATTAAATGTTGTATTTGTTCAGGGCAACCACAACACTATGTGAGCACATGGAACCTATGGCTTTATTGAGCACCACACTGTCAGCTAATACACATTCTAACTGTTCCTCTCTTTCAAAAGGTGTAACAACGCATTAAAAAGCAGCTCCCTGACTTATCTGTAGTTTCTTCATAAAGAACAAAGGTTTTTTTAAATCTTGAATGCTCATCTTCAGCTCTTGTTGCTTTTTGTCCTCAACAATAGGAATGTAATGTTCTCAGATGGGATCAGAGGACGGCAAGTCTCCGCTACATTTTCATGTACTTGGACAACCATTCTCACATCTTGGGGTTGTGTAACTTCTCAGCACTAATCCCAGCACTCAAGAACGCCTTAGTTGTGTCAATAATGAGTTCATTTTAATCTTCTTTTGCATCCTTCACCTGTGTGATTCTCCCATGGATAACTGCAACTTCAATGATCCCTTCTGTTTGCCGTGCTTGTGATTATCACTAATGATGTGTTTCATTGCCTTGTCCCATCTTTTGAACTGTGGGCTTTTGTCACACAATTTTTGCTACAATTAAATACCGTAATTAAAACCTGTCTGTATCAGCATAAATCATATTTCTTTGTTAGAACCAGTTTCTGGAAATTAAATTCCATTGTCTATAACAAATTCATAATCAATGTCCATTTCCCTCATCTAGTACCAAATTATTTCTTTAAATTAGGTTACAACATACCTGAAAATAGTAGCACTGGTTGGACATGTGCTAATAAACACTGTATTTTTATAGTTAACAAACCAAACTGGATTTTAATCATTATGAAACAAGGTTGCAAGCATTTAATTTTACATGATGATGATGACGACAACAACAACAACGGTAATACAAAAAAAGTACTCCCATCCCCTAGTTCTAGATCTCCTGATACTAGGGAGAGAGCACTCTTTTATTGCAATTCATTAAAGTTTGATACATGCATTACATTTTCCTTTTATAATTATTTGACCATTACTACACTAAACATAATTTATTTTGTCCTAGACCAGGGCCTCTCAGGGTGCATGCACCGTGCACGGTGCAAAAGATGACTTTGCTTGGTTGACCGGAGTGCAGACCCCCACTCCTCGATTTGGAGCAATAGCGCTGTCTCTCTCTTTCCCCACGCCTGTCTCCCTCTTTCTCACTTGCTCCGTAGCGCTCCAAATCCGAACAGAGTTGAGCCGAGCTTAGCCGAGTAGCCCAGAGACGAAGCGTTGGTCCAAGCCGAGTGGGACCGATGCACTGCGCACAGGAACTCTGCCCTTCAGTTTGCACGTGTGAAATTTTGGGCGTTTGAGAGCCCCTGTCCTAGACGTTAACAGTGCTATGTTGTCTAGGACAGCATGTATCTTAGCTTAGCTTATTTAGTGCTTACTTTTATGTTGCAAGTCTTTTTGGAGTATCCTATCATTAACAACATGCCTTACTTAATGGATGAATTATGAATAGAATATAATAACACAACAATACAACAATTTATATATTTCTACATCTGACATTATTTTTTACCTACTAATAATTATATTCATTCTAGGATACATAGGCCTCTTATCCATCTTATCCTTAGCCTTCATTACTCTCGTTTGTATTTGTTTTGATGTTTTTAATTTCCTTTTTCCACATACTTTTCAAAATGAAAAATATGTTGCTATTCTTCCTGGTGTAATCTGCTCTTTATTTAATATTTTAGCAATTGCATAGAATTCTCTCTCTCATTCTATTTTTGTTTTATATTCGCTTCCCAGATATTGCACTACAAACTCTTAATAGATGCGCTTCTTCCATTTCTTCTCCACAGAGTAGACACTGATTTTCGTATTTTCTGACCCTTATTCTTATAAATTCCCATTAGCCACCACATGTATTTTTTTTACTTACTTGTATTTTTAAGTATGCCACTATCATTTTATGAAGATTACTAAATTTACACATCAGTATTCTTTTATCATTCACGTAAAACCCCTCTGAGCTGAATTCACTTGCCTGTGAATACTGTATTAACTCTCATAATTTTCCCCTTGTTTCTTAAAATTTGAGGGGTGAAAGTACATAGATATTATGCAATGAGCTACAACAAAATTGGATTAAAATTGAATCTGAGAATTATCAAACTTAAAAGAACAGTGTGGTCTGCATAGTCTTGACAAGTGCTGGAGAGTGACATAGCATAGTTCAAGATGGCTTGGGTATTGAGCTGCTTCTAGCAAAGAAATTTGTTTCATTAACAACAAAACTACAAAAGACTGTTAACTAGCTTGAACACTCCACAGGCAAACATGGTCGTAGCTGCGAAACATTTCCCTGTGAATGGCTCATTCATTGTGTGTATGTTCAGTCCTCAGCCCTAAGGCTGGTTGGATCCTCAACAGCTCCACCATCAGCTGTCATACATGGCCTAGGCATCACTAAAGAGGCATACTAGTGAAATGAGGAGTGAGGTAGTTTCCCGTTGCTTTCCTCACCGAGCCAGAAGTTGCTATTATATATGTTTGCCAAGTCCACTGAAATGCATGCATCAACTGACCCTATAAGCAACATTTTCACACCATTCATAGCAGGGACTGGCTGCGTAAGGAATGGCATTACTAGCATCGCTCATACCTCAGTCACTTTCATATTGTCAAGACCAAGACTGAGACAGGTCATTGAAAGTAACAAAACTGCTTTAACCTGTACCTGAAGAACAGCACACTGAAAACACTAGATCTTGCCTGCAAAGACATTGATCTTTTTTTTGTGACTCTGCATTGTTGGTGTCTTCTTGAGGGCAGTAAAACTAATGTTGCAAGGCATATTTTTGTTATTGCAGATTATGAGCAATTGATGAACAGAACATCTTTTTAGTTGAACTTTTTCATTGCTTTATTGATTATTAACTTTGTTTGTCTATTTATTTGTGTTTATCTTATAATGTATTCAGTCCTAACAATAGTGTACATCTATGAGGTAACAAAATATCTATTAATAGGTAGATTATTTGTGTTTCTCTGTCCTGCACAGAGATTCGTGGAGACAGTTTGTCAATAGCTAGCTACATGATGCCACTACACCCTTACGGAGTGTTAGAGTAAGAGACACATTTGTGTTCATGTGTTTTCTAATGCCCAGGCACTTGGATCCGATCTATTGGCTATGATGAAGGGTGGTTTACCATCTTCATTTATTTGTGCACACCATCTTTGATCAGTGAGTTAATTACTCCTTGCCATAAAGACGAAGATTGTTACACGAGTGTATGTGTTTCTGTGTCCAGCGTGATGACTGCATGTTATATGTTGTGTCAATAATGAGACAGGGAGAGGGTGAAACCTGGTGTCTGTTTATAGCCTACTCTTCTTGATTAGTAACAAGAGATCTGCTCAAAGCTTAATGTCCTGTCTAACAGATAAATCATCCTCAACAATGTCCTTTGCCCTCACTCCATGTGAGCATTATAGAGAGCACAATAATTTAAAGTCTATCAAGTTCCACCTTTTCAATACTAATACAATGTTGTTGGATGATATTTACAACATTATTTATTATTACAGTACATGTTTCGGTGCTCTATTAAGTCACCATCATCAGCTGATTTAGAAAATGTGAAAAAACTTGGCGATATAAATATTAAATATTAAACAAAATATTGTCATAATTAATTCATACATATACATATTTACAACAGGATATTTATTGATTAAATCCTAAACATCTATTATGTTATATTAAATTTCCCTAATATATAACAAGAAAATTCTTGTAAGTCATAATTCTAAAAAAAATTCATCTGGTTTAAAAAAAATTTAAATTAAAAAAATTTTTTTTTAGAATTATGACTTACAAGAATTTTTTTGTTACATATTAGGGAAATTTAATATAACATAATAGATGTTTAGGATTTAATCAATAAATATTCTGTTGTAAATATGTATATGTATGAATTAATTATGACAATATTTTGTTTAATATTTAATATTTATATCGCCAAGTTTTTTCACATTTTCTAAATCAGCTGATGATGGTGACTTAATAGAGCACCGAAACATGTACTGTAATAATAAATAATGTTGTAAATATCATCCAACAACATTGTATTAGTATTGAAAAGGTGGAACTTGATAGACTTTAAATTATTGTGATCTCAGTTCAATACGGAAAATAAGATGAAGTTTCTTACGTTTAATCATTATAGAGAGGTTTGAAATTGAGCCCAAGGTTTTGGCACGTCATTTAGTGATTAGGAATTGTATACCACCACATCTTCTACCCTGCTGGCTAATAGTTTGATGGTGACATTTTTTCCACAAAGTGATTTTGAACCAGGTAATCCTGATGTCAGATCATAAAGATTTGACACCTTAACAATCATAACTACATGTTGATTGGTATTTATTTCCTTCTTTCTTTCTTTCTTTCTTTCTTTCTTTCTAACAATATTCCAACTCTGTGAGGAAGTAAATTGTAACAGCACTTCAGGTCGTCATAATAATAATAATAATAATAATAATAATAATAATAATAATATTTTTTTGTGAAGGGTCCGCACTCCACAAGTGTGTGGGATTCTTACCCACTAAAAACCACACACCCTTTTCCCACGATGTGAGTCATCACCCCGGAACCGCTCTCGCATTACTTCAGGGTGATATCGTGCTTTGTCTTTCAGACATCTTCTTTCTTCATTTCTCCTTTACGAATGTTCGTATGCTTCCAAATCCTTCTTCTTCTTCTGATGAAGGATGTCCTCCACATGTACTGCCACACGATCCCAGGATTCCTGGTTTCGCAGCATCACCGAAATAACATTATCTGTTGTCAATTCTCCTAGTTCAGTTTCCACACATCTTCTCTGAATTGTCCAATGGCCGCATACAAAAAAGGTATGATATACGTCGTCAATATCATCGTAGTATATGCATGCTGCGTCACTCGCTCTGCCCACTTTATGCAGGAATTTCCGGAAATATCCATGTCCTGTTAGAAGCTGCGTGAGGTAGTAATTTACTTCACCATGGGCCCTTTCAACCCAGATATCCAAGCGTGGTATCAGTCGCTTGGTCCATTTGCCTCGAGGGTCACTTTCCCATCTGAGTTGCCATCGCCTCATCAGTTGACTGAAGGCGCGCTTCTTTGCACATTTCTTTCCCAGCTCTCCTTTGGTACACCAGATTTCATGCCGCTCCAATGGGGCTATTGCTGCCACCGTGAGGATTGCCGGTTCGGAAACAGTGCGGTATGCACATGCAATACGTAAAGCCGCTCTCCATTGTACGGCAGCTATCCTTCTCCGATACCAAGCAAATCTCAAGGATTCAGCCCAGATTTCAGAACCATATAGAAGCACTGACTGAACCGTCGACATGAGAAGACGCCGTTTACTGGATTTCGGACCTTTAATATTTCCCATTAGTCTGCTAAGTGCAGTCATGTATTTTACTGCCTTGTCTGTCACTCTCTGAATATGAGTCCAGAATGTGAGCTTGGAGTCAAGTGTCACTCCTAGATATTTTGTGCTCGCAGATGTTTCTATCACTAACTCTCCAACAGTCATTGGTACAAGAGTTTCGATCCTTTTCCTCATCAGAAGAACTATCTCCGTTTTGTGTTCGATAATAATAATAATAATAATAATAATAATAATAATAATAATAATAATAATAATAATAATAATAATAATAATAATAATAATAACACAATGAAATAGTGAAGATAGAAAAATATGAAATTTATAAAAATCATGTTTAACACCAAGTTTGCGTTGCAGCAACTATCAACTTACAGGTCTAACAATGACAACTATGGAAGGATTGTGGAATGTGGAAGGAACCCTAATGAGGCTATGAGAGCGTATCTCATTTGATGGTGACCACCCTTAAGCTCAAATATATTAAAACCTAAAAATCCATGAAATATAAAATGCGGCCAGCTAACAATAAAAAATTAAACTTAATACAGAATATAAATACATACTAACCAACAATTGAATGCTGCAGCTCTTCTGATAGTGGATTAGGTTACAAATTTAGAACCAAAGAAGTGTTGCCTAGAAAATTACAAATGTTGCTGTGACCATCCATCGAGGCCCGGTCATTCAAAAATTAAAATTGGTGAATGTGGAAGTCTAGAGGAAAACTCCGTTACGCCAAAACAAATTACATTACCACAAAAAGTTACATAAAACAAGAGAAGGCGAAACACAAGAATAAATTTAACTGAAGTGAAAAACAATAACATAGCGTTTACCTTGAGAGGCAGGAGTCTCAAAAGCGGGACGGACAAGGTCTCATGAGGAGCCCGAAACTGGAAATCGTGTGATCACAAGTAGCCAATAAAAACATTCCAGATCGCCGCATTCACCAATGAAAAAGGCCATTATTCCGGCCAGTTAAAATGCCCTACAACAAATGGACAAGTTCTAGAGAGTTCGATTACAAAACATAGCAGTTTCGTTATCGAAACCTCCATATGGCAGTACAAACTGACACAAAAGTTGGTTATCAATTTTAGATGCCATTTACAACAGACCGATGACAACCACAACTACAGAAAATTTTAAATACTCAAATCTCTTTGAACATAAATCTTCTCATACCCATCAGTTACAATATTTTTTTTAAAAAACTTTCAATATATTCTTCAGTAATGTCGTTGTCGAGAGTCCTAAAAACCTTATTCAAATTAATATTTTCTAATTCACATAAATTCTTAAAACATAAATTTCTTTGCATAACACTGCCTGACAAGGATTCCTGTGGCTTTACTGATCTCTGCACATGGCAAATTTCAATATTGGTCACATCTTTATAGATTGAAACTTCTTTATGATTACCAGTTCATAATGTCTTTTTCTCCACGTTTCCAAATTTTGATAAGTAAAGAAAATTTCAATGTCTTTAAAGTCTTAACTTGAGGCTTCCCTAAATCGCATATATAAAAAATTATACTACAATAATATTTAAAACACAAAGCTCTTGATGACTGTTCAAACCGCCACACAAAAGATAAATTCATTTCTGTCTATCTATTTTATAATATATTTTCAGGTAACTCTCAGCACTAGGAAATGTTCTCTCTAAAGTCAGTAACTGTGTTTTCACTTAGTCTCAAGAGAGTATTTGCTGATATAGAGTAAGGAGATGTTTAATTCAATCCCATAGGCAGGCAGACTGAATGAGTTCTAGAACAATGGAGAGAGAGAGAGATTAAAATACAGTTGATAATGTTTTATTAACATATTGTTCTTGTTCTAGTCTGAAGGTCTAGGAGACCGCACTGGACAATCAGAAGTACGTTCCTCAGAGCTGCTGAATGAGGCACAGACTGCTCTGTACCGGGCCCAGCAGAAATTGGAACCTCAGCTGGCTGAAGCCAAGGAGAGCGTGGAGCAGGTGCAGAGTATGAATGAATACAGTGATCGTGTGGACAAGGAGATCAATGAGTGAGTGTTTATCTTAATTCAATCAATTTACCTGCCTATTGAAACCAAATAAAACCATGTGCCTTATCCAATCTCAAAAATAGATACAGTAGAAGTCCGTTATAGTGAGAATTCACAACAGCGAAAAATTCACTCGCTATAACGGATTGTCGTTATATCCGATTTTTGTATAAAAGTCGGAAAACCCTTCATGCACATTAAAATCGGTATGAAACGGCAATCAGTTTGTTCAAAACTTTGTTGCCGCAGATGATATCCACACTACGGCTTACGTGTTTGTTATTTTTCGTAATCCGATACTAGGTGAAAGTGTATGTTTAATTTATTTCTGAAAAAAATATAGTAGCATATTTCTCCGAATCCAAGATGAACCCCACTTTTCCCTTCAAAAAATTTAAATCAGGCTCAAAAAGAAGTGTGTAAAATCACATGAATGCCTTGTTGTACAGTACGCCTACGCATTTTAGACTATTTTTAAATGCCGAACATTGACTTTCGTCACGCCGTTTTTTTTTTTTTTTTTTTGCGGCTGCACAATTATTCTTTATTTCCGCGGGTTTAAGGGCCATTAACTTAACATTGGCATCATCATACTGAAGAGAACTCGTTGAAATTTTCCGGCAATACCTATTCCATGCGTCTCTACAATACAACGATCCATCAAGATATTATTCTTGCTATCTATAAAACTGTTACTTTTACGCAGCGTCAGATATAACTGGTTACCGCTACATGCACGTCTCGCTTGTCGGGTTCGGCCAAATTCAGCGGCTAGCGATGTATAGGCCTAATCGCGAATGTTGAAAGTCAACGAACGAGTTTATTGCGCCACGGTATGGCCATTCCGCCCTTGCGTTTTTCGTGCACATACCTCACAATTTCACCTTCGACTTCTTTAAAGCGTCCTTGCTGCGGACCACCGAATGCATTTTTTGTGCAGTACGCATTTTTTTTAGCTCTTTGTCTTCACGCTAACGTCAAATATTGGCTTTAGTTAGACCTATGCCGTATTTTCTTGCGGCACAATTATTCTACATTTCCGAGTGTTTAATAAACATTAACTTAAAATTGGCATCATAATATCGACTAGAACCTGTTGAAAATTTGCCGGCAATACCTTTTCCACGTATCTTTACAATACGCCTAATTATCACGAAAATATTCCTGCTGTGTATAAACCTTAATTTTACTAAGCGTCAAGTACAATAGACGCGTTATGACTCTGCCACTGAGTAGCCATGGCTTTTCTAAGAATTCGAAGGGTCGCATGTTTTAATGGCATTCTGCAGATTTGAGAAACACACAGGCACTGCACAACCGGTTGTCGTGGCTAGCGATGTGTAGTAAAGAGGTGGTCGTTTATTGTCAATGAGTTCTGCGCGTGTGATAAGAAGCAGCATGGTTACCGCGGTAGTTGCTAGTGGTATCCATTAACTTACTGTTAGGCCGCGAATGCAACAACCCTTCAGTTTTTGCATGAGATTCTGAGAAAAAAAGTCTTGGATTCGGAAAAATACGGTATCACTCCAGAGATTTATGTGGCAAACACCTCAGCTTTCTTCTTCAAACAGCGTCACTTAACATAACCGTATATGTAGCCTATCATAAAAACATATTTGAAATGCATGTAGAGAAATAACCTCCTCGCGAAAAATTTACATGTAAATAGCCGTAACTAAATGGGAGAAGATATGAAATATCCTCTGAAATCAGTGATGTACTCTGCCATATCTTGAGGTGTATCACATTCTTACTTAATTTCCGTATATAACATTAAAATTAAGATATCGTTTACTTCAGTCTTTATTTTTAACGAGTTAACTGCTATTGGCCACGTTATTTACGCATTTTACAATGGCGAAAAATGAGAGTATCCTCCTATTCAATACATCATATATTCTGGAATATACTCTAATTTTTCGCCATTGTAAAGTGAAAACCGTCAATACGGAATGATTCTAATATCTTGTAATTTACGCATTTATTACGAAAACATGTTATCCTCTTTCATTTCGAGTTTTCTTTAGAGAACAGCAGTCAATGGGTATTACTAATCAACTCCAACATCGCCTTTGAATGTCAATGAGAGAGCTCGCAAATGCACAAAGTGAAAAAACTATACCGTACCGAAGATGATCGATCGCATTTTATTGCAAACGTTTCAGTTTTCTTATTCAAACAGCGTCACGTATCCTAACTTAATCGTACTATACGTATGATGAACACACACTTCAAGCGCCAGTAGAGAAATTATAACTTTCTCGCTATAAATTTTCATAATAGCCTTTCCGTAATTTAACCAGACGCGACAAAATAAACTAACCTCTGAAATCAATTCAGCACTCTGCCATATCTCGAGTTTTCTTTACAGAACAGCTGTCGACCGGTATTACTAATCGACTCCGACATCGCGACATCGACGAGAGAAATTGCTAGTGCACATAGCGAGGAAACGATGCCGAAGGTAATCGATCGTATGCAATATCATCGCTGTGGTGCATAAATATCGGTAACGGAAAACGCGCGCACGCTTAATCGCTTGTAATAACGGACGCGCCAGTGATAGGGTCCTCGCTGTAACCGAAGGGCGATACACAGTTTAATATAGGAATTTTGAAGGGACAGAAAAAAGTCGTCGCTATAACGGGGTTCTCGTTATATGCCGTACTCACTATAGCGGACTTCTACTGTGTATCATAGACTGTATGACCTAACTCTTATCGATAGGTACTTTGGAAAAAAAATGTTTGGATTGAATCAGTCCAAACCATCTTTCCTAATCAGAAATATGTTGAACATCGTAGAGGAATTTTCAAGTCTCTTTGGATAAAATATACCATTTTCTTCTCTTCCCAGGAATGTAATGTACACTACTGTCACACTTGGAAACCCAGTTGCAGCAAAACCAAGACAGCTACTACCTCAAAAACTCATGGCTCTCACATCAGAATTTCAGCAAATTGTTGACAAGGGGATTTGTTGACTGTATGCCAACCCTCATTATCTAGTACCAAAGAAAAATCGATCTTGACATCCACGTGGTGATCACAGGGCGATGAACAATATTACCAAACCTGATCCATACCCAGTACTTAACATACAAGATTTTAATTACTAACTGGATGGCAAAAGAATATTTTCATAACTAAACCTCGTATATGCATATCACCACATACCAGTATACCCTGATGACATTCCAAAGACATCTGTGATAACCTCTTTTGTATTCTTTGAATTTTTATGCCTCTCACTTAGCTTACAACATGCAGTACAAGACAGTACAAAATATTAATTCAGTACTATGTGTTTTTGACTTTGTATATTAATACATTCACAATATATTGATGACTTTGACTAATGAAGATGAACACAATGAATATCTTTATATGCTCTTTGAATGCCTCAGTCAGTTTAACATCAACATCAGTTAATTCTTTTTTGGGCTAACAGAAGTACCTTTTCTCAGATACTTCATATCTGAATGAGTATACATCCATTGCCCGTTAGAGTGCAAGCAATCATGGACTATCCTTTCCTTGAGGCAGTTCACTATTTTTAGCGTTTCCTTGGTCTAGTCAACTTTTACCATCAAATGATACCTTATGCAGCGACAGTGCAAGGTAAATCTCTTTGATCTCACTCATGGAGCACAAAAGAAGAATATCACAGACAAACTTCAGTTCATGAATTAAAGATCTGCCTTGCAAATGTTATAGCAGACACCTCTGTAAGTGCTGCACTCCATCAGATTAGAGAAGACCATATGGAACACCTTGCATTTTTTCCCAAAAAATGTTCAGTGACACACAAAATAACTATTCAGTGTTTCATTGAGAACTGCTTGTAATGTGTTCTACCATGAAACATTTCCAATACATGTTAGAAGGAAGAGACTTCACTGCCTACATTGACCATAAACCTTTGATATTAATGTTCAAGCAATGACCCAGCAAAGCTACACATTGACGGCTATGTCACATTCGTTAGGCAGTTCACAACTGATGTAAGATCTTAGAAGGAACAAAGAATGCATCAACTGATGCTCCTTCTTAGACCTGCTCCATCTGTATTCTCTCATGCTGTACCTAGGAAGAAATTGCCAATGTTCAGGCAATTGATAAAAAACTGAAACAGTTGCAACAGTCAAACTCTTGTGCATTGAAATTCCAAACCTTTACCTTTCCAAATGACCTTGAGCTAATCTGACAGTTACACTGACAAACCCAGTCCCTACATCCCTATAAGATTTCATTGGAAGATTTTTGAGTCTCTTCACAACTTTTCTCACCCAGGAGTAAATAGATTGATCAACCTTATACAGAAATGATACATCTGGCCACTTATGAGACAGGATGTCAAGATATAGGCTTTATCGTATATTTCTTGTCAGTGAGCAAAAATTTGGGAACACGCAAACAGCCCAGTAGACCAGTACAAACCAGTCACAGAATGATTAAGCTACATAAATATCAGTTGTTGGACCACTTTCTCCATACCAAGGATTTTCATGTTTAGTCACCATAACTGATCATTTATTATAGTGGCCACAAGGGTATTACTGCAGAAACTATTGCAGCTTACAATCCTGTTTACATGGATTGCTCATTTGAAATTCCACAGGCTGTCACAACAGACCAAGGACAAACATTTGATTGTGAGCTTTTTCAGACATCTCACAGAATCTCTTAGCACTTGCCATATTAAAACTGCAACATACCATTCAGCAGCAAATGGAATAATTGAATGATGCCATCGGCAACTGAAGTAATCTCTGAAACCTAAACTGGGTATCAAAACTTCCCTTGATTTTTTTGGGATAGCAATCTTACATTATTCCCAACCACAAAACAGCAAACAGTCAAACTTCCTGAAAATTTCTTTAATATTTCTTCAAGCATGCAATATATTCCAGCCTTGCTCTACAAATTACAGGAATAGGTGAAAATACTTCAACTCATTCAAGAAGATGCTGTTCTGCAAAGACTTGTTTCATTCACTCCGAATTGATGAAATGTAAAGATATTTTCATTCAGCATGATGCAATCTAATGACCACTGCAACCTTTCTATAATGGACCCTATCGAGTTCCTTTATGGGCTGTCAGATACTTCGAGGATGAAACATCTTCAAGCAAACAGACAATTTCTGTAGACCAACTGAAGCCAGCATTCATCTTGAAGGATTTCAAAACCACACCGTTAACACCACCATTGCCACCACCTCCACATTGCCACCACCACCCCTTGCTAAGATTAGGTAAAACTCTGGGCCTTTCCCTAATTTTTTGGACCAAGGCCCAAATCATATAACCAGAACTACAAGATCTGGTAGTTGCATGACTTTTCCTTGCCAATTTCTTAATGTTGTACCTGGGGAGGGAGTGTGTAGTGGCTTAGAATATCAAAGAATAAAAACAGTTTCACTGCTTTTTACTTAGCAATATGAAAGTTTTTCAGGATCCTTAAAACTAAAATCTCTACATGGAGAGGTAGCTTATTTTGCTACTGACTAAATTTAAACTACTCTTTACAGTTATTTACAAGTACACTGGCATTTAAGTTTTCCACTTGAAACTGTTCTTACCCACGGGTGTAATAGTACACGTAGCTTTCTTGACACATAAAAATTCTTCTGTCCAACGGGTCTTCCCGCAGCACAGCCTTGTTCCAGAACAGTTCAGTTCATAGCCTGCAGCATTTCCTATAATCAAGAACACTGCAATCACTATTGCCACATTGCCAGATCTTATGGACACACTGACTCAGTACTGACACTTGCTCCCACAGCTCTGCTCTTTATATAGGCCTGCAGTTTCCACTTCCAGATCATTGTAGACATCTGCTCCATTGTATATGTTTCCAGCTTCTTCTAACACCAAGCGAGTTGGTTGTGTGGTTAGGGTCACGCAGCTGTGAGCCTGGATTTGGGAGATAGTGGGTTCAAACCCCCCTGTTGGCAGCCCTAAAAATGGTTTTACGTGGTTTCTCATTTTCACATTAGGTAAAGACTGGACTATACCTTCATTAAGGCCACGGCCGCATCCTTCCCACTCCTAGCTCTTTCCTATGTCATCGTTACCATAAGACTCATCTGTGTCGGTGCGACCTAAAGCAAAATTGTAAAAAGTTGTTGCTTCTTCTAAGAAGCTACCTTATTGCAATCCTCAACAATTTGACACCGATATTGCTTTGCTTACAGTTCTCATACTGTCCCAGCCTCACCCTCTTTGTTTCATGCATGCTAGTTCATTGGTTTTATTCACGTAGATCTTGTTATTTTGGTCATCTCATTACTTTTTCAAATCCCAATTTTTATTGTTAACTATGTTTGTTCTTCATAAGCTGACTACTGCACTTGGCCATGACCAGAATGTGATCACTATCTTTTTCTGTTCCTGGGTAGCTGTGACTCAGTTGAATTTGATTATGGTATCTTCTCATTACAAGGATGAAATTATTTTGATACCATGCTACATCACTTGGGGGTTTTCAGGGATATTTTCTACATAGTGGGACTTCAAACAAGGTGCGGCTGGTTTTCATATTGTACTGATCGCAAAAGTCTAACAGCCTTTCTCCTTGCTTGTTTCTAATACCTCGACCAAACTTCCCAAGTATTTTCCTGTCCATTTGTGATCCATCTATGGCATTAAAAATCTCCTACAACAACAACAACAACAACGACAACGACAACGACAACGACAACGACAACAACATCATCATCATCATCATCTTAGTGGTCAAGCTGTGTGAGTTTGCAGAGTTTTTGCCCAGACGTGCCATTTGGGCTAGTCAGTTGGATTAGCTAGCACCTCCAATACTGCTCAGCTCAGTAGTGGCAGATTGACTGTGCAGTCCTGCTGTGTTAGCAAATAGGGATTGTTAACCTGCTAAAGGAGAAGTGAATTCTCAGTTTTCAAAAGAAGCGTATTCTCCATTGAGGTACAATAAATAAAAAAAGGATTTTGTGGCGATGGATCTAAATATTACATGTAATAAATCTCATTGTAGTCTGTATTGGACATCAGATTGTTGTTGTTGTTGTTGTTTGAGTCATCAGTCCATATACTGGTTTGATGCAGCTCTCCATGCCACCCTATCCTGTGCTAACCGTTTCATTTCTACGTAACTATTGCATCCTACATCTGCTCTAATCTGCCTGTCATATTCATACCTTGGTCTACCCCTACCGTTCTTACCACCTACACTTCCTTCAAAAACCAACTGAACAAGTCCTGGGTGTCTTAAGATGTGTCCTATCATTCTATCTCTTCTGCTCGTCAAGTTCAGCCAAATCGATCTCTTCTCGCCAATTCGATTCAGTATTTTCTCATTCGTGATCCAATCTATCCATCTCACCTTCAGCATTCTTCTGTAACACCATATTTCTAAACCTTCTATTCTCTTTCTTTCTGAGCTAGTTATCGTCCATGGTTCACTTCCATACAATGCCACGCTCCACACGAAAGTCTTCAAAAACAACATATCAATGTTTGAAGTGAGCAAATTTCTTTTCTTAAGAAAGCTTCCTTGCTTGTGCTAGTCTGCATTTTATGTCCTCCTTACTTCTGCCATCGTTAGTTATTTTACTACCCAAGTAACAATATTCATCTACTTCCTTTAAGACTGCATTTCCTAATCTAATATTTCCTGCATCACCTGACATCGTACGACTGTATTCCATTACTTTTGTTTTGGACTTATTTATCTTCATCTTGTACTCCTACCCCAATACTCCATCCATACTATTTAGCAACTTCTTCAGATCTTCTGCAGTCTCAGATAAAATATCATCGGCAGATCTCAAGGTTTTGATTTCCTCTCCTTGGATTGTGATTCCCTTTCCAAATTCTTCTTTGATTTCCTTTACTGCCTGTTCTATGTAAACATTGAAAAGGAGAGGGGACAAACTGCAGCCTTGCCTCACTCCTTTCTGGATTGCTGCTTCTTTTTCAAAGCCCTCGATTCTTATTACTGCAGACTGATTTTTATGCAGATTGTAGATAATTCTTCGTTCTCGGTATCTGATCCCAATCACCTTCAGAATCTTAAATAGCTTGGTCCAATCAACATTATCGAATGCCTTTTCTAGATCTACGAATGCCATGTACGTGGGCTTGTCCTTCTTGATTCGATCCTCTAAGATCAGACGTAAAGTCAGGATTGCTTCACGTGTTTTTCCATTATTCTGTAAATAATACGTGTTAAAATTTTGCAGGCATGAGATACTAAACTAATGGTGCGGTAGTTTTCACACCTGTCAGCACCGGCTTTCTTGGGAATAGGTATAACAACATTCTGACAAAAATCGGTTGGGACTTCTCCTGTCTCGTACATCTTACACAATAAATGGAATAACCTTGCCATGCTGGTTTCTCCTAAGGCAGTCAGTAATTCAGAGGGAATGTCATCCATTCCAGGTGCCTTGTTCCTATTTAGGTCGCTCACAGCTCTGTCAAAATCTGACCTCAAAATTGGGTCTCCCATTTCATCAGCATCAACAGCCTCTTCTTGTTCCAGAACCAAATTATCTACTTCTTTACCTTGATACAACTGTTGGATTTGTCCTGCCATCTTTCTGCTTTGTCTTCTTTCCCTAGAAGTGGCTTTCCATCTGAGCTCTTAATATTCATACACCTAGATTTCCTTTCTCCAAAGGTTTCCTTGATTATGCTGTATGCAGCATCAACCTTTCCTAGAACCATACAACCTTCAATATCCTTGCACTTTTCCTTCAGCCATTCTTCCTTAGCTACCTTGCACTTTCTATCCACTTGATTCTTCAATCGCCTGTATTCTTTTCTGCCCACCTCATTTCTAGCATTCTTGTAGTTTTGTCGTTCATCAATCAGGTCTAGTATCTCCTGAGTTATCCATTGATTCTTAGTTGATCTTTTCTTCCTTCCTAACATTTCTTCAGCGGCCCTGCTGACTTCATTTTTCATGACTATCCACTCTTCCTCTATTGTGTTCCCTTCAGCCTTTTTATTTAGTCCTTGTGCAACATGTTCCTTGAAACAATCCCTCACACTCTTTTCTTTCAACTTGGCTAGATCCCATCTTTTTGCATCCTTTCCTTTCTTCAATTTCTTCAGCTTCAGATGACATTTCGTGACCAGCAAGTTGTATTCAGAGTCCATGTCTGCTCCTGGGAAAGTTTTGCAATCCAACACCTGGTTTCTGAATCTCTGCCTAATCATAATGAAGTCTATTTGATACCTTCCAGTGTCTCCAGGTCTCGTCCACGTATACAGCCGTCGTTTGTGGTGTTTGAACCAAGTATTGGCAAGGACTAAATTATGATCAGTGCAGAATTCAACCAGCCGACTTCCTTTTTCGTTCCGTTGTCCCAATCCGAATTCTCCTACTGTATTACCTTCTCTTCCTTGGCCTACCACTGCATTCCAGTCTCCCATCACAATTAGATTCTCGTAACCTTTTACATATTGTATTAAATCTTCTATCTCCTCATATATTCTTTCGACTTCCTCATCATCCGCTGAACTAGTAGGCATATAGACCTGCACTATTGTGGTGGGCATTGATTTGGTGTCTACCTTGACGACAATAATTCTTTCACTATGCTGGTCGTAGTAGCTTACCTGCTGCCCTATTTTCTAATTCATTATTAAACCAACTCCTGCATTTCCCCTGTTTGATTTTGTGTTGATAATTCGGTAGTCGCCTGACCAAAAATCCTGTTCTTCCTGCCAACGTACTTCACTTATACCAACTACATCTAACTTTAGTCTATCCATCTCCCTTTTCAGATTCTCTAATCTACCACAACGATTCAAACTTCTAACATTCCACGCTCCGACTCGCAGAATGTCAGTATCCATCTTCCTGATGATCGCCCCCT